>NW_026000101.1:27018525-27186739 GCF_001458135.2 Marmota marmota marmota
GTGTGGGGGGGGGGGGTTTGTTTTGGCCGCTTCCACAAATTACCACAAACTTGATGGCTTAAAAACAATTGAAATTTATACTCTTAGTTCTGGAGGCCAGAATTCTGAAATCAGTTCCACTGGGCTAAAATCAAAGCATTGAGGGCGTGAGTCCTGTTCCTTTCTGGGGGCTCTAAGGGCGGATTCATTCCCTGCCCCTTTTTCTTCCTGTGGCTTGGGCATTTGTTGGCTTGTGACCACAACTCTTCAGTCTCTGCTTCTGTGACCACAGGCTTTCTCTGCTCCTGCCTATACCACATTTCCCTTGTCCTTCCTCTGTGGAATTAGAGTTCACCCAGATGATGCAAGAGAATCCCCCCATTTTAAGATCCTCACATTAATTACATCTGCAGAATCTCTTTTTTCTGTATCAAGTAACTTTCAGACTCCAGAAGATGAGGATGTGGGTATCTTGTGTGAGTGTGGGTCTGGGGATTATGGAGACTAGAAACATTAGAAGACACATTCCAGAAGTGACTGTTTTAGAAGTGAATTAGTAACTATAGTGTTGATTTTTTTCCCTAATTTGAGTTCTAATTAAGGCAAAAATAGAGCTTTCTGGTGGTTCACTGCACATAGCTTGTAAAATTATCCTTTCTTAAAGGCAGCTCATACTATGACAGAAAACAAAGGCAAGTTTCACTTTTTGGTCAGTTTTCATGTATAGTTTATTTCTGATATAGGTTTTCTATATTTATTGGCTATGGAAATGAAAAATTATGACATCATAAGTATTTATTATTTTAAAAATCCCAAGAAGACAGTATCTTAGATTTTAAAGTGAAGTTCATATTTATTTCCTGATCAGAAAAATATAGTTCTTTTTAAGAAACATAAAACCCAGAGTAGCACGAAGAAGAAAAAACTCACAAGCATAATAATCTAGAAATGACTAGTATTGATATTTTGGTTTTTTTTAATTATAGTAGTTTTCTTCTTTCTATAATTATTTTTCAGTTACAGAGGGACAGAATCTTTATTTAATTATTTTTATGTGGTGCTGAGGATCAAACCCAGTGCCTCACACATGCCAAGCAAGTGCTCTTCCACTGAGCCACAACCTCAGCCCCAAGTTTTCTCCTTTTTTAAAAAATATTTTTTAGTTGTAGATGAACACAGTACCTTTATTTATTTATTTCCATGTGGTACCAAGGATGAAACTCAGTGCCTCACACGTGCTGGGAAAATGCTCTACCTCTGAGCCACAACCCCCAGCCCTACATTAGTGTTCTAGAATGTTTGTCCATACTGATTTTAAACACATGATCATTATTTTAGTGGGAAAAAATGTGTGTGTGTGTGTGTGTGTATATATATATATATAAAATATATATTTTGCTGTGCTGGGGATTGAACCCAGGGCTTGTGTGCCATGCAAGAGCTCTGCCACTGAGGCATGTCCCCATCCCAAGGGGAATAGACTTTTTAGCACTTGGAAAACTGACAAAGCAGAACTGTTGTGAAGGATTAGACTCTCTTCTTTGGTTAAAGACTTGGCTTTAGGGACCCAAATTGGATTCAGATACAAAAAGAATCTAGTATTTTACAAGCATTTCCTTAAATGAAAGTCCTTGCCATTTTCTAGCATGTTGTAGTAGTCAGACACTAATCCCAAATGATATATATATATTTTAGTTTTTTAGGTGGACACAATATCTTTATTTTATTTTTATGTGGTGCTGAGGATTGAACCCAGTGCCTCACACATGTCAGGTGAGCACTACCACTTGAGACACATCCCCAGCCCCCCAAATGATATTCTGAGGAGAAAAAACAATTGTTACTAACAGGCAAGTTTGGGAACCAGTGAATACACTCATGTGCACATGCGCACATTTTAACACTGCATATTAGCATTTTAAAATATCAGACTTTCTAGAATAAGGAGCTTGTTGAATCTAGTTTCCCTCGGCAGATTTTTTTTTTCTTAACACCTATTACAAAGAATTTTGTAGCGCATAATTTGTGAAACACAGTAATAATGAATTTAGATAAAGGTATACCTAAATGTTTTTGGTTTGATAGGACTTTGGGTTAAAAAAAAAGGTGTGTTTGTGTGTGGGGGTGGGTTTATGTAAGTGTATGTATATGTTGAGTTAAAAAAATACATATGTATGTATGTGATTCTATATCTGTATATTTAAAAAAAAAAAAAAAGACCATTGTCACCTTTGCCAAAATTTTTTTTAAAACTTTTGATTCCAGTATCATAAAAACCTGATTAAAGATGTCTTACATTCTCATACATTAAATGGCTTTTCTTTACCCTTGGGGGAACTAGGTATTAAAATCTAGGAATAGTATCAAGCAGAGTGAAAGTTCAAGGAAAGAGTAAAAGAGATTTGTAATTTTTTTTTAAATGTAGTGTGAAAGTCTCCCAACCTCTCCCACCAAGTGTCATTTTGGCCTAAAGCTGAATTAGTTCTCATCTGATTAAATCAGAACCAAATCCTAACTGCTGTGAAATGCAGATTTTTAAAATGTGTCAAAAACGCAAGAATGTAATCCTGGTAGGAAACAACTCTCTTTAAAGAGAATAATTAGCATTTCATTTATATCACCATTTTACAACTTTTCAACATACAAAATTATTCATCCTATTTATGTAATATGTAATTATTAAATGCCTGGTCAGAATACCAATATTAATTTTGAAATTCAAGTTTCTAAGATAGGGTCCATGAAGGTTTGTGAAATCTTAGTGATGAATGAAAAAACCATGTTAACTTTTTTTTAGTGTCTGTTAAGTTGGGGAATGATCTCAAGATCATAATTAAACTTGATTTTTATATTTAAGGAATGGAGAATGGGCTCAGGTATCATAAACAACGGCAAATTCAGAAGTTGTTTATTTGAATCTAGGAAGCAACTGCATATATACATTTTTACATATTCTCTTCACACAAGTATGGTCCTAGATATTTAGGTGGTGAAAGCCTGGTTTCCCTGTTCAATTAAAGATTACTGTCTTACCTAAAAAATACAAAGATTTTAAAGGCATTATTAAGCATATTTAGATCTTGAATTACTTTCTGATCAATGTGATTGATCATTGTCAGTCCATTTCAGTTAATTATAAAGATCTTTCAATTATCATGGAAGTTGCTAAATTTTATGGCAATTATAAAAACGCATAAGCCTATTCCATACCTAAAAAAAGAAAAAACAAAAGTCTGTAAAAGAGGAGTAGAAGAGACCATTGTGATTGAAAACAGTTTTCTACCAGGTGATTTTACTTCTCTTGCTAATTTGTCTTCACCACATTCCTATAGAGTAGTCAGTGGCTTGTATGAGAACAGTAGGACCTCAGCATCATCCCATCTGATAGTTTAATTTCAGTATCAATATGGCTAGGCTGTTGTGCCCAGTTGCTTGCTCAAACACCAGTCTAGATGGAGCTGTGGTGATATTTCCTAGATGTGATTAACATTTAAATAAGTGGACTTTGAATAAAGCAGATTTTCCTCCATAATCTCAGTAAGCCTCATTTTGTCAGTCAAAAGGCCTTGAGAGAGAAGAGGAGGGAATTCAAGTACACAATACCTTAAGATTCAGGACTGCAACATTGACGCCTGCTGGAATTTTTAGCTGACTGGACTGCCTTGCACACTCTAGGGTCACAAGGCTCACAACTGTGGGAGTTAGTTCCTTAAAGTCAATCAAACTCAACTTCCTTCTTCTGCTCTCCTTTCACTTTCTCCTCTTTCCCCACTTTTCCACTCTGCCTAACACACACACACACCCTATTGGTTCTGTGTCTGTGGATAACCCTGTTATACCTGAACACTTGTTAGAAATGCAAAATTCCTGGGCCATACCCCAGACCTCCTAAATCGGAATTCTGGCAGCGGGACCCAGCAGTCAGCATCCAGCTGATGCTGATGACCCCATGGACCTGAGAGTCACGTAGGTAATTGAAAGAGGCCCCATTTACAGTTGAGAAAGTAGAAGTTGAGAAAGAATGGGCCCAAAGTCAGCTAGCTGTTTACTAGCATAGCTAAGATTCATTTTTGATACTTTTAAAAAAAGGTACAAATGGATATCTTGGTCATTTGAGTCTCTTTTTCCTTAAGGGGGGAAAAACATGAAAAAAACCCAGCTATATGCACCTAATACATGATTTCATATCTTTATACCCACCAGCTCTCTTTTATTACTTCATATAATTAAATTTTTTATTGATTATTTTTAAAGTCATAGCTGTTTTGCCGTGACTGCAACTCAAAGCTCCTGATTGTCATGAAATTGCTGGTGCAAATAGGCTATGTCTGATGTGACATAGCCTAGCCAAAAGCAGAAACACTTGATGTTTTAATTAGTCTGTAAACTTTGCATTAGGCACTTTGAATATTGAACATACCTAAGGACTTTGATTACTGTATTGTAGTTTTCCAAAGCAGCTGGAGACCCTGGTGGGATATCTTTGCACTAAAGGTTATTTTTAAATATAGATGCCAAGTGTTGCTATGTGAGCAACTAAGATGTATTACAGGGCATAAAAGAGAAACTCTATAGATAGTGCCCAAGTCTCTGAAGTGTACCACTTTTTCAGTCACTCAAATAGATCTTCTGGCTCAGATAGTAATAGCTCTCCTTCAAGCAGGGCTGCTCAAAGACCCAGGACCTGACCTGTCTCTACCGTCATCTTTGTGTGATCTCCAAGGTCACTAGGGAAGAGGGAGCCCTTGGAGGTTTTTAATGGCCAGGCTGGGAGTATGTCCATCATTGTGTTGGCTAGATCTCAAGTCCCATGGCCATATTTAACTGCATGGGAGGTTGGGGTGTCACTCTGCTTGGGAAAAAGAAGAAATTTCCTTGGTAATCAGCTGGTAGTTTCTCCCACCTGGGGCTCAGGTGCTTGGTGGGTTAGGTTTGTGCTTCTGCCCATGATGAGTTCATGGCTTCTGATAACCAGAGCCATGGGTGGGTGTGAGGGTGGGAACACAGGTAGTCATTATGGAATGCTACCTGACTCTTTTTGAGTTTTTTACTAGTTATGGCAATAGATGGGACCACAAAAATATCAAATTGTGCTGGCTCTTGTCCACCCCTTCAGCAGGGATCTTCCACCGCCCTGAAGCTGTCATGTACTCATATTTTATAGGTCAGTCTGTCTTTCTCCTCCTCCTCTTCATGTAAACCTCTACATTTTTTCTTACTGTTGAAATTCATTGCCCATTTAGTCCCCTAAGGACACCGTAGTGCTGTCACCATGCCAAGAATACTGTCCCTCAGGCTCTCCTAAGGGGTTGGATGGTATTCAGAGCAGCAGTAAGGAGAATACCTGTTGTCTCAGTTATCTGTTGCTGTGGAACTAATTATTCCATAGAACTAAATTTATTTTTCTTTAGTATAGTTTGGATTTATTTATTTATTCATTCATTCATTTTTGGTACAGGGGGGTGGGGGAACTTGGCATTGATTGAACTCATTCCAGTCCATGTGCTTGCTATTGGCTGGGGTCACTCAGGTGACTGATTTAGCTGGAACCTTGGCAGAAGCAGGTAAGTCCCAAACAGTCACTCATCCTCTCTCCATGTGGCCTCCTCCTCTTCAGTAGATTGTCCTGGACTTCCTCACATTTAAGACTAGCCCAGAGAAAGTGGTCACTTGCCAGGTCCCTTGTGGTTTTGGAAGTCTCAGAATAGCACTTCTTTTGTATGTTTATTGGCCAAAGCATCACAAAGCCAGCCCAGATTCTAAGGGAAGGGAGAAAAGTGTGGTGTGTGCAGGAATGGGAGGAATTGTTGGTGGCTGTATTTGGAGCTTATTAACTTTTTTTTTTATCCTTCTGTCACCTGTGTTTAAGGGTATGCTTCCTATATTGTAGTAGGTCAGAGTCGCCATGAAATTCTTCCTTCATTCTACCACCAGTATAAACTTCCTCTGGAGTGTGTAAAATGTGCAGTGGAAACAGTGAGGTAGTTTGGTGCTGAGGGTTTGTGTTAGGAGGGTAGCAAGAATTTGAAGAATTAATCAGTGGACTGAATTGTAAGCCAAAGAGCCAGGGAACCTTGAACCAGTGGTGGTAAATTGCAAAGCAGTGTTTAAACATGACAAATCTCACAACAGTGTATAAAGAAGATTGATTGGTAACTATGAGGAATAATAAGGCATTGCATATATTTAAACTTGCCAAAGAATAGACTTTTTAAACATTTTCACCCACATAAAATATAAGCACGTGAGGTGATGGATTTATTAATTACCTTGATTGTGTCATTTCCGTATGGCAAACATATATCAAAACATCACATTGAACCCCATAAAATACGTACATTATACCAGCCATACAGGTAATATGCACAGGTTTTGTTAACTAAAAATAAAATTTTAAAAATTTGTCTTAGAAGGAAAATAGAAGGTTGTGTCATTGGCTGTGGCCACCATAAGCAGACGTGAAATGCACAAACCTGGACTGGAGGGAATGTGAGGCTGAAAGGAAGAAGGGAAGGCTGGTGTAGTGAACTGTCCTACAACTAACAGCTTAAAAATATGCTAGCAGAGAGATCTGAGTTAAACTCGAAACCCTAGAACTGACTGGGGATAGGTAATCGAGGTGCTTTATACTTGGTACTTACATTTAGTCTTGTTTCGGCTGGGGTACAGTTACTGTATCCGTCAGCTAGGGTATGTGTGCTATGGAAACAAATAGCCCCCAAATCTCAAGTGTCTTCCAGAGACCCAAGACTGATCAGAGATCAGTGCAGAACCACTTCATATCTTCTCTGTTTTGCTATCTAGGCTGAAGAAGCAGCCACTGCTAGACTGTACCTGTCTAAGGGAAGAGGAAAAATGGAAATTGGTGGAAGTACAGGTTAGCTCTCAAAGTGCTGGGAGTCACACGTGTCTCTTTACTCAATTTTGTTTTTATTACTCAAAGAATGTCACACAGTTGAGCTTGAGAATTGTAGCCCTCTTAAAGTGGAGATACAAGAGAAGCAGATATTTTTGAATAAATAATACAATCAGCCACAGTTGCTTTTTTCTCTATTTTTATTATGCAAATAATGAAAATACTGAAAAGCACATGGAAAATACTTAAAATCACTCCAAGATTTCTCTCGTTAAAAGTAACTGCTGCTGTTAGTATTTTGATGTAAATATCTTCACACCTTTTTCTGTGAAGATTGTTGTAATGGAATCAAATAAGGTGCTGTCCTGTGATTTGGATACTGACTTGGTGGTACATGGTGAAAATGCATGCATGTCAGTGAATTATATCTGCATTCTAACTTACAATTGCCCATGGAATTCCAGTGAAAGTACATCAGAATTTAATTGTCGGCCATTTAGGTGTATTCAATCTGATGATAATAAAGTGTTATAAGCATCCATTTTTAACATTTATCAGACTTTCTTTTGGATAAATTCCTAGCAATGAAATAATTAAAAGGAATATCTTTTTAGAGTCCTTTTGGATTCATCATTGACAAATTTTTATAGCTTATTTTTTAAGGCCCACTCTTTCTTTTTCCTCTCCTAAAATGGAGTAGCGTTACCATAGCAATAGGAAAAAAAATCAGTACTTTCATGGAAATGCCTAATTTGTCTTTGTCTTCAGTTTAACTCAGCAAGTTACGTTTTGTGCCAAGGCTGGCACATAAAATACCTGTGCAGAGCCTCTTGTGGGTTAGGAGGTCAGCACTCTCTGATAGGCAACCTCCACCATCCCTGGTTACCCTGTTTTACAAATTGGCTTCCCTGTATCTGCTGGGAGATGCTTTGTCAGGTGCAGTTGGTCAGATAAGTTGCACTGTGTAGGGAGAATCAGCGACTGATAGGTGTCCAGTGATTTGGAAAGCGATTCTTCATAAATAAGGCGGCTTATATAAAGACCATTAATTTTTAAAAGTATAGTAAATTCACTTAGTAATTTGTCAATCAATCATCTATTTATCTCTGAATGGTTAGAAGCATGGTATAAGCTGGATTTTCTTGAAGAAAGGAAGAAAAAAAATAAAGAAATGCTTTGTTTAGCATTTTTTCCCTTTAGCCCGTGTTCTAGGGAAAGTCTGCTTCTTTTAAAACAGTCCTCAATCTGATTCTGAAACTGGTGGTGAAACTAAAAGATGGTCAAAGCTGGTAGAACTGTAACATCAGAAGTCTCTGTGTGAGGAACTGATGGGTGAAGGAGCACACTATCCTCAAGGTATGGGAAGGGTGGAGATGAGCAACATGATAGACCCCCCAACTGTCAGTAGAGAAGGGGAAGAATAAAAGGGTATTGTGAGGGAGTTTTCCTTGGGCCTGGCCTAGAAGTGGTGCACATCACTGCTCACATTCCCCGGCCAGGACTAATTCATCACACCTTGCTGCACGTAGTGGGAGTGAGAAATGGAGCTTCTGGTTGATCTGCTAGCTTCTGAGCTAGACTTCTACAGCTCTGTAATGGTGTTAACTAAAGTACCAAGTTGCCTGTTCTGTATGGCAGAAGTACATTTACATTCATGTTGCAAAATGCAGAGTTTCGCATGGTAACTGGAGCAAGAACCATTGTTATCTTGCTTCCTTTTTTCCCTTAAAGAAGGCAGGATGGCTGATAGGAGCTTTGCAGAGAGAGAGTCGGGCTTCTGTTGTGTTCTTGCTACTTTCCAGGTGTTTGACCTAGGCTTTTAACTTTTAGCTCTAAGCTTTCTTAATTCCAAAAGAAGTCATAGTAGCTATGTCTACTTTATAGGATAATAAGATTAAAATACATAAAACACATAGCATGATCCCTGTGTAGCACATAGGGAGAGATTAATATACGGTGGAGAGATATACATATACATACATATATATACATATATATAATTTCAGAACAAAGCCCTCATCATTCACATGGAAATGACTTTAACCTTAAATTTTTTTTTGTCTTTTTGCTCTGCATACGGTAAAGAAGCAAACTCTTAATGTTTTAGTGTCTCAATACAATAAAAATTTTTTCACTCATTAGTTAAACATGAGTATTGACAAAGGATAATATTATATTTCAGAATTCAAGCTTCTTCCATTTGATGGCTATACTTCTCTTGAGATCCCCAATTATATTGCTGTCAACAGAGATGAGGGAAAGAATGGAGAGGTATTGCGAGGGAGTTTTCCATGGGCTTAGCCTAGAAGTGGTGCACATCACTTCTCACATTCTCTGGGCTAGAACTAGCTCATCACACCTTATTGTATGTAGTGGGTGTGAGAAACGGAGCTTCTGACTGAGCAGTTGCTTCTCAGCAACACACATACACCCTAGAAAGGGGGTATGGATTTTGGAGCATAGCTGGCCAGCTCTGTCTTATGTGCTCAGGTTCTAAAGCCTGGTCAAGAAAAGGTTTGGAAATTTTTGTCTGTCACTAACATTTTAAAGGAAGACATGATGAGTCATGGAACAGAGGAGATATATAAGAATGAACAATGATTTCAGGATTTTAACCAGTGACTGACTAGGCTATTGGGCAGGATGTATATTTTTTGGAAAAAGGCCTTTGTAGAATGTTTGGGGCATAAGGAGTTCAATCAACTATGAAAGTTACCATGGAAATATTGCCTAGACACTTGGAATAACATTTTAGAGCTTTCATGTGGCCATCTTTCCAAAGGACAACTGTTGTCTGCCTTTAAATTTGCCTGTGTCTATTTTAGGCATTGAATTGTCAGCAGGTGATTCCCGGGGTTTACCTTTTCTTCATTAGAAATGCTTAACCCAGATGGAAGTGGGGGAAATAGGCTTTCAATAGATATATTTTTTAGCATGTCCATTTTCAGGAAGAGTACACATGCAGAACCTTGGGACTGGATATACCTTGACGTGATTAGTGACTTATGCCTCTGCTGCCCAGAGAGAACATGCCATCCTTGTATATAAGAGAGCCGTGAAGAATGTAGATCCAAAAAAACTCCACGCAAGCAAGCCACTGTAATCCATGTAATGACATCATGATTCTGGTGTCTGCATACTTCTTTTGATATTGTCCTCAGTATGGAACAGGGTGACTGGCTGCTTTGACTTAAGCAGAATTTGTCAAACCCCCCACTTCGGGGGAGGAATTTTCTTCTAGCCCTCAATTATGTAAAGAGATATTTAATAGCCACAGCAGTCTTCTTTCAAAGCTTTGTTTGCAGATACCTCACTTAATAATTCAGCAGGAGGGAGCATGTCCTGTTCTACTTTTTTGCTTCCTTGCTACTATCTGCATTTAACCCAATATGTCTTGTGTGAAGCATTCGTGGGTTTCCCATCCTTGAAAATCTGCTACCCTGTGAACCCAGGCAATCTTAATCTTGGCACAGTCTTTTGATACATGTAATAGTCACTCACCTTCACCAATTCAGTAGGTTTTACCTGACACAGAAATGTGGTTAGTGGAAATCAAGGTCATTTCCAGATTTCAGGTGGAGAAAAGAAATACAGATAGATCTGCCTTATCATATGTTTTTCCTTTCATGATGATAGTATAGATATTTTACCCTTTTTTTCTTAAGCATTCATGGTACATTTATTCACCAGGCAGTCAGCTGAGCCCAGGAATGCAGAGATTTTGTAGACATGGCCAACACCCTCACGTAGCTTAAGGTTTAAACAAAAAAAAGAGGGAGAGGAGTCAACCTTCAAACAAGTATGCATGGCAATGTGGTAAAAGTGCTGATAGGAGTTAGCATAGGATATAGCAGGACCCCATAACAACAGTGATTCATGCTGTTTCCTGTTAGAGAAGCTTATGAGAAAATGGTCAACTGGTGTTTGGCAATAAGACATAGAGGACACAAACATTTCAGAGGATGGAAAAATTAACTTAGAAATTTGCTTTATATTTCTGGACCATGGAGGTTGGAACATTTGTTTCTGTGCTTTTCAAATGTTATTAGCCATCTTTGCAGGATCACTGTGACTTTGTGCATTTATGAGAAAGTACGGGCAGACATGAATTCCTTCGCTCAGCAGCTCTGCATTAAACATTGACCTAAAGAAGATTGAGATCACCAGCCATTTCATCCCTGGGCACTTATGCCCACCTGGAAAAGGTCATTGGCAAAAGGGCACTGAAAACTGCCCTCAGGTTCTACTTTGACCTCATACTGTCAAGTAATGTCTCTTAAACAAGAAAATATAGTGCTGGCCCAAGAAAGAGAGTGTGCTTTTTTTATTTTTTGGAGAAGATTGAGCAAGATCTTTCTGAGTCAGTTTCATCTATAAAATGGAAGTGATGCCACCTGGCCTAAAGATTGTAGTCAGTTTTGCCATAATGATGGTTTTGAAATCATTCATTTGTTCCAGTATGATCAATGTTTGATCATAACATGGGTTTTGCATTTATGTGACATTTTGCCCTCAAGACATACTAGGTGAGTGCAAAGAACTGCAGTCAACTGAACAGAGCTACATAAGAAGGCACAAAACACACACTATTTTCAAAATCTACCAGCCATGCCAGTTCTTCAGGTCATGAGCCATGCCACCCACATCTTGTATCACAACTCGATCTCCGATTTCAAATAACCCTTCCACTATTTTACCATAAATAATGCACAAACTGCAGCCTGTCAGGTGCCTACTTCCACAAGCAAAATGCAGGTCTTTTTCAAGATGTTATGGTAGGGAGCTTAGGCAGATACGAGCAAGGGAAGTGGGAAGAGAATATTCAGATCCTGCCCGTATGCTGCACCCAACTGGCTGTCACACCACCTAGGGACCACCTTCTTATAGTCAGATAGCTTCCTGTCAGTCTGGAGAATATTCCCAAAAAAGTCAAAATTGATGCAGGCACACTAAGCCACAGTGGGACATGCAGTAACCTCCCCAAATACGTAATGCATGAGGAGGGAGGTTTCCTCCATGTATAAAACCTTGTCGACTGGGAGACCCTGGGCCATTCCCTCTCTTGGAGGTGGTCTGCTTCAAGTGAGGACACACTTCATATCACTAAATAACCTCTTTATGCTTTTTCTCACTGTCTCATGATTGAGATATTTCCTTTAGTCGGATGAGAACAGAGGATACCTCCATCTGGTAACAAGTGAAGTCCCAAACCTATTGTGTGTAATATTTTGGTATTTCTTAATCATTTTTGTCTGTAATATTGTGCTCCTGCTCTTTGTTTCCCCTGTGTCAATGACAATGTTGTGTGAGTGCTGTATCTCTAGCCCGGATTTTCCCATGGGACCTACAGCTTTTACTGTGGGATTTCACATACATGGTGATTGCTAGGAATACCTATGTTGTGTGATAGTAGAAATGACAGCTCTTTAAAGATTGAATGTTAAGATGAATGTAATAATATTTTTGGGACAGGATTCGCTCATTCTGGGCCTCAGCACATGATGTCATGGCTATACCACCCTCACAAAACCATTCATTGGGGACCAAATCAAATGAGAATGGTTTTATCAGTTGGTACCATATGGGTCACATTTCCTCCTCAGGCAAGGGGACAGATGATCAGTGAAGAGCTCCTATCACCTGCTCTGTCTGTTCCATGTACCAGTGTACCCAGATGGGATACATGCTTTTTCTCCAACTTCCAAACCCCCTTCTCTCCTTGGCTTTGTGTGTGTCCTTGAAGCTGACTCCCAGTAAGATTCTGTCTCTGGGTACTAGAGGGAAAGTGGAAGGCTAGAAAAGGGATAAAGGGTTTCTTCCTTCCTGTTTGTTTGTTGTTCCTGTTTTCACCCCTGCAGTGGTTGGTTGGTTTTGGCACACCCAGTACCAGCCAGGCAGCACCCACTCCTTAGAAGTCTGGCATCTAGCCCTGCAGAGTTTCTTCCCCAGGCTTCTAGATTTTAATTACTCTATATCTTTGCTGGGTTCCCTGGGGGTTATTGTAGCTTTCTTTGGTTTTTATTTTTGCATTGCTTCAGTTTTCCTTGTTCACTTTCTGAGTTCCACAGCATCAATTTAATTTCTTTTATCAAATTCTCTCTGGTAAGGTATTTGTTGTGGTTTCCGCTTCCCTCCCAAGATGGAGACTGAGATAGCATGGAAGATTTTGAAACTACAGCCCAAGTAGCAGGAGTGGTATAAGAGCAAAAGGTAGGATGACACCCTGAGGACTGGGGTTTGATAGGCCTGACGAGGGTGCTAGTGGAATGCCAGTCAGCTGCCAAACTTGATTCCTGGAGCCCCAGCTCTGGCATTTACTAGTTGTTTCTTCAACCGCTTCTTTAATCCCTTTAAATCTGAATTTCTTCATCGGGCAAAGTGAAATAATAGTGTCAGNTTTTTTTTTTTTTTTTTTTTTTGGTACCAGGGAATTGAATCAGGGGTGCTTTACCACCGAGCTACATCCCCAGTCCTTTTTATTTTGGGGGGACAAGGTCTCACTAAGTGTCGCGATACACGACTAAACCAATCAGGGTCACTCCAGGTGAAATGAGCTGGCACGAGATAATCACAGAGAGACAGAAATACCTTTTGGGGGGGGGTTCTGTGATGGCTCCTCTGACCCAGTTCCCACAAAGGAGGCAAAGCAGGCAAGACAAAGAGAAAGAGCACTCCTCGAATCTCGGTTTTATTGGGTGTGGCTGTTCCATGGGATATTTTATCCCCAAAAGGGCAAAAGGGGTAGGATTACAAAGGAATAGGTGAGTGTAACTTAGCCCCAGCGGGGTGACACCTACACCTGGAGCCACGCCTTGTTATCCAAGCAGGGGTAACACCCAAGTTACTGTGACCTGGTACTGCCGTGCCAGACTGAAGGCAGTAATTGGTCAGAACCCAGTTCATCAGGACTTAAAGGTGTTTGCATCCAGGGCAGGTCCCGACAGCTATGTTGTTGAAGCTGGCTTTGAACTCCCACTCTCCGGCCTCAGTCTCCCCAGTCACTGGGATTACAGGCATGCACTTGTAATGTGTAATAAATATCTAATCCAGTAACACAATTTTTGTTGTCATGATCAAGTATTATGTAGTATATACAATTGCATGTGCTGTCCTCCCACAATCCTGTCTGTTGTCTGTATTTCTTTCTTGTTGTTATACTGGTGATCAAACCCAGAGTCTGGCGCATGGTACTCTTTCACTAAGCTCCATCCCCAGACTATATGCTATACTTTTATATGATTGGCAGTATAGTTGGTCTGTTTATACCAGCATCACCACAAACTTACAAGTAATGCATTTGGCTCCATTGTTACCAAAGCTACAGTGTCACTAGGTGTTAAGAATTCTTCAGCCCCGTGGTCATCTTGTAGAATAGTTGTTTTGTATTTGGTCTTTCATGACTACAATGTTACACAGCATATAACTGTATGTATATACACAAACCTACAGAGGAAGTAAAAAAAAAAAAAACATGCTGTGGATAAAAGAGAGAATAAGGTAACAGCTATTGGATTTGGGAAGAGAATGCTTTTAAATAATAGTGATTACATTAACTTATGTTGAATCTTGCTGAAACTTTGAATAGAGCTCAACAAATGATTTCCAAAATGCACTTAAGGCCGAGTCTGGTTGTTTGGAGCCAGGTTTCTGTAGTGGATAGTAAAAACAGACTTGGCAATGTAGTTTCATTGTTTTAAGTCAAGGACAGGGAAGTGTTGTTTTCCTTCTATCTGTGATGCCACTTGGAAATTAACTAGCATAATTTCTACACAAATACATTAAATCTAGAAATAAACGTTAATTTTTGTAACACTTATTCAGGTTCTGATTTCATTATTTTATTTGAACAAATTGGAATATATTTGCTGATATGCAAAAAGCTATATGCCATGTAATATCTACAAACTAATTGTTCTTCATAAATTAATGGTTTTTTTATTATTTCTCAAATTTCTTAGAGCAAGTTTTTCAAGAGAATGTCACCCACTCTATTTTTAAGGGTGAGTGGGAAAACCCAATTAAATTTATATTTGGCCAAATGTAGGAAAGCTGCAATGGGATTAAGTTTGCAAATTTAATTTGAAATCAATTTCTTTACTTTTCCCTCACCTGCATTCCTAAAGGGACCCATTTTCAACAACCTTTGAAAAATCTGGCAGTCAGCATTCAACTTGTATTAGAATTTATTCATCAAATATTTGTTTGGAGCATGTTATTCATTTCATGAGACTTACTATTTTTGCATTGGAAAATTTTATTCAACTCTTTGCCAGTCATCAACCAATATAAATCAAAATAAAGTCTCATTATAGCAATACCATTTCAAAGAAAGAAAATAAAACAGTTTAACAAAACTATTTTTTAGTTGTTTTATTTTTCTTTTTTAAGGAAACAGGAATTTTTCACTTTTTGAATTCTTTTTAGATAAACATGAGAGTAGAGTGTATTATGACATATACATACATGGAATAGAACTTATTCTAATTAGGTTACATTTTTGTTTTGGCCTAAAAAAAAATTTCTGTGAAATAATAGTTTACCAAATGCCAAAACGTTGGTGTTTCATTTTTCATTTATATATAAATTGGAAATATATGTATGAAAAGGAAGAAAAGAGTTAACTCTGAATTCTGCTCCTTTGGTTCAAAAAGAACTCTAGCTGTCCTCAGCCTTGGCATATCTTTAGTATAACACACTTGTACAAAAGGACTCCTGCTGGAAGCGCAGGTCTGCCTATCCATGCCACTCTGCAGAGAAAAAGGAACCAGTGACTGATTGGAGGCTGGCAGGGTGCTGGGTACCAGTAGCAATGCAGATACGGCTGGCACATTGGTGACACTGCCCTGCGCTGTCTCCATAGCACATTTTGTGATTGCCATTTGTAATCCACATTTAATCCTCTGAAGTGGGTGGCTAATATCATCCTCATTTCACAGGCGAGCAAACAGATATAGGAAGTTGAAGTTGTCATGTAATATATGTTTTAACCAATTCTGCCAGTTATCAGAGTGGTGTTGTCCTCACAAAAGTTAAAATGAAACATATATGCAAGACTGTGATCACTTATATGTCCTCTTCCTTACTTTTTCCAGAAAATGCTCTCGGTGACCTTGGGGACAATTTTTTAAACAGCCTTCTTTCATCACATTGACCCATTTATTTTTATCTCCTTTCTCTCATGTGGCACTTGGTACTGTCTGACATTATAAAACATGTTTATTTGAGGATTTGTTTAGGTTTTCTAAAAATGGAGACAGAACATTTGCTGTGGTTCCCTAGCACCAGGTGTAATGCCTATAATACGTGGCTTCCAGGAAGCATTAAATTAATATTTACTGAAAGAATCTATGAATCCACTCCAGTGCTTCAGTGTGCATAGCCTGTGCTCTGCACTGCTGGAGGTTCTAAGAAGGTGATGCTGTTAGGATTTGTGACTGTGAAGCCCTGTAAGACACTTCTTGACCACTGTGAAACTTCAGCTGGGATGTCCTCGTGTAATACAGTTTTTATTACAGTCCTGGTCCCTGAAATGCTGAGGGAAACTAGCATTAGATAATCCCATTTTACCTGTAAAATTTGCCAGGAAACTCAGATAATTCAGTCCCAGTAAGTACAAAAGTAACTCATCTGAGAATCAAAGCAGATTAATTTCAATAACAACCAGCAAATTTATTTTAATAAGACCAAATGTAGGGCTGTAATGCAAACTATTTGGTAGTGCCATACATACATCCCCCATGAAACCTCTAAAAGAAAACTGGGCCCCTTTTTATGTCTCAGCTTTGGAAATCTTGCACCTAATATTAAGTTTGCTTTGAGAGAAGAGGAGGTAATATAAAGCATATTTATATCCCAGGCCAGCTGAGGGATGCCCTATAGGATCCTTTGGGGTTGAAAAGTAGCATGGTTCAGGTACCTAAGCTTTAGTGGGAGTACTACCTTTTCATACTTCCTGCTACTCAGATGATCTCTCACTGATGCCTTCAAGCTTTGATGACCAGCCAGTGGGTCTCAATTGCATCTGCAAAAGGGTAATTTGTTTGACCTGGGAGAGTTTTTATGTTTGTTGCCAATCTCTCAAAGTTGGAGGATTTCAAATTTTTATTCCCACTTCTCTTGAAATATCAGAAGATTTGGTCACACCACACCTGCATGTTGTTAGGGGAAAACACTGGGCTGGAATTGAGTAGTGGCTGCCCCTTGGGTATACCTGGACGTTCCAAATTGCCCCAGTCCTCTCCATTCTCTAGCAGTGCCCATCTTGCTTCCCTCAAACATTGTCCATTTCCTACAAAATTGAGGCAATAACATACAGAGTAGGCTTAGAAAAACTATACTCTTGGTCATCATCCCATGCTTTTACTCTCTCCTCCTCAAAATACTGCGACTTCCTTTGGGTTTCTATTTTTTATAGAAGTGCCCAAGTCTCACTAAGGTAGCCACATTGATCTGAAGCTCTCTGGAAAGGCTCAAAGAGCTGATTTGGGGGATTGGCCTGTTTCTCTACTATTTCTGCTGCAATGGGAATATTCGATTCAGTGTCTGTGAGATCAAAGAATATAGACTGTTGCCTTCTCCTCCTTCCTGAGCTTTTCTGCATCAGGAGGAGGCTCAGTGGAAACTCAGTAGACACTTAACATGCTGTGCTGATAACTAGCACCAGCACCAGCTATCAGGTCTGTACAGCGGGGTAAGCACATTGACAGTCCTCTTTCTGCCCTCCCACTCCTTTTGATATTCAACAGTCTTCTCCTTTTGCGGTCCATTTTAGTTGGCTTTTATGTGACCCACTAGATAGAAACCTTAATGTCAGTGCTATTAAATCAGTACCTACAAAAGAAATCTGGAAATGCTAAGCCCTTGGCAGGAAGTATGTTCCATACTGATAAAAGTTACAGTGAGCTGAGAACAAAAGTGACTTCAGCAAGGTGGAGAAATGAGGGTACAGCTCCTCTGGCTACTTGGATTTTGCAAGGAGTCTCAAGAATTAATTTTCCTTGTTAAGTGTATTTGTAACTATTTTTATAAGGTAGTTTCCTTTTAAAAATTGTTCAGCATTTGAAAGGGATGTAAACGTTCCTTTGCAAGGGTAGGCCTTTAAGAATCTGGACTCCTAGTCCTTGTGTGTGTGTGGGTGCCAGTGCAGAAGAGTGGGGATTTTAACTGCTGACCTCTAGCTACATGTGTTTGAGATGCCATAGAGTTTACGATGTGGATAAAACTTGCCAACTTCCCATGAGCTTTGGGGAGATGATTGTGTTGGCTGTGCTCAGGTCAAACCTGAGTCCTCCACAGATACAGTAGTCTCAGAAAACTTTTACATTCTGAAAATGTGTTTTGTTATGTGTGAGAAAACTATTAATTTGAATATATGATTCTCCTTTTTACCCAACTGTCTCCTGCTTATGCTTTAAAACTCTTTATTCAAGTAGACATTTGTGCTCCCACCTCCCTGCTTATCTGGGCAAGATGTGCCTTCTCTTTGCCCACAATGTTATCTGTAATCCTCTACTACACTCTCTGTGATCAGCATCCTGTCTCTGCCAGATTTCAGCAGTATCTCCTTGAAAGAAATGTTCATTTCATCTTTTCATCCTCAGTGCCTAGCATATAACAGGAGCTCAATATAAGATGACCAACCAAATGAAAGAACGAGTGAATAATTGGATGAATAAAGAGATGAATAAATGCATTTATAATGATTACCCAGTTAGCGTCATTTCTGGATTTTATGTGTTATTGGAGTAAACTGTATCTCCTGTGATTACCTGTCATTTTGCTTTCCTTTTATGGATTTGCATATACTGACTTTAGGTTCTAGTACTTTTAGATTTAATTTACTCTAACATAAATATGAAGCATTTTTTTTCAAATTGCTAATTGAAGTGTTCTAGGAAAACTATGCATTTTTGAAAGAAGGAACATGGTTCCAAAGAAAGTGAGGGGAAAATGGAGACGTTCACTAAGATATTAACCTGTTTGACTACCACAGCACTGAGGAAGCTCGTGAAAGTTGTTTTTCCTACTGTAAGAAGAGGCATGGAGATTTGCCAACTTCTGCATGGATCAGGATGTCAACATAGGAGGGCACCAAAGGACAGTGGAGGCAGAACCCTTGAGTTTAATTCTACCCCCTGGAGTTCCTTTTTTCTGTATCATTTAAATTCCAATGTAAATGCCTTTGGTGTGCACTTGCCAGAGCCACACCTGTGTGTTATCTGCCTAGCCCCTGGGGAGATTTACTCCATTCTCATTGACTCTCTATTTCATGTTTTACTGTCCATACCGGCCTCTACCAGGAGCTTACAGATATACCCAAGGTCACTACCACCCCATCGTTTTTTATAGGCACCTCAGTGATTCCCATCTCTAGTAACAACAACAAAGTCATTTTTTTAAAAAACATGATTCAAAATGAGAGCTTTTCAGTGAAAAAGTCTGAAAAAGCAAAAAGACCTTTACCGTAAGGCAAACATTTATTGAACAGAAACTTTAAAGAAAGCATGTTGTTTTTGTTGACAGCCTCGTGCATCAGAGCTTTTGTTTTCTTTGTTATTCTAAGAGCCAGGCAGCCGCAACCCAAGCCTTCAATGTGTTCAGCACAGGAGCCCTGGCTCTGGGGGCTCTATGGATAAAATGATTTCAAAACCCACCACACCTCCAAAAATACTCCAGAAGGTAAAAACCATCTTAGAAGTTTGCCTTTAGCTTTTAGCACAAAGAGGATACAAAGAAAGTCTAAGGTAGCGGTGACTCTTCTTTAAACTTGTGCTATCAGCAGGGAACCTAAACTCAATAGCATTGACTTTACTAGATAAAATGTAGGCTCTAAAAATAAAATAATACAGAATTATTTCTGTTTAGAAAATATTACGGTGTAGAGTATGTGGAGTGAAGAATTATTTAAGCTAATGGAAAAACCACATAATCTGTTATAAAAATGTTGAATTATGGGTTTGCAAGGAATAGTAAGAGGTCATTCATTCAAAGATCATGTAGTTCTTCCTCCTGCTGTTTAATAGTCCTTAATTATCCCAGACAGCAAAGGAACAATGGAGGTCATGATTCCCCCCAAAAAGTCTTAAGTAACTCCTTAAAAAAAAAAAAAAAAAAACTAGATATTTTCTGTATATAGAAAGTGTATTTATCTTCAGTAACGATGGAGAATAAGCTTAATATCTTTCGTTGTATAAAAGCCCTTTACATCCTTAGAAGATTTATCATAAAAATTTTCTTCACTGCCACTTTTCAGGGCTAAGTAAAATTATTTTTTAACCTTGTAGGTTAATTTTTCACCATACTCTACCTCTGACATTCACCTTAAATGAAAATTAGGATAGACTCCAGATTTTTTTAAAAAGAAAATTAACTCTATCTCCATTGAACTTTCTTCTGCTTTGATAAGCTCTCCATATTAGTCATTTTGAAGATCAGTCCTCTGAATCAAATTTTTTGATATCTGCTCTGTAATATGTCATTTTGATAAATTATGTTTTCAAGTCCCTGTTGGGAAAGGACTTTAAAGATCCATCTAGCTCAAGGTGTTATTTTGTTTTTTGCTGGTGAATGTCAGAGAAACACAAAATCTTGAACATTACACAAACTCAGGGTTTATGTGTGTTTGCAGAAGGTCTACAACTTTTGTCAAATTTTCAAAAGTGTTGGCGACCCCTAAAAATTTTAAAAAATCCGTAAACAGTATATGGCATCTGTCATGTTGAGTGCATGTACAATTTGCCTGAAATCTACACGTTAACAGTGTTTGGATTTCCAGTCTCAGTATGGTGTCTATACACAGGTAGCCAAAACCAGTTCCTGCCAAGAACGGATTAGTAGAAGGGGCCTGGTGGAATCTTTCATGGTACTGTCATTTGAACTGTCCTAGACATCGTGATCATCATCCTAAAATATAAAAAAATCCACCTGGGTAGTAGTATTTCAATGTCCATAAGAGTGGTGGGGCAGAAGTAGGAAATATAGGGAAAGAAGGAGTATTTCTTCAGTGTCACGGGTCTTTAGATTTAAAAGATATATTTTATATATTTTTAGAACCCAAAAAATATATAATCAAATCAAGTGCTGAAGCCATCTGAGTGCCAGTGACAGACTATTTTGATTTAAAATGTCATAACAATATGACTCAAAGCTCAGGAACCTGGTTACATGGCCATCTACTTTGCTCAAGTCCCTCAAGTAGGCTGTAAACAGGGCTCAGAATCATCCATCAGGTTTGGCACTAACGATCCAGTAAATGTCCCGGTTGTAATGAACAGTGGTGTTCATTAACTGAATAAGTGGTAATCTCTTTTAACAAAGCAAGGCTTTAAATAAATATAGAAGTATTTAAGAGAATTACAACTAACAAAATGCTACTGTGTTAAAAAGGAATCTTTTTATTTGACATTTAAAGTTTTTGTAATGCTTAAAAGAATTTCATCTATTAAACAGATTAGTCTCATAATTCTAATATAAAATGCATAATTAACTAATTGATTTAGATTTGTGGTTTTAGGTTGAAATATTACTAAATTGATCTATAGTGTTGGAATATTTAAGAGAATTTGATTCACTGTATTTATAAATTTAATTCGTTTGATTTAAGAGATTAATTACTCAGGAAGGTTTTAAGTCAAACAATTGAAGTACTTAAAGGAAATCAAATATATTAAATTTACAAATGAATTTTAAAATGTTTGAAGAAATTTAATTAAGTGTTTGTAAATGGAACTAAATATTTCTCTAAGTACCCTTGAAAGCAATTGCTAAAATTTACTAGATTAAAAACAATTAAATTTGTAAGGTAAAATGAGATGCTTAAGGAAAATCTAGGCTTTTAAATTTGTAACTTGAAAAAAATCAAATTTTAATATATAAAACCAAAGTATGATCAGACTGATGTTTTCTGAGCACAAAGGTCACCCCAAGGACTCCAAAATCTTCATACGTAATACATACTTTTTGTTTTACATATAGGATCTTTATTTACTTTCAGAGAAGTATGCATATTCCCCTTTTTCATTTCCTAGAATCCTGCAGTACTCTGGCTGGTACTAGCTTTCCTTTTTCCATTTTTAATAGACACATTTTTTTTTTTTTTTTTTGCTATGAAAAGATCATTATATGAAAGATAAAAGGAAAAAATCCATGCAAGTGTGATATTTGGGGAACAATAAAAAGTGGTGGGGATTTTGGCAACCTAAATAATGCATGCTGTTTAGCTGATTGTTACTAGGTGGTTGTCCCAGTGTGTGTGAAAGTTTCTGATTTTAATCCCCTAGAAGTCAGAGTTTAATGTGAAATCTTTCAGATGAAAAATATTAGTCCCAATTTTTTTAAAAAATCTAAGGGTCATGTGTGTGCCAAATCTATATTTGAGACTGAATTAACCTTCAGGTCATTCATTTTAGAACCCTGGTTTAAGTAAATGCTTTCAGTATTGATAAAATCTGGATGTCACCTGTCCCTTTATCAACCTTGCCTCAGGGAAACGTAGAACTCAGTGACTTTCTCAGTTCCCCTAGAATCACCCCATGCCATATCATTAGTGGATAATGTAGTTCTTACTGATTATTTTGGAGAATAGAGGGATAACAATTTTATTACAGGTACATATGCTTATCTACTATTAAAAAACAATAAGAAAAACTGTATTGAAAATCCCCTATTTGGGGCTGGGGTTGTGGCTCTGTGGTAGAGTACCTGCCTAGAACGTGCAAGGTATTGGTTTTGATGCTCAGCACCACATAAAAATCAATACATAAAGACACAATACATATTGTGTCCAACTACAACTAAAAAAATATATATATATATTAAAAAAAGACTGTTAAATACTGCTCTAGTCTTTTCTACACAACTGCTTTTCTGGTATGGAAGCAGTATGGGGAAAGGTGGTGGTGGTCTCTTCTCCCCCCACAACCTCCACACCATTCCCTCTCTAGGCTCCTGTCTTCCTCCCTGGTTCTCTTGGAACATGCCACATTCTACTCGCCTTTACTGAGTATCACAATCCCACCTGGTTTCACACCCAAGCATTCTGGGCACTGGAGTGGTAGTACTGGTGTTGCCGAGGGTATGAAAGTAACTTTTAGGGGGATTAAAATCAGCAACAAATGTCAACATCTACATGTTGGACAGCCTGTTTTCCAGTTCTCTGTAGTCCACTGGAGGTGATGCCTCTGTGTCCTTTTTGACCTTCTTTCTTGAAGCAGCAGCAGCTGCTACTGCTGCCCTGCCTGTCCTCCCAGGCCTTTGCCATTTCGGGGCATACAGGCCTGACTTCCAGTGCCAGACCCTTCTGCTTCTCCCTAAGCGCTTTGGTTGCTGAAGCCTGCCAGGCCGGCCCTCAGCCCCCATACAGGTCATGGCAGTTTGGCAGCTAAGCCTTTTCCACCCCCAGCAGCCTGCAGTGGGAGCTGGGGTATGACTGTACTAGCCCCATCCTCTCTTAGCTGGGGCAGGTTTGAGGTATGTTTTCTACGCAGCTTCACAGAATTCCTGGAGATTCAAGCTCCACTTGCCCATCATGGTGCTTTATTGATAACAAGCCTTTTATTAGCTTTCCTCCCTTTCCCCTCTCTCATGTCTTTATTGGAGTGGCCCCCAGATGCCTCCCACCTGCATTCTAACATCCACCTCTAGGTCTATTTCTTGGGGAACCTAACCTGTGAAACATTTTTTCAAACCAAATCCCATTTTAATGAAATTAATTAGGCATAGAATTTAGTTAGCCCTTAGGAAATGCTTGCTTCCCCTTAAGATTACTATGTGACTCTACTGAACCAGGACTCGGGCATGGCGCTTCCCTTACTTACTTGAGGAAAAAATGTACTTTGTCAGTAGGCTGGCCTTTGTAACGGTTGCCTGGGTATTACACAAGGGCATCCTTCCTAGAGATTTTTGATTCAACCATTAGAATTTGAAGAAGCCAGGCTGATCCCTAACTGCTTTCTGACAAAGCCAGATCTTAGGTGTGCTGTCCCAACATAAGATGGAAAATAAAGATGATGTGGTTGAAGAGAGAACCCTCTCTATACTCTTTAAACCATTTTCTAGTTATCTTTCTGCAGTCCAAGATGTGGCTATGCTAATGGTTTCCACTCAACTCTGTTTGGAGACCACGTGTACTCTTGGGCCTAAGGGATGCATACAAAGCAGTTCATTATTCCTCCACTAAAGGCTTTCTGTGTGCCTATAAATCACCTTATTTGGTGACTCACCTGCCCCCAGGAAGTTTGCTTCGGGGAAGACATTTACAGTTTCTAACCACTGACCAGGAGTGGCTTACTCACGCCATCTATTTGTGCTGACATAGGCTGTCTGATGCAAACATAATAAAGTATTCATAAGCCTTCCCTTTGCCTCAAAAATAGAACCCGTCTCTCCATTTGGGGAAGGTATTAGAGCTTGAAATGCCTCCAAAATGAATCTGCTCACTTCTGGGTTCTAATTGTTTCTCTCTCTCTCTTTGAGGGTGACTCTGGGATGCTCTGCTTTTCTTAGCCATCTGTCCTTTTGCATTTGCTCTCGCCTCATCTCCCTGTCTCACTTTTCCCTTCAGCCTTGTTTACAGTTCTTTTTCTGGAGGGGTGGTTGCGGAGTTGACTTCCCAGGGAAAAAAAATGAAATATTCATGAGAAAGATAGTGTGGGCTTGTGGGATCTGGAAGAAGGCAAACTGAATATATAGTAAATGAAAAAATTTAAACATGTTAATTTTAATACTTTAACAAGCACTGGCATGTCTGTAGCCTCTCACAAGATGTAGTCTTCTTCAAGCTGGATAGCCTGTGTTATAGTTATTTTAGTCATGCACGATTTTTCCCCTCTGTCATTAAATTAGAATATGATTGCCTCCCACAGACAAAATAGCACCTTTGGGTACTAAGTAATATAATTTATTTCATAAATAGGATCAAAACACCTTTATTAGATGCTAGTGACTAGGGGAAAAACAGCATTTTATTAATATTTTAGTATTGACTCTATTTTATTACATTTAATCAGAATGGGATTTTGACAGCAACCCAGAGATGTGCTCTCAACTTTTATCCATGCGTCAGCTACATTTTGAGAAAAATGCTTGTTTTTGTTTTCTTTTAACCTAGAAACCAAACCATTTGCAACGGATTCTTTTAAAAGCCACAAGGGCAATGTGTTTAGTTGGCCTGAAATTTGGGTTCCTAGTGGTTTCTTTCTCTTGATCAGTTAAAAAGAAGAGGCCTGTGATGATCCAGTGTACAGAGTCGAGGGTGAAAATCCCTGAGGATACCAACTTTCTTCTTTCCTCCCTCCTCCTCCTCCTCCTCCTTTTTTTTTTTTTTTTTTTTTCCTATTTTTAACAAATATCTACTTCTTAGGGATACAGCACTCGATGAAACCAAATCCCTTCCCTTGTGGATTTGGAGACAAGAAAAATACAGAAATATGTGCTCTGACAGGGGCTGAGTCCCTCATCCAGCACAGGATTTCAGGATGTCTGTTCTGGGCAGGGACCTTGTTATGTACCACCTACAGACTGAGCCCCCGTGGAGCCGGACAGTCACGCTTGGACATTTTGGAATGCTTTTTTTCTGGAGATGATAAAAATAGGGCAGTAACTCATTTCTAGTTGAGGCATAAAAAAGATTACTGTGAAATGTAGAGGAGACATTAAAGGTCATTTAAAAGCTGGCTCTGCTATTTAACTGACAAGGTGAAGTTGGTCAAGTTATTTGTCATCTTCCTCTTAGTGGGTTCTACTGTAAAACGATGATAACAGTACCTCTCTCCTCAGGTCACTGTAAGGATTAAATGAGTTAATATTTGTCACACGCCTTGAAGAATGCTCCTGGCATGGAGAGAGTCATGCAGATGTTATTACTTATTTTGCTGTCCTATCTCAGCTTGAGCTGTTCATCCCTGTTGGATTTGTTGGCTAGCTCCTTGAACAACTGTTCTTTGAGCTTCAACTATTGCTTTCTATCTGCATCCCTTCTTTGCGTGGAGCTGAAACCTCATGCTCTCACATGACTTCTACTCTGTGATTTTTCCCCTTGGGGAGCATTTCAGAGAAATTCCAGGTTCTTCCACAGGGTGCCTGCCCTCCAGACAGTGAAAAGAGCATGCACCATTTGAGAGTACTTTTAACTGGGCTAAATATCCCAGCTCCTTAGAAGTGGTTTCCGAGTTAGCTCTAGTCTCATCCCAGATTTTTAGGACCACAAATCAGTTCCTTGTTTATATAGTGTGGCTTGGAGTCTCCCAACCATCTCAGGGACCCTCCTCTGATCCATTCTCTCCATATCAGATGCAGGATAAATTGTCCTCTTGGGTGCTAGTACTAGAATATACAAGTAGCAAGACAGAGGAGGCCCTGCTCTCATGGAACTCGCATTCTAGTGGTGAAGACAAACAATGGTCAAGTCAAGGATATGAAGGGTTCTGATAATGAAATCTCAGATTGTATGGACAGGAATGACCTCTTTGGGGAGGGGATCCTGAGCTGAAATCTGAAGATTGTAAGGAAACCAACTGTGTGCAAATCTGGAAATTAATGTTCAAAGCCTAAGTAAGAGAAGAGCATGTAATACATTAACATGGGAACATGTTAGATCAAATAGCAGAAGGAAAGCCTGTATCGCTTGAGCAAAGTGGACAGGGAGGAGAGTGGTGTAACATGAGATTATAATGTCTCTGCTCATTATATGGTTGGTGTCCTCCAAACAGCTGTATCATCTTGTCTCTGGAAAATCGAAAATTTTCAGGGTTAGAAGGAACTTTTTCCAAACTTCCAAGTCTCCTTTCTCAAAACTACCCATGCTCAACGTTTACTTAGACTGTACTTGGGTTATAATAACCCCTGTATGGAAGTGTTTTCAGATTATCCCAGTTGCCATATGTAACAATTGCAAAATTTTATTTTTTCACCTGGATTGCTTTCTCATACTGTCTTTTCTCATTTTGTTTCTTAACACATAGTACTTTCTCCACCTGGAATTCCTTCTTCCATTTTATGAGTTCCTACACCTATACTGTGAAACCCAACTTCACCATGCCATCGCCTCTGAGAGGCCTTCCCTCCCCTTCAATGGTCCCTCAATCCAGTCATTAGAGAAGCCAGCACCCATTCACATTTCTAGATTAGCCTTTTATCACTCTTTTGAAACTGTCTGCTTTCTTCCTTGTCTCCCCCCATTACCCTTAAGCCTCTTCATTGTGTACAAAGTATTTATCCTAAAGGTTAGCAATGTGCTTGAAAGTTACCACTCAGCAGACACTGGCTGTGTGATTGAATATTGAACTTTGTCTAGAACATTCCTCCAGGACTTGTCTAGTTCACTGTTACTTTATGGGGGTACTATTGTCATTTTAGATGGTAATGGGTTGTGTGGGGATATCCCCTGCCTTGCATGGTTTAGCATCCATCCCTACCTCCTTGCTGAAATCTCAGTACATTTCTAGACACCCCCTAGGAGGCAGTGGTGGCCCCAGTAAGAACCACAGCTAGTCTGTTCATGTGAAAAATGTGAGTTACTATTATTTGCCAAGCCCAGTGACTGATCCACATATTTGAGTAATACTGGAGCAAGAATTCAGTATTTTCCTAGGGTGTATCCTGGATCTTCTTTGTAGGACAGTTCTTCCTCATTATATCAAAATATGTCTCTCTGTTCCATATAAACATTGATTCTGCTGTTATTGTCTAGTGCAATATAGAAAATATCCAATCTTTTATGATAGCCTTTCAACTTCCTGAAGACACTTTTATTACCCTCTGTGTACCTACAGTTTTTCCTTTTCAAGTGAAACATAGTTTATTTTTCTGACGATTCCCTGTGACATGAACTTGACTGATCTCTGCTCTCTGTTATGGGGTAGACATATGTCAGTGTGCATTCACTTTCACTGTCACATTCTAATATTTTTATTTTATGTTCATGTTGGGCATTTTTTCCATTGGTTACAACTGAAGCAAAGGTAAACCTGCAAGGTGTGGGTGTACGTGTTTTGCAGGGTGTGTGTGTGTTTTTAAATGCATCAGGTCACAACAATATAATCATAGAAAACCACCTTTATGAAGTGATGCCTCTTTCTAGGCTTCTGTCAAGTGGCAAGATGTTTAATACCCGTTATATGTGTAATGCATATGGAGAACACAGAGGGTGAAGAGAAATGTGAAACGCCCTATGATCAAGGAGCTAATGAACCTATCAAAGCAGTTTAGAACATGACAACATTAAAATCAGTGGTGTGTCAGTAAATATTCAAGAAACTAGCTCTCTGGGGTGAGGAGGAATTTGATTTGCAGCGTTTGCTGATTTCTCTGGTGTAAATTCTATCATGAATGATAGCCATCTGCCAACATAATATTACTGGACATTTGGTTGAAAAAGAATGCTTAGTATTTGTTTTATGATTTATACTCTAAACACATAATAGATATAAGTAGCATTAGGAACACAGATAATAGTAAAAAGTCCCACAAATTATTACCCTTATTTAAAAAATAAATAATTTATGCAATTTAATTTTTAATAATGGCAGTGTTTAACAATGACCTATCGAAATTCCTGAAAATTTAATAATTGACTTTTGAGGAACTAATAAGAGCTTGCTCCAGCCTAGCACAGGAAACTCAATTTACAACCAAATATGACAGGAGTAACAGACAGATGTTCACAGTAAATTGGAAATCCAGAAAATAATCACTACATTATATATTGAAGTAATGGAGGAAAATTTTCCTGCAGGTGGTGGCAGGACTAATACACAGGATTTGCATTCAGAAAGAGATGGGAGAACATAATGGCTTCATAGTAGAGATGCCATTTAATAGAATCCAATTAGTAACAATAGAACAATAAATATTTCTTGAGGCTTACTCTGTGCCCGACATTATACTAAGCACTTTCTCTGTGTGGTTTTATATAAACATCCTAAATACACAAGAAATGGATACTGTCATTAACCTCCCTTTAAAAACAAGGAAACCAAGACTTTAATTAAACAACCTGACTAAAGTTATACAACTAATGAGTCATTTTGCTTCTTGTGCTCCATCTTGTCCAAACTGTCTTCAGATACATTTAGTAAAGGGAATCATACCATGAGCATCCTCTGGCTTTTCAAATTGGGTACACTTATATTCATAATTATAGAATTCCAATTAAAGGGTTTCAAATGCTCTTAGCACTTAAACATTCCCAACCATCTTTCACGGATGGACAAACCAGAGAATGCATTTCCCCATAAATCTATTGGGGAATGGGGAGAAAAGGGAGATAATAACAAGTAAAAAAATAAAAAAGTCCAGATGATATAGGCTTAATGAAAAGTGGAATTCATTGATCACAGAACTGAAAACTTAAAGATACATCTATTTTTCAGGAACATCTAAACTTAAGGGCTCACCAGTACTGTGCCATTTCTCTTCTGTGTTGGCTGTTTGGGGCAGGATTTTCCTTGGTGGAAACAAATATCTGTCTATCATTCGATGCTTACATTCTTGTCACTCTGAGTCAGGCTGTTTCTCCATAATCTGAAAAAAGTCCTAGTCCAAGAGTCATAGGTCCAATATCATTGGCATACATTGAGCTACATTTCACTTCTTTTTTTAAACAGTTTGTTCATTGTTAGATATTCATTACAGTAGAGTATATTTTGACATATTTATACAAACATGGAGTATATCTTATTCTGATTAGGATCCCAGTTTTGTGGTTGTACAAGACGTGGAGATTCATTATGGTGTATTCATATATGTACATAGGACGGTTGTGTCAGATTCATTCCACTGTCTTTCCTATTCCTCCTTCCTTCCCTTCATCTCCTTTGTTTAATCCATTGAACTTCTGTTCTCCACCTCCACCTCCTGTTGTTGTGTGTTACCATCCACATATCAGAGAGAACATTCAGCCTATGGGTATTGGAATTGGCTTATTTCATTTAGCATAATAGTCTCCAGATCCATTCATTTATGGGCAAATGTCATAAAGTCATTCTTTTTAATGGCTGAGTAATATTCTGTTGTGCGTCTGTAACACATTTTCTTTATCCATTCATCTGTTGCAGGGCACCTAAGTTGGTTCCATATTCTAGCTATTGGGAATTTAACTGCTATGAACATTGATGTGACTGTTATAAACAATAATGTATGCTGATTTTAACATCTTTGGATATATACTGAGGAGTGGGATAACTGGTTCAAATGGTGATTTAATTCCTAGTTTTTTTGCGGAATCTCCATATTGCTTTCCAGAGTTGTACCAATTTACAGTCCACTATTAGTGTATGAGTGTACCCTTTTCCCCTCATCTTTACCAACATTTATTGTTACTTGTATTCTTGATTGTTGTTATTCCGACTGGAGTGAGATGAAATCTCAGTATAGTTTTAATTTACATTCCTCTCCTTGCTAGAGATGTTAAACAATTTTTTTTCATGTATTTATTGACCATTTAAATTTCTTCTGTGAAGTGCCTGTGCTATTCCTTTGCCCATTTATTGATTGGGTTATTTGTTTTTGGTGTTAAGTGTGTGTGTGTGTGTGTGTGTGTGTGTGTGTATGTATATATATGTATATATGTATATGTATATATCCATCCTGGAGATTAATGTTCTATCTGAGGTGCCAGTGGCAAAGATTTTCTCCCATTCCGTAGGCTCTCTCTTCACACTCTTGATTGTTTCCTTTCCTGTGAAGAAACTTTTTAGTTTGATACCATCACATTTATTAATTTTTGATTTTGCTTCTTGCACTTTACACGCCTCATCTCTTAACCATCACTCTGGCTAAGACGATACTTCCCCTAGCTCTGATTGAGACACAGGGACCTACTATCCTGCCCCGCCAGTCTGCCAGCACAGGAGCTGGTGTAACAAGAACAAGCATGTTCCTAGAAGGGAAATGAAGATGTCAGAGGAAGTCCAGACTATATGTTCAGGAAGCACAATAAAGGACAGAGAAAGAGCCACTCAAAAAGGAGAAGATAGCAGAGTGAACATAGAAATCAAAGAGAGAAAAACTATCATAAAGACTAATGTAGAACATAAAAGTTTTATCCAAATCTATTTTAATTGGAGAACTCACAGCACACACCTCCCAGGTAGGTGGGCAGATTCATGGAATTCACTTATTCAATCATTTATGAGCAATTACTATCCACTAGGCACTGTGACAGTTCACATTCACATTTTCATTTTTTGTCTTTATGCTTAATGTATAGTTTGATAAACTGCATATATTTAAACAGTATAATTCAGATTTAACATATGTATAAACCTTTGAAATGATCCCTGTAATTACAAAAAAAAAAATTCATCATCCCTTAAGTTTTCCTAGTGCCCTTTTATAATCCAATCTTCCCTCCACCCCTTCCCAGGCAACCCTTATGATCTGCTTTCTGGCACTATAGATTAGTGGTTTGCATTTTCTAGAATTTTATATAAATGGAAACATATGGTATGTATACTTTTTGACATAACTTTTTTCATGTAATGTAGTGATTTTGAGATTCATTCACATTGCATGTATCCATAGCTCCCTTTTTTTTGACCAAGGAGCATTTTATTTAATAGATATGCTGTAATTCATTTTTCTTTCATTTGACATTGATTTGGGTATATTTACTTTTGGCTATTAAGAATTATTTTCCTTAGACATTTCTATAGATGTCATTATGTAAACATCGTATAGAAGCTTCTGCATAAATATACACGCGTTGTTCTTCCCTAAATACCTAGTAGAACACTTGAGTCATATGTTAGGTGTATGTTCATTATAACCTGCCAAATCGTTTGCCAAAGTGGTTGCACCATTTTGTGTTCTTGGCGGGAATACATGATTCTAGTTCATTTACCCTCTTGACAATACTTCTTATGGTCAGAATTTTTTTTTTAATTTATCATTCTAATATTCGTAACTCAGTGAAGTTTAACTTGGCCTTCTTCATGATTAATGCTACATTTCTTAACATTATTTATAATCTGGAGATGATGGGATTTTCCGTTTAGGTAAAATATATCTTTGTACACACATACACACACACACACACACACACACACAAACTAAGCTATTTTGAACTCATAAAAAGTATCTGAGTAGTGGAACAATGATAGTCCAGTCATGCAGCATTTTCTTTGACTGGTTATATCAATGGAACTCACTGTAAAGATATTATTTTGCCCTCTCAAAATGACTTACCATTTAAAACCATTGCTTGAAACCAGTGTAGTTTGAAGGAATGTAATGTTAATAGACCAACAGACTGTAGCAGGCCTGCCTTTTTCTTTATGTGACTAAAAATTTGCATATAGAAATTTATTAGGTTTTTTTTCTGTTTTTAGAAGTAGTCAAGGAAAAATCATTCTCAAGTGTCTTCTCTCTGAAAAATTCTGGACTCAGTCATAGATAGTTATAGCATAAGGGGAGAAAATTGGCATTAATGTCAAATCATGCAATTATTCTTCCTAGAATTGTTCATACCTCTGCATCAGCAATATTGCTATTATGAAGTTGGAGTAACCACTCATTTACTGTGCTTGACTCAGTTCTGATGCTGTATTTCCCCTTTTCTAATCTTAATTGAATGCTTCTGTTTAAGTCAGTATGTTCTGGTGCAAACTTTCATTTAAAGGAGGAAGTAGGACTCTTTTTTTCTGACTCCCACTTTTATGGCATACAAGTCAAAGACTTGCTGTTTATAAGGATCTTCCTGGATCTCCTGGGAAATTATCACCAGTATTTTATGCTGAAATCTGTCTGCTGTCCTTAAAAATCAATGGTAGTTCTGTCGTAGCTACCTACATTGTGAAAAAGAGGCACTTCTAATACTTACTAAATATTTAGCGTGTGGCAAATATAGTGCTAAGTTTTTTTTGTTGTTTTTTTTTTTTTTTTACTGGTACCCTCTTATTTAATAAGGATAAGCAATTTGAATATCCCACATTTACAGATTTGGGAACTGAGGTTCAACAGATTTAATATTCTGAAGTTCATGTGTATGTTTGGCAGAGTCTTGGTTTGAATCTGGGCCTGTGGATGCTAGAACATGTGATTTTTTTTTTAAGAAAAAGAGTTTTATTAGGACGAGGAAGAGGAAAATGACTGTGTGTTAACTTGAACAGCTAGGTTGCACAAGAAAGGATCTAGAAATCTGATGTCCTTCAAGACTTGTATAGACGCCTGCACTTATCTGCACCTTGTTCTTTCCTCAGACCTGTGGGCTGGGAGAAAAAAAAAGACATTTCAAACAACTGATCCTTCTTCCCTTTTCCATTTACAAAAATTCTGATCATCCCTCAGACAGTTCTTTCTGGAACAAGCTCTCCTCTTCTCCCCCAGCCACCCCCAGTGGGTTCACCTTTACAGGCTCTGGGACTCGGACAGGAAGTAAGACGTGTGAAATGTTTCTTCACTGGGAGAATGTGATTTTAATCACTGCATTATACTGACTTGACTGAGATCAAAAGTTTACTTATCTCACCAAAAAAAGATTGAAGAAGAACAATTTTATAGTCTTGGGGATTTTTTTTTTTTTTTTTTTTTGCAATCTATGCCTCTAAAAAGCTAGCTTTATGCTTTATAAAAGACAAAGATTTAGCTATAAAAATGTCTAAGTACTTATGTCATACCTGCCTGTCCAACTGAAGATAAACACAGACTGGATATACTTAAATATTTCTATAAAGAAACATCAACTGATAGCAAGATTAGGCAAACATGAGCCTTAACAAATGTTCTAGTAACTTCTTTCCTAAGTTCTGGATGCCTATATGTACTCCCTAGATCTAAGTTTTGGAAACAGCCTTAAATGTCATCCCATCAAGACTCTCCAACAGTTAATTTTATGTCAACTTCACTAAGCTACAAGGTACCTATGTACTTGGTCAAATATTATTGTGGGGGTTATAGTCAGCTTTTTATTTCTGTAATGTAATATCTGAGATAGTTATCTCATAAGATGGAAAGGTTTATTTTGGTGCTCTGGTTTTATAGATTTTTGTCTATGGTCACTTGACTACATTGCCTTTGGGCTGGTGGTGAGTCAGCACAGCATGGCCAGGAACATGTGGCCAAGTAAGCTTTTCACCTCACGGAGGCAGAGAAGTAAAAGAAAAAAAGAATTTCAAGTGCAAGAGACCAGCATTACATCCCACAATACCCTTTGAAGGCATGTCCCCATGACCTTGTTCTGGTTTAGATATGTAGTGTCCCCAAAAGTTTATTTGTTAGACAAGAATGTTCAGAGATTAAATGATCAGGTTCTGAGAGCCTGAGTTTATTCCATGCATTAATTAATCCCCTGATAGGGATTCATTGGGCTGAAACTGTAGGCAGGTAGGGTGTGGTTGGAGGAGGTGGGTTCAATAGGGGTGTGCCTTCGGGTTCTATATTTTGTCCTTGGTGCACAGAACACTGTCTCTGATTGTCTTGGCCTGAGCTGCTTTCCTCCATCATACCCTTCTGTTCTGATGTTCTGCCTCACTGTGGGCCCAGAGCAGTGGAGTTGGCATGGACTGAGGCCTCTGAAACTGTGTGCCCCAAATAAATCTTTTCTCCTCTAAAATTGTTCTTGTTAGGTCTTTTGGTCACAGCAACAAAAAGCTGACTGAAATAAACCTAAACCCCTCACCTCTTAAAAACTTCCACCGCCTTCCTATAGCACCAAGGTGAAGGCCTAGCCTTTAACACGTGGGCCTTGGGAGACTTTCCAGATCCAAATCGTGGCACTGGATGTGCCGGTGAAGGAGTCACGGAGCTGAGCCGACTCTAGCTGTGGGCAGGCTGCTCTGTTTCTGGGTGCCCTTTGCTGTGTTTGAAGTGAATAGTGGCTTCTCTGAGGATCACGGAAGCAGGCAATACTCTGAATCAGAGGCAGTGGGTGGACCTTGTTCTGGGGGCACTTGGACCATCTGCAAATGTGAACTTGGTTCTTGCCTACAGGGCCTCCCTAGGTAAAGGGCTGCCATTGTAGCTTCACGAATTAAATTCAAAAATATCTGTTTCTTAGTGTGGTGATTTTTTTTTCCCCATCCTTTCTCATCATCTGAAGAGTCTAGGCTTATGGAATCCAAATAAAAGAAAGGACTGTTTTTTCTCTGTCTCATGCTTGTCCCTTTCCTGATGCAACAAACAAGCCATTTGATTGCTGGCACAGAAGGAAGGGATAAAAGAGAAAAGGAAATCTTGGAGGTGGACAGAGACAATCAATATTTCAAAAATGTAATCATTACATTTTCTTAAATATTTCCAGGCATACAGAAGAAACTGATTCCTTTTCTTCCTCCTAACCCAGGGAAGACCCTGGACAGTGCTTTTATCATGGACTCAGCTTCCAGCAGCTTAACATTTGCAGTTCCTTCATGATTCAACTCTTCATTCTCCTGTCATCCGTTTAAGTCCCTTATTTCCTGGTGCCTTCTTTAAATGTGCTCCATGTCTCTTTTAAAGTCTCAGGTGTGGCTGAGATTGAACACCATCTGTGGTCTAACACAGGACATTTGCATAAAATTTCAAGCCATCCATGTTTTCAGGAATGTAAGACAATACCCAAACCCTAGATGACAGGTATATGTATGCACCTATACTTTCTCCCCCCAACTTTTTTTTTTTCTGTATATTTTGGGCTTATTTAGTCTAGAATACAGAAACATCACAGAATCAATATGGCTATACAGAATAAAAGCAGATGCACAATATCTTCCTACAGCTTCCCTTGGCCTCAGAGTGTCTGACAGGTGAGGAGGAGGAATATAGCTGACAGTACCATTATCTATTTAAGGCAAGGTCTTGCAGGATCCAAGAAGGTTAATTTCATGCTGGGCCAGATTTGCTTTATATGGAGTCTTTCATTGACATTCAGAACTTACATACTTAATAAAACTTCATGCTTAATTCTTCTCTTTAAAGGGTTATTTGCAGACTTTAGACTCTGCTGGTTATTAAACCATGCTTAATTCTTCTCTTTAGAGGGTTATTTGCAAACTTTAGGTTCTGCTAGTTGACTCATGTCAGAATGCTCATGGCAGCTGGGAAAAGGTAGGCAGTGTGTAGGCATTTCTGAGTTCTCCTTCTTTGCCCTCAGCTCCCAGCAGCCTGGGAGGCCCCTCCACTCACTGCACTGGAGAGCACATTATTGCTCATTAATAATGGCTTCATCTGGCTGTGGAAAGGTTTGTTGTGTGCAGCATAATGTAGCAGTAGAGCTGGTGTTGCCAGATAGCACAAATTTTGAAGCTATTGTATTTTCCCTGCTCCTAATTCCTTAAAGATCAAGTTTAAAACAATAAAAATTCTGAGGAAAGTTTTTTAAAAGTGGATAGACCCAAGAATATTATCTGCATGAGTGTGAAAGAAGAGTAGACTCATCCAGTTTGAAACAGCAATAGTTCATGAGAGGTGGAGCTTACAAAGGGACAGTGGCCACACTATATATGACACTAGAGTTTTTACCCACAACCTCCAGAGCCACCAACTCAGGAAGCCAAGCCACCACCTCTGCAGTATTCGCCCACATTGAAGGGACTTTTGTTTCCTCAGGTTTTACCCCACTTACAACTCAAGATCCAGGAGAGAAGGACAAATACAATTCTCAAATCACTTAATATGCTCTGCTTCAAGTTAGCCTGCCTCTAGCTTTTCCATGTCAGTAACCTCCAATCAAAATGTATCTGAAGCCTCCCCCACTTTTTCTATTAACACAGTTTCTTCCTCCTTGCTAGCCTTTGAGTCTATATGAAATGCAAGTGATGGTAGTTAAGTACTTGTTACAGTGAGCTCTAAGTAATAATATTTGTTCTGGGGGGTTCATTATGTATATACATTCCATCATTTAACCTCACAAATACTGAATAAAATACTCCTCTCCAATGTTCTGATGGAACACAAAGGAGATAAAGTATCTGCACAGGGTCATACCATTGCTATGTGGTGGGCCAGAATTTGAATCTAGATCTGTTGGTCTCCTAATGCGTGCCTTTTAAATTGGTGCTTCCTGCTATTCCACTGTGAACCCTTAGAAGCCATGGATTGTTATCTACTATAGGATCAGTAGGAGTTGAGATTTGATCAGAGGTGGTATGTTTTTAAAATGTTTCTTCTGTAGTTCCTCAAACAAGAGATGACTAGCTGGTCACCAACCTGCCATTCCCCTTCCCTGATCTACATCACTCGTAAAGTACCATTTGACTGGCTTAGTATTTCGTAAGGCTCTTGCAGCTGAGGCCTTGTGACTATTTATGACCAATGGAATGTGAGCATGAGTGGTATTACTTTGGAAGAGGTGGCTAACCATCTGGTACCCCATGCACATGTTCTTCTATCCTTCCATGGAAATAATGGAGGGTTATGTTGAAGATACATGCAATAGAAGTTGAAAGAAAGCTGAATCCCAGGGTTTGGACTTAAAGGAGACTTGTTACCCAGGAGAGAAGTAAGACTAGAAATATCCTCATAGGATTTAACATAAATGAGAAATCAATGCACATTGTTAAGTCACCAAGGTTTGAGGGTTATTTCTGCAGGTAGTCTACTCTGACTAATGATGCCTCTCTTTAAGGATATTTTTAGGGGCAAGATAAGGTCCCCAAATCATTTTCTAGTAACAATTATATTTTGACTCGCTAGGAAATGTATACATGCTGATGTTTTCTTCAAAGTGCTTGTAGCATTTTTAGTATGTAGAGCTAAAATGCAGGCACAGTAGACTATTGTACTAGGAGTTGACATTAAATGCAATTGATTGTAGCCACACCGGGAGCAGGACAGACAAGGTAAATAAATTATGAATTCCGGGGGAAAAGAGCTTGCAAGAGCTGCTGTTTCATTTCCCTCTTAACCCCCTGCGACTGTAAACACGCTTATAGATATATTTTATTAATCATTGTTTTGATGTATTTGGATTTTGCAAGTGGCTATTGTAGCTAAGGGATTTCTGGACACCCCTGTAGCTAATCAGATTAAGGACATGATTGCTGCAGTGACAAACTGGTGTATGTGTGAAAAGACAAATGGAAAAGCTCTCCCTTACCAGCACTTGTAACTAGCTGTTTGTTTAAAATAACAGCTTTAGACCCCTTTCCAACTGTGCTGTCCTCACTTCTGTCAATAAATGATGGACTTTAGACTAAAAATTATGTGAGAGATGCTTAATAAATGAGTATCTTTCAAGGAACATCATCAGAATAAGCACTTCAAAATTCATTTCATGCCACTTGAAGAAAGATAGTATTGATAGATGTGTTGAAAGAGCCTTACCCACCAAAACTTCAAAAAGACCTATTCATTTTATGAAGAAGGCAAATCATTGATATCATTAACCATTCAGCAATCTAAATACTAAGAGATCAAGCTAGGCTTCTGCCAGATGCAGAAGGTCAAGGGTTATATGTTTTTTCATATGTAAAAGAGAAGAAAAAGAGCAATTGTTTTAGTCAGCTCTTCAATGCTGTGACTTAAAGACCCTAGAAGAACAATTTTAGGGGAGGAAAAGTTTATTTGGTGGCTAATGGTTTCAGAGGTGTTGGTCCATTGGTAGCAGGTTCCTTTCCTCAGTGCTCTAGGTGAGGCAGAACACTGTGGCAGAGGAGTGTGGTGGAAGGAAGCAGTTCACAAGACGATCATGAAGCAGAGACATATTAAGCACAGCTCACCAAATATATGCCCCAAGGACGTGCCCTCTAATGACTCACCTCCTCCAGCCATACCCTACCCGCCTTCATTCACCACTCAGTTAATCCTATCAGGGAATTAATTCATTGATTGGCTTATGACTGTCATGACCCAATCATTTCTCCTCTCAATCTTCTTGCATTATCTCACACATGAGCTTTTGGGGGGACACCTCACATCCAAACCATAACATAAAGGTGAGGGGTGGTCATGAAAATAGAAGGGAGATCAGTAGTGTAGAGAAAGGGACCAGAGGGAGGGAGGAGGAGAGGGAAAGGGGAAACACTGGAGAATGATATTGGCCAGATTATTTAGTTATATTGTGTTCATGCACAAATACGTAACAACAGATCCCACTATTGTGTACCACTATAATGCACCAATAAGAAATATGGAAAAAATGGACTTTGCATAAGCTCTAACCACAACACAGTGTGTATGTCTCAATTCCCTGCTTTTATCTGTCTACCTTTATTGGGTGGTGGTGATTACTGGTCTCAAGCCTTGGCTTTTTTCAAGGTCATCTTGCAGTGAAGTCTGACCCAGTCCTTCATCACCCCAGATCCTGGGACATCTGGTGAGGTCACTATTTATCCTATAGTCCATCTTAGATAGTAATTTTGCCATATTACCTTCTGCTATATAAATATGTGTTTAATGTTTATCTGCCTTCTTTACCATTTGTTTGGATCACTGCTATATCTCCAGTGCTCTCTCTGTCTCGCATATGTAGAACCGACTATTTGTGGAATAAGTATGAGCAAGGTGACTGGAAATAGCATTAATTGGGGTAGTCTTCACATCTAAGCATCAGATGTGACTTGGGATCAAATGTGAATGCTGGATAAACCTCAGTACATGAAGAGAAGGAAAAGTGCTTCAAGTAGGGAATGAACAGGCCAAATGTAGGAATCAGGAATGAGTTCAGTGTGCTCTTTAACCCGTCAGTAGACATGGGACAGTGTAGACTGAAAGATGAGTTTCATGGCTTTGGAACATCAAGGATGAATAGAACTGTGGAAAAATCTTTGAAAGTTTTAGGATTGGCTTGTTAACTCCATGATTAGTTGTTATAAAATGCTTTTTTTTTATGGAATAACTTTATAAGTGAGAGTTTCATATTTCAATTCTGGTTATCCCAGGTGGTTCAGCTCTCTGAAACTATACATGTCAAAGAAGAATATAAGAGAAATTTATTGATTTCATAGCCCTCAAAATTCATAGTTGAAGCCTCAATAATCACTGATGATATTTGGAATTGGGGCCCTTGGGAGGTAAATAATTAGGTCATGAAGTCAGAGGTGTCATGAATGGGATAAGTACTTATAAGGGGTTGAGAAGAGATCAGGTCCTTGGCTCACATTTGTATGTGCCCTCTCATGTACTCCCCGACCCCCTTGCCATGTGAGGAGAGAGCAAGAAAGGTAACATCGTAAACCAGGAAGATGATCCTCACAAAAGCCTGACCATGCTGGCACCCTGATCTGGGACTGATCTAGGATTTCTAGTTTTCAAATGTGAGAAATGAATGTTTATTGTCTAAATACCCAGTTTATGGTGTGTTGTTACAGTAGCCAAACTAAGACAGGGCCCAAACCAAAAGATTGAAATTCATTTTGTCACTCAGCCATTGTACTTTCCCATTCCCAGTTCCAGGGTAGAAGGCTTGTATATGTCAAGAAATATTTCCTGGGATAGATAAGGTCATGTTAGATACAATGTTCATGTTTCCTGGTGGACCAGAGTTCAGCTGCTTGGGTTCCTGCAATTCTTAGGGTTTCTGGAGGAGCAGGGCTGGGTATCATTCTGGTGGGGTGGCTGTAAAATGAGCTGCAGAAGCCCCAGTGTAGAGATTCTGAATTTTTTTTATGGTACAATCAGCCTACTTCCCACCAACTCCTGATAGTTAGGTAAGAACAAGCTTCTCATGGGTCAGTGTCCCTTAGGGCTCTTCATGGAGGCAGAGATGATCTGTTTCCTCCTTACACAAAGATAGAGGAGTGTAGTCTTACTACCTTCAGTTCATGTACCTGGGTTCACTTAGGGAGACAGTAAATCAGAACATTCTTCTGCCTAAGATTTGTTTTCCAGTAAAATAAAAATTACTGAGAGGTATTAGTCATTTCTAAGTGCTCAGAGTTAAACTTATTGCTCTACCTATTGTATTAGTCAGAGTTCTTCTGAGAAACAATCAATAGGCTTGCTCACTCTGTTGATATATCTGTCTATGAGGAAATTTATTATAGGAATTGGCTCACGTGATCATGGAGGCCAAAGAGCCCCACAATCTACTTTCTTCAGGCTGGATATCTAGGAAAGCCAATGCTGTAATGCAGTCTGAGTCCAAAGGCCCCAGAATAAGGAGTATCAGTGTCCAAGGGTAGGATGAAATAGATGTCCCAGATCAACTAGAGTGGGAAAATTCCCTTTCGTCCACTTTTCTGTTCTATTTGAGTCCTCAATGGATTGGATGATGCTGACCCACACTAAGGATTGTGTATATCCTTTATTCAGTCTATTCATTCAAATGATATTATCTTTCAGAAATATTCTCTCAGACACATCCAGAAATAGCGTTTTACCAGTTATCTGGGCATTCCTTTGCCCTGTCAAGCTTATACATTAGCCACACACCTATGTTATTTAACATATTCTTGAAGAACTGAGTATTTTTGTGATTCTCCCATTGTACATATCAAGAGACTGTGCACTGAAAATTTAAGGAACTTCTCCAATGGTGTACAGTTAGTGACAGTTTTCTGAGGACTCATGATATATTTCGATCCAAAATGTAGTCACTATATAATGCTAGACTTTGTCTTTATTTTTGAAGGCAATGACCCATATTTAGGCTAACATCTTCACATTTCTCTGTCGGATCTCCAAGTTTTGACAGTCACAAACATAACAGCATGAGCAATCATTTGCAGTAATTATTCAAGCAAAACCAGGAACACTGCAAATGCAGTGATCTCAATACCCACTTCTTAGATGTCCTGGGCTCAGATCCCACGGTAACATTTACAAGTGGTGTGACTGACGCCTGTTTTCTTAAAAAGTGGGATACTTACTTCTCAAGGGATTTAAGGCTTAATATTGTACGTAAACCACTTAGCATTGTACCTAGTGTGTGCTCAAGAACTCTGTAGATACAGTTTCTAATTTCTTCCAAAGAACACAGAGTATGGATTATTAAGGGTAGAACTTTAATCCTAGCTGGGCATGGTGGTGTTTGCCTGTAATCCCAGCAATTTGGAAGGCTGAGGCAGGAGGACAACCTTTGCAACTTAGCAAGACCCTATCTCAAAAAAAAAAAAAAAAATAGGTGGGTGGGGAAGCTGGGACTTAGTTCAGTGGTAAAGCACCCCTGAGTTCAATCCCAGTGCCAAAAAAGAAAAGAAAAACTTTAATCCTAGTTCAAGTACATGTATTGCTTTATCTTGTTTTTCTGTTAGAACATGGGCTGGAATTCCTGGAACTCTGGGTAGTGAGAGAATGAAGCAGGGTGGGCATACACATGTAGCCTGGAGAAGGGACTGTACAACTGACTAACAACGTTGTCATACATTTGTATGAGGAAATTAAAATATAATAAGGTATGTTTGGAAACTGAGACTAAAGAGAGGTTCATAAAATTCTGAAAGGTCTTCCTTCCATTAAACCCTGAATTTTCTAGCAATGGTTCTAAACTTTTGGGGAATGTTAACGATGGAAAACCCAGGGAGCATTTACCCTCCAAATACATGTACACACAAAATCGTCACATAGCTCTGGGGACTCACATGCAGCCTCTGAAGTCCATTCACACAATTGTTCCTAGACTGAGAGCGCTGGGCCCAGTGAGCACTGAAGATTGCTTTCTATCAGGAGCTTTCCTCAGGGCAGATTGTGGATTTGGAAGTTGAAGGCTGAGGAGGAGTTTGACAGGTGGAGTCGAGTGAAAGATGGATCAGTCAAAGGGAATTTCTGACAGAGTTGTGGCAGGTAAAGAGTCGGTGGCACTGGAGAAGAGCACCCAGGCTGGGACTTGGTGAACAGTTGCTATTGCCATGCTGAGGAGCTCACCTGTGTCTTCATGGACCCATGTTCTCAAGGTGGTCTCCTGAGGGATGAGCAGGCTTGGGTGGGGCTGATGGGGATCTCACATCCTCCATCAGAGTTGTACCTAGAGCAGCTACATTTTATCTTTTTGTTCTATTTAGATTCACATGACAGTAGAGTGTATTTTGACACACACACACACACACACACACACGCACACATGGGGTATAACTTGTTCTAATTAGGATCTCATTATACATGATGTGGAGTTTCACTGGTGGTGTATTCATATATGAACATAGGAAAGTTAAATGTGATTCATGCTACTGTCTTTCCTATTCCCATCCCCCCTCCCTTCCCTTCATTCCCCTTTGTCTAATCCAATGAACTTCTGTTCTTCCCTCTCCACCCCTTATTGTGTGTTAGTATCTGCATATCAGAGAGAACATTTAGCCTTTGGGTTTGGGGGATTGGCTTATTTCACTTAGCATGATAGCCTCCAGATCCATCCATTTACTTGCAAATGCCATAATTTCATTCTTTCTTATAGCTGAGTAATATTCCATTGTATACATATACCACATTTTCTTTATCCATTCATTTTTTGAGGGGCATCTAGGTTGGTTCCACAGCTTAGATATTGAGCTGCTGCATTTTAGAGTGTATACGTAAGAATTGGTTTGAATTAAGAATTTTATACCTTTAAAGTGTTGAAAGAAATCTGTTATAGACTGTAGAGATCAAAGTACATTAAAACAGGAGAGAGTGCTGTAAGCCACGTGTATTGAATTGAGAAGGCCAGAATGTCTTGCCTCTAGCTCAGCCCTGCCTTGTCAGACTTTCTATAATGATGTTTTATATCTGTGCAGTCCAACCAGAAGCCACGGTTCATCTGTGGCTGTTGAACACTTGAAATGGGGCATTGGAGATAGAGGAACTGAATTCCTAATACTGCTTTCTAAATAGTTTAGATTTAAGTAGCCACATGTGGCTCCATCAGTGGTCTCCCATCTCTAGAAAGGAATGTAATTCTGCCCACACCAACATTTTTAGCACTTTGAGAAAAGTTCCACTCTTACCTGTGGAACTTTAAGAGGATATATTTGTATTGCTTTAGGCCACTAAGTGTGTGGCAGTTCGTTATGGCAGCAATAGAAAAATAGCAAAAACCCTCAAATGGAATCCTTGAAGGTACTTTTGGACAAATATTATTTCAAGCAAGTAGTTATCCCACTAAGACAATGTTTTCATTTTTCAAAGTTGATTCTTTTTCTGATTATCTAAGTAGTGTATGGTAATTATGCAGAATTTGGAGAAATCACAGAATACTTTAAATAGGAAACAAAATGCTTTCCAGATTCATATTTTTGTAGTGGCAATGATAATGAGATAAGAGTTATGGAGTAATTATGATGTTCCAAGCTCTGTTCTAAACACTTTACTAGTATTAATTCATTTAATTCTTCTTACAGTCTGTGAGGTAGGCACTGTCCCCCCACTGCACAGCAGGAACTAAGGCAGAAATTAACATCATGAGTTTATCTGATTAAAAAAGGCACAGCAAAGCTTAATCACACGCTATACTACCTGCATCCTGAATATACTACTTATAGTTTTGATTTCTTTAGGTTTTAGTACCAGGGATTGAACCTAGGGGCACTTAACAACTGAGCCACATCCCTGGCCCTTTCTTTAAACTTTATTTTGAGACTCACTAAATTGCTTAGAGCCTCACTCGGTTGCTGAGGCTGGCTTTAAACTTGCAATCCTCCTGCCTCAGCTTCCTCAGCTGCCTGCTATGCCTGGCTTGTCTTGATTTATTTACTTAATCTTTTAAAGATTTTTCTCATGCTATTAACAAATCCTAACTGATGTTTGCAGATTGTGTAGGTAGCATAAATACCACCTTTTGGGGGCCACATTTATGCTAAAATAATTACAGTGATCTGCTTTATTACCAAAAGAAATATGTTGAAAATGAAAATCTGTTAGCTTAAATATAAAATTAGCACAATGCTGTTTTATTATTAGAGATAGGGTTGTGTGGGAGCAAGTGCCAAATAAGTTTGTAAAGTTATATTTGGAATTTGGGATTAATTTTCCTACAGAGTAATGTGATCTATTATTGTAACTTCACTAGCCCTTTCCTTCCCAAATGCCCATTTTTCCCATAACATAAAGCATTTTTCCTAGTAAATGCCATCGGTATGTTGAGGTTAGTTCTAAGAGTTATGTATAAGAGAAAGAAAATTTCTCCTAGGGAGTACCACTGTAAACCAGTATAAAATTGATCAGATCAGAGGTATGCAAAGTTACCTTTAAGAAACAATGTAGCTCCTAGAACTATAAAATGTTACCCAAAGAAGGGTGTGGTCAGGAAGCCCTCAGCTTCAGGAGAATTGAGATTTGAGTACTTTGCACATCCATTGATAGCAACCAAGGTGGCCCTGCACATGGTACAGGGAGCTTCAGCTGATGACTTCTGCAGGGTCTGGTCTCTTTGAAAGGCAGATGCATCTGATTATTTTAGGTGATACAACTAATTTTGCTTAGCATTCTTATTTTACATTTGCCCCAAAACTTCTGGTTAGAATTTGGCTTCTTATGTACATCTACCTAGGGAAAGACTTCTGTGGTCATGCTGCCTCAGTATTATACCTCTGTTACAATTATATTTATTAATGTAAATTAAAAGATAGGTGTTACAGAGCTGGGATGTAGCTCAGCAGCAAAGCGTTTCGCTCACATCCCCAAAGCCCCGATTCAATCCCCAGTTCCAAAAAGGAACAGACAAAAGAAAAAAAAAAAGTGTTGTGGTTTTATAAATGATTCCCGAGTTTAACTCAGATTATACCCCTGAGAGATGGGTCCATTCTTGGCAAGCTGACTGAATCAGCTCTCAGGAAGAGCCTATGGGTTCATGCTCACTCCCTGAACCCACCTGCTATCCTGGGTCTTCCCTTTGCTTTGTGTCCTTCAACATTATCATAGGCCAAGCTTAGGCTCTTAGTATTATTTAGGCATTTTTAGTGCATATTAGTAATAAAAGAATAGAAAACTATAGTTGCAATCTTAGTAATTACTACAGAAGGATGGGAAGGTCAGAAAAGAACAGCTTAATTAGAGAAAGATGTAGATGTTGCTGCTGCTTCTGATAATGATGAATAACATTAATTGGGGACTTAAAAAGTGTCAGGCTTTGTGTTAAACACTTTAAATAAGTTATTTCATTTAATCCTAATAATCCCAAGAGGAAGGTACATTATTATGCACAATTTACCAGTGAGGAAATTGAGGGATCTAAAGGTCAGATAACTGACCCATGGTCAGACATCATTGATAAGTGCAAAGCCAGCACTGCAGCCTGGACGGCATGGATCTTTGCCCAGACTCCTGCCTTCAGTGCCCCACCAAGGGCTGGGAGGAGGCTCCGAGGGACAAATGATGGAGACTCCCATTTCAATGATAGGATTTGATTTATCTGGTTCATGATTCAGTGTTCTTTTTTTAATCCAAGTCTGTCGTTAACTCCTCATACTGAGCATTCAGGATTTGATTTCAGTCTTGGTTTACTACTCAATCAAATGGGGGAAGAGGAGAACCTTCTAAGAAAAGTGGGTGAGCCTTGGAAGGGGCAGAGGCAGATTGATCAAGAGGAGTCCAGGATGATCCATGTGCATGGAAACATTGGCCAGATGAAAAAAAAAATAATAATAAGCTACCAAAAATAAATGAATAAGTTGTGAATGCAGACTGAAGGAAAGAGAAGGAAGGTTAGACATCCAATTATAATCATTTTGAGGGGGAAAAATGGATCAGATACAAGTAACTAGAAAGCTCTTTGCTTCTGTCTGAAGAGGAGGCTCAAGGGGTAATGGAATCACACTCAGCTGGATGTCAGTCTGTATGTTCCTTGGTTTGTAACTGGAAGTCCTTGCTATTGCCTTTGAGCTCTGGAACTGTTTTATTGCTTTTATAAACTACTAGCTATCTTCTTTTAGAGGGAAATAACAGATGGTCATGCTGGAACTGAGCTTTTTATCTGAATCTTCAAAACCTTTTTGTGCACAATTTATGAAGTTCACTTCTTTGCAAATTCAGTGCTTTCTTGTAGCTTTTCCTTTTGAGATGAGCCACAAGAGCCTCATTTTGTTGGGCATTGCCTATTAGTGGCAAAACTCCTTTCTTATTTAATCAGCTTCTCCAGTACAATTTAAGGCTGAATCCAGAGAGGTCCTGTTTATGAGGGGGAAACGATTTTGGTGGACTGACTAAAAATAACATGTGGAATCTGCCACCTGGGTCTCTCTTCTGTATTCATCTTGTATTTGTATGCATTTTGCTCATGAAGTTAGAACTAATATGTCAGCTCTTATAAGTATGGAAGAAATTTGACTGGGTCATGTGTATGTGGCCGTGGCATCAAAAATGCTACAGTGCTGTGGAGAGGCTGAACCCAATCTCACTTCGTGTTTGGAGGACAAGGCTATTGTGGCCCCAAATCCTGGCCTTGCTGAGTTCAGAATGTACAGAGCAGAGTGATAAACATATTCTTTGTTGATTGAAAAATATAGTTGTTCCCCTTCTTATGTAACGGTATACTTTCTGTGGTTTTAGTTAATCATGGTCAACCATGGTCTGAAAATATTAAATGGTGCACTGGGGGTATAGCTCAATAGTAAAACACTTGCTTGTATGTGCTTGTCCCTAGATTTGATTGCCAGTACTTAAAAAAATAGATTAGTCAAAAATATTACATGAAAAACCCAGGAATAAGCAATTTGTAAGTTTTTAAGTTATACACCATTCTGAGTAGCATGATGAAATCTCTTACTCTTCTGTTCCATCCTGCCTGGGACATGAATCATCCCTTTGGCCAGCATATCCATGCTGTATATGCTACTTGCCTGTTAGTTACCTAGTAGTTGCCTAGGTTATAAACTGCTATATCAGTGTCATCATGCTTAATCCAACTCTGCATCATAATATCTGTATCATTTACCTCACTTCAAATAGGCTTCATATCATCTCATATACTCACAAAAAGAAGAGTGAGACAATATCAAGGTATTTTGAGAATAAAAGGAGCCATATTCACATAGCTTTTATTACTGTATTGCTATAATTGTTCTTAGTTGTTGCTCTTAATATTTTACTCTGCCAAAATTATAAATTAAACTCTATCATAGGTATATATGTATAGGAAAAAATAGTATGTCTAGGGTTTGGTACTGTTCATGGTTTCAGGCCTACCCTGGGGATGATGAGAGATTAGTGTATGAATAGATCCTGTTTTAAAATTCGAGGCAATGGTGGATTTTTCATAATTACTAAAAACCTGCAATAGAGTTGAATACACACTAGGCTCAGAAAACAACCAAACAAACCCAAATCAATTTTGCACACTTAAGCATGCATAGCTCATTTTGTTCTAGAGATTTGCTTCTCCCAATCATTTGGTATTAATACAGTTCTCATTTATTATTTAAATTCCTGAGTCACCCAGAGATACTCTTAAACAGCTTTTGTGTAGTCTTTTAATATTGCCTAGACTTCAATTGCCAGTTATAATTTAGAGACTCAAAAAACACAGACTATGGAGTTAAAGTCTGGGTCCACTACTTATAAGCTCACATGACTTTGGGCTACGTATTTAGTTGCTTTATGGGCTTCAGTTTTTCTCAACTGAAAAATGGAGATGATAATAACCATCTTACAGGATTGTAATAAGGATGAAATTTTACACAAATGCATATATATATTTTATATATATATATATATATTATATATATATACACGCATAAAGTACTAGCATATATTACATAGTCCAAAAACAATAATTGTATTATTGTTATTCAGTTGTAAACTTTGCTCTTGTATTTTCTGTGCCAAGAAAGAAATGCTGGTTCTGTTGTTGGCTCTTGGCTGCTAAATGAAGTCTCTGAAAAGTTCCACAATAAGGAAAACTATTAAAATTATCACATGTAAAATATTCTCAAACTTATTTGATCACCAAAAACATTTTTTTTTTTCAGTAAAACCTGTTAGCATCCCATTGGCATCTACAAACACATTTTAAGAAATGCTGATCAGGTAGATAGAGCTGCAGTCTTTAATATAGAAATGTGTATTTGGATCCTTGTTCTACTCTTATTGGCTCTGTGACTCTGGCAAAGCACTAAATTTGACTGTCGCCTACTATCAGTTAAAACACAGGTCAGGTATAATCAGTTCCAGTTAGAAACTTTCCCTCTATGTGCTCAGAATCAGTGCCACTCTGAGCCAGCCTGCAGCAAAAATGAACAGTTATCCTGGTATTATCATCTTTTGCAATGAAATTCTTTACTTGCCTCATCCTAGACCTGACCATGCTCATAATTTCCCGAACATGCATCTCATACTATAATAATTTATTGATATATCTCCACAAATTGACCAGAACCACACCTTATTAATCTCTCCATCTGGCACCTAGCTTAGTACGGGCACAAACTCGGTTGCAGCACATGTGTCTCCAGGGAGATGCTCTTCTCCTAGGTATCTCCCTCCACATCATGTTTCTGCTTAACTATCATCAGACAGGCCTGTGCTGGAAATAGGCCCTTTTCCCCTTGCCACCACCTCAGTATTTATCCCTTACATTATGTAGTTTTTCTTGATAGCCCTCATCACAATCTAACTTTTTTTTTTTTTATATTTCCCTTCACTTAAACCTTAGTTGAGCAGGGTCTTGGTCTTTTTCATTTCTGCCTCCCAGGGGCTTAGGATGGTGGTGCCTGGTACATAGTAGATAATAAATATTGATCAAATAAATGAATTATTAGTTGAATGAAGAATGGATGAATGAGTCCCTTCTTTTTCCTCCACTGCCTCATCTGACAAATAGGAATAATACAAACTACCTCATTTGCTTTTGGACTTAAATAAGAATCTGCAAGTGGAGGCACTTAATACACTGCTTTGGCCATGGATAGTATTCAATAAATGGATGCTAAATAAATGTGAATCTAGCTGAATATGAGTGAAAGATTAACTCCTATGGATGTTATATTTTGGAATAATGGTAACTCTGTCAGAATTTTCTAATACCATGAAGACAGAATGCTTGATACCATAGTGTCACTTTCTGGTGGTATTTTGTAAGCAGAATATTAATGAACCCACATTTACACTCCTTCTTTTATAGAGTGTATATTTAATCAAAGACAAAGTTATTTTTTAGTTTTAGATTTTAGTGATTGTAGGACAGTATCAAGGGGAAACTGTTAGTATTACGGTCCTTGAATTTTGGCTCTGCCCTTCACTAGTGTGAATGCTTTAGGATACTACTTACTCCCTTAGTAATCCTTAACTTCTTCCTTTGTAGAAGAAAATTGTAAATAGATATATCTCAGATTTAATATAAGAATTTTATGTTCTTGTTTTATAAACCGTAAGAAATACGAGTTGCTACTGTTCTTTTTACTACTACTTCTACCACAGCCACCACCACTGCCACCAACCACCACTACCAATAACAACGTCTTGGAGTTTCTAAGCCAAACTCTAAGGAAAAAATGCTATTAATTTTTCTCATTAACTTTTAGCAGATCTTGAAATCCAAAGGGAAGCTGGAACCAGGACAAATTGAATTAACTGATCATATCCACTGGCAGAACCCAGAAGCTGCTATTTCCACCAATAAGCTGTCCTTTGGTTCCTGTCCCTTTGATCTCTACAGCCCCTTAGGACCCTCCTGCTGTCCAAGGGAGGTTCCAATAGTCTGACAGATCCTTAGGACAGCATCCCTTAAATAACAAGCAGGTGGTTGCCTTGCAAGGGAGAAGTTATTGATGACCCACATGGCTATTCTGTTGATGATTCATTTTCTGTTTCCTGTCTATGTGCTTTTCAGAAGGCAAGCAAGCAGTTTTACATAAATCAATCTTTTCCATCGAGCTGACACTATGTCAAGGAAGTCTGAAGATGTGACCTCTGTCTCCTTGGTACAGGGATGTCAGTAAAACAATGGGCCCTTGAAGGGTAGTCCAAAGAGCTCCTCTTGAAAAGTGAATCATGATTCTTTAAGGTTAAAGATTACACTGTAAAAAGGTTTATTTGTTTATTCTTTTTTCCCTGAGGACTTAAAAAGAAATAGCCTCTTCCCTTGCGTGCTCTTTTCTTGTCCACCTCTGCTATCTTCCCTTCACCACTACTTCATTTCTTTGTGGAGAGATCACAGAAAACTGTGTGTGTGAGTGTGTGTGTGTGTTTCTCAAGAAGCACTAGGAAAAAAGATAGCCCCCTTAAAATAGAATTACTGGGAACATATCTCCTTAAAAGAAGCTGAGATAACAGATTTCATTAAAATTGCTTTAATGGAATTGAAGGGAACTCTATCATTAAGATGTGTTTACAGAAAGTAAGTAGAAAGTGATTTTATTATTGAATGTTTCTAAATATATCCACCCACTCCTCCTCAACCAAGTAATGCAGGTCTGTGGTTCCAGGAGAACTCATATAATATCACTGAAGGGAGGGAGAGAGATCCAAACGGACCGTGACTCAGCAAGGTCACTCCTTAATTAGCCAAAGCAGAGATAAACCTGGCATTTTCTACTTTCATAGTGGAATAATGTTTTGAAATATTACAATTATGCTTCTTTACCCCATATTTTCTGTTAAATTTACCGTAATTCTCTTTCAGGCAATAATGAAATTTGCATTTTTCCTCACCTATTCTATAGTTGGTATGCAGAAAGAACAGGCAGTGGTCAGATTTTTGGGTTTCAAAATCAACGCTTTGAGTTTAAGGCACATAAAGTTCTGGGAAGTTGAGAGATTCTGCTGGTTATCTTGCTTTCCAGGGAGTCAGACCCAGGAGATAGGATGTCTTTTACTATGGCCAGTATGTCTTAGCTAATAGAATGGCTGCAGGAGGTCCCCAGGCAGGTATGGGTAGCTTAGGAATGTCCTGTCCCTTTGTGGTATGGAGTGCAAAGTTGCAAAATGTTGCTGCTCAGAGCTGGAGAAGCTTCCCAGTTGGAACAAGGACAATGATGGTAGGCACCAGATGGGAACATGCATGTCTTAGCAGATGGATTGCCATAGCATGATCTTGGTTTATTAAATCTCCCTTTACAAAAGAAGTCCTTGTCATATGAAATTGTGGCAATTGTAAACATATTTGGGAAATAAACGGAAGATGATTAGGTAAGTTAATATAGTAGAACCTTGAGTGCTTGGCATGAGATTTTGACTTGATATGTTTGGCAACTAGGAATAATTGATGTTTTTCTGGAAGAGGAGTGACAAGATGAAAAAAAAAGGCTTAAATTGAAAGACTGCAAAAGACACTGGGGGAACAAAGACTTTAGATTTTTAAGGATACGCACATGCATGGCTCAATAAATGCCTATTAAATGAGAACAAGAATAATTCTCTTTCTTTAGTATGCTCAGTGAAATCTAAAAGTATTCTGTGAATTTAGGGCAGATATGAAGAAGGTTTTCTTGGTGGGAAATTGCTACCTTATGAAATAGAAGCTTAGGGAAGATTTTGGGAACTCACTATGGTTTAGACTTTCTTCTAGCCTAAATGTCAAAGGTAATTTTGCTGACTTTTCAATACTAAGATATAGATATACGTATATCTCTATGGATAGGTATAAATTATAGATCTCTATTTTTATCTATGTACATATATATTTAGACACATATGGCTGCTATGCTTTGGATATTGTTTGTGTCCTGCAAAGGCTCATGTGTCAAAAGCTTGATCCTTGGGCTGGGGTTGTGGCTCAGCAGTAGAGTGCTTGCCTAGCACATGTGAAGCCTTGGGTTCGATCCTCAGCACCATGTAAAAATAAATAAAGAAAACAAAGGTATTTTGTCCAACTGAAAAAATAAATATTTAAAAAAAAAAAAGCTTGATCCTTGGTCTGATGATAGAACCAGAGGTGGTTAGAACCTTTAAGAGGTGGAGCCTAGTGGTACGTAATTAGGTCATTGGAGCTCCACCCTCAGTAGGGACTATTGCTGGTCTCAGAGAGTAAGTTAGCTTCTGCAAGAGAGAAATGTTATAAAGGAGCAAGCCTGGCCACTCCCTGGCCTCAGGTTTTTGTCAAGAAAAAAGTCTGGAAATAGGACCTCAGTCTCCTTATAAAGAAGGGAGTCAGGAAGAAGATTAGGCTTTGGGCAACAGTCTAAGGCCCTGTTCTTCAAACAGAGTTATGAGTCGTTAAGATTAATTAAAGATTATCCTGCTAAAAGTTGTATCTGTTTATGCTGTTTCCCTTGCCACGGGATCCCTCTTGTTTGTACTTCTGCCATTGTGTTGCTATCTACCTTGTGACCCTTGACAGAGCCCAGCAGGTGCCAGCACCATGCCCTTGAACCTCCAAAACTGTGAGCTAAGTGAATCTTCTTTCTTTACAAATTACCTAGTCTCAGCTATTTTTTATAGCAACAGAAAGCAGATTAATACAATGACTTAGTTAACTCTATTATGCCAAGTTGTTTAAAAAAAAAACACATGAAAAGACACAAAAGCACCTTAAATGCATGGCACTATGTGAAAAAAAAAAAGCAGTGTGAAAAGACTATAAACTATATGATTCCAACTCTGTGACATCCTGGAAAAGGTAAACTACAGAGATAGTAACAAAACAAAATTCCCAAAAAACAAAATCAGGGATTGAGAGGGATTGGGTGGAAGGATTAAATAGGTAGAGCACACAGGCGTTTTAGGGCAGCAAAGCTATTTTGTATCATGCCATAATGGAAAGTAAATGTCATCAAACATTTTTTAACACCGATAGACCTATACAACACAAAGACTGAACTCTCATGTTACCTTAGACTAACAGTCATATGTCTATTGGTTCTTATGTTAGTCACCATTTTGTCATACAACAAATATCAGAGATAAACCAACTTACAGAAATAAAAGGTTTATTTTGGCTTCTGGTTCAAGACTTCTGTCGATGCTCGATTGGCTCTTTTAATTTAGGTTTGTGGGAAGGCAGTTCATTATGGGAGAGAGCCCACGGTACAGCAAAGCTGCTCAACTCATCACCAAGATTTGAAAGAGAGACATATGAAGGACGTGGGGTTCCAATATTTCTTTCAAGGGCATGTCCTTAAAGGATACAGACCTTCAACCCATTGACCTTCAAGGGTATTTATCTAAATTATAACAGTTCACAATTGAAACAAATGTAAGATGTTTGTTATAAGGAAACTGTGTATGAAGGTCGGAAAGGGAATATATAAAAATTGTATTTTTTACTATTTTTATAAGCCTAAAGTTTCTCTAAAAGCAGTCTATTGATTAAAAAAAAAAAACTCTGTAAATCATCAAGATGTGGAGGGATGAAGATTTTTTAAATTTAGGGTATCATCTTTTCTTTACTAGCCTATGAGTGAAAACAGGTGCACTTCCCTTTCCTTACTATTTAGGAAGGATTGAGAGGAATTGAACCATTATTCTTCTCTGTCATATAGAAATAAAAAATGAATTATAGCAGTCAGTTTCTTTCTGCCTGCTCTAAACTGGAAGATAGAGGAGAAGAAAGACCCTTTCTATGACTTTTCTCCCTGGCAATTGGTGGCTTGGGTTCCTGGCAGTTAAAGCAGCACACATGTGAGCAGGCATATGGAAATCAAAGGGCAGAGTGCAACTGAGTCCAGTCCCCACTCAATATTTTACAAAAGCAAGGCCCAGTATTCAGAAGGAAATGGAAGAGTCCCCCTCCCGTTATCTTATCCCTTATCTTAGATTGTACCTGCTTCTCCAGCATTTCCCTGAGATTTACTACAGGTTACTCTCATCATTCTTTGGGCAAGTGCTGGTTCTCTTGGTGCCTCCCTAGCCTGCTGTGTGATGCCACATGGTATTTCCAGTTTGTATTTCATTCTTATCCAGCTATTAGAGCAGACCTAGCCTTCTGTTGATTTTTTTTAACTTTGTTGGAAATTGAGCAGATGGATTTGAATTCCTAATTTTCTTCAAAAATGTGCCAAGTACTTATTCCTTTGTTCCTTATTTTCCTCTTGACCAATTCCTTGTGGGTTTACATTTATCCTTTTTAAAGGTCTCTAACTGATGAGTCTTATCTCACAATGTTCTAGGGGTATCCTTGGAGGTTAAGTTCTCTAGAACTGATTCCTCTGCCTTTTTGTTTTGTTTTGTTTTTGGTACTGGGGATTAAACTCAGGGATACTTGACTACAGAGCCACATCCCCATCCCTATTTTGTATTTTATTTAGAGACAGGGTCTCACTGAGTTGCTTTGCACCTCGCCATTGCTGAGGCTGGTTTTGAACTTGTGATCCTCCTGTCTCAGCCTTCCAAGCTTCTGGGATTACATGCACCACCATGCCTGGCCCCCTTTTCTATGATACATTATCTCCTAGTTTCACACCCCTATTATATGTGGCACTTAAGAAAAGAAGAATTGGAAGACATATTTACCTAATGTTTTATGGAGCACTAACTATGAACCAGCTACTTTGAAAAAATGTTTAAAGTAAATATTCTTATTTAACTTAATCTTCTTGAATGACCCCAAGAGGTGGGCTAATCATATCATTACATAATAGGGTAGTCAGACTACCACAAATTGACTTGCCCAAGGTCAAATAACTAGTAAGTGGTACAGTAAGGAGGCAAATTCATATTTAACTTACTCTATAATATTTTATTTTAATTAAAGAGCATTGGCTTTATAATCTGACAGAGTTAGGTTTGAGTATAGAATAAGGACATGCAGGACTATTGCTTAAACTGTATTCATCTGTAAAATGGGGATAATTTTAATTTATTTTTAATATCAATCTCAAAATTAAGAGAGATAAAGAGATAAGGTACTTGCACCAGGCCTGACATATAACATTTTGAGGAATATCAGGGTTTTTTTATATTAAAACCTATTATTTTTATTGATGATGATATAATTCTTCTTGGGACAGAAAAGTAAACCATACTAAACTCATGTATAGAAATCGACACATGTTACTAGATCTCTGTTTTTTATTGTCAATCCATTTTGTTCTTAAATAACAAAATACCTGACACTGGGAAATTTATACAGGACAGAAAATTATTTTCTCACAGTTCTGGAGGCTGGGAAGTCCACATTCAATGGGTTGGCAGGTTTAGCGGTTTGGTGAGGGCTGCTTCCTGCTTCCAGAATGACACCTTGATGCTGTTATCTTCCAGAGGGAAGAACATTGTGTCCAGACATGGCAGAAGGCAGAAGGGCAAAAAGGACTAAGCACCCTTCATTAAGTCTTTTGGTAAGGACACCTAATCCTCTTCAGGAGGGAGGAAGCCTCCCAGTTTGTCGCCTCTTTACAGGCTCTCCTTAAAATACTGTCACAGTGGCAATACCTGTATTTTAGAAGGGACACATTTAAACCATAGCATTTACCAAGCTCTATGAGCTGTGAAGGAGGCCAGATCTTGCGTTGTTGACAATATAGTCCTTTACTGACATCTGAAATCCCATTTCCTAACTCTATGGCCAAAAAGTTATTTGAAGACCTGGTTGTTTTGGTCTCTTTCCTTAGAAGCTGTGTTTTTCTGGTCAGCAACTACCTATACAATTTAATGCCAGACTTTCTTCTTTGGTCAGCACACCTGTCTGAAAGCTTCCTACTAGACTGAAGTGATCTATTTTCAATCCTTAGTGAGACTCTCTTTGGATTAAAGGTCAGGCATCCACATCTGCAGCTCTCGCTGTCCTCCCGCAGCTGCCTGTGCAAATAGCAATGCTACATTGACTTGTTTTGCTGTCTCGCTCCTGCCTCTCTTGCTCCCAGTCAGATATTAAGGCCTTGTGCTGGCTGGGTGCTTTCTTGCTTTTGTCTCTGGTTTTAGGATTTGAAATGCAGGATACCCAGACCCAAAATTATTTAAACAAAACAAAAATAAAAACAATACAATCACAACCTTTATTTGCACATGGCATATGTGGTATTTTAAATTCTACATATGTTGAAAATTTTTCTTGCTGTAATATAGTTTTTGTTTTCTTTGCTTTCTCAACATTGGAAAGTGTGCCTTGTTTCTAGGAAACAGAATTCAAAATCCAAGTCAGTCTTTAGTAACTTAATGGTCCTGGTGGGGGCAGGGAGAGTGGGCTCCAGTAGTTTCATAAATCCCAGTACTTTATTTTTCCAGGTTAGTTCACGTGGAAGAAATATCTGAATGTCTGCCATGTGCCAGAGGAAACTCGGGTGGCACAGGGCATCAATTTGGAAAATAGAAAAGGTCCAGGAGTCTGCAGGTAGGAGGATAGTTTAGAGCGTTAAAAAAAAAGTATAAGGATCTAGACTTGTAGGAGTCCACCTTCTAGATCTGATACAACCTGGAAGTTCTGCTTCCCATGAAAGAACTGGCAAGTGAAGACCTCCCTCCCAACAACCTTTGTGACCCAAAGAACGCTGTGCAGCCAGGCAGAGAATGCCTAGAGAGCAGATTCAATGGAGTTAACAGTTACAAGCTTCTGAAACACTCCCCAACACCGTTGGAGATGGATACTACTTACTAATTCTGTTTTAGCAAGAATTTGAAAAAAGAGAAGAATTTAGATTCATATTTATCTAGATACCTTTTCTCTTGAAAGGATTCATACTTCAAAGGAGGAAGTCTATTTTCCCTGAAACTTTTTTTTTGTCAAACATGCTGAAATGCTCAGAACTACTGCGGCAGGCCTAGAAATCCCCGACTGCCTTCAAGTCTCTTTCTAACCCAAGCAGGCATCCCGGCTCATTTAACCAGGAAGCTGCTACAGATCTTCTCAGCGTCTCTAGGGAAAGGGCCTAGAGAGGACTTTATTCCATCTGGAGGTTCCTCTGCCTGGCCAGAGAGCGCTCTGGGCAGAGGCAGTGAACCATAGTAATAGAAAGACATGGAGCAAGCTTTGGAGACTGAGGTTGGAATCTTTACTTTAGCCATATTACTACTTATTTTAGAACATGAGAAATGGAGTAATACTTGCATTTCATAATTGCTAGGAATAAATGATGTCATGCAACAAGAGCTGTTGGCTCTGGTGCTGTAGTGTTGGAACAAGTGAGTCCGTCTTATTTCTTCCTATTCTTCCATCACTGCTCCCCAACATGGAGCTTAACTCTCTTGACCTGGGTCAAGAAAGTCTTCTTTTAAGGTGATTATTGATCAGAGTAAGACCACATCCCTTGGCCAGTCTCCAGATCACCCAATCTCGAGAGGTTGTCACTCTAAATATAACTTTTGGATGAACAAGGAAATGGATCCAGTCAGCAGCTCCTAGTGGCTTCACAAAAGCAATTATTGGCAGGGAGCCCACAGTTCGAGAGCATGAAGATAAGAATAGTACTCAAGGCTAGTTCAGGGTTCTTTCTGCCTCTTTTTGCTGCTGCTGCACATGTGGGCACAATTGAGGATTAACTCTTCCCTTCTTTCTACAGTACAGCCACAGTCTTTAAGTACAAAAGAGCTGAAATTCAATTCCTTAATATGTTTTCCCATACTTAATAAGGTGACACATTAAGCCTGGTCTTATGCATAATACCTTTGTTTACTATCTCCAAATTAGAAATATCGATTGCAGGCATTTCAAGCTGTTTCCTAGGATGACCTTCTATATCCACTTAAATGAATTTTGTATACATCACAACCTAACTAGAGCTTCAGCCTCTTGAAAAAGCACACACTCTATTTCAGTAGACACTTGCTTAGTTATTCTTCTGCTCCCTTTTAGGGATGATTACTGCTTTACCATTGGTCCCAGCCACTTAGCTGTGCTGTAGCTCATCTGCAGACCTAAAGTATCAGATCACATTTGTGCTGCTTCCGTTCCTAATTCATTGGTTTGCCCTTGACAGAGAAGGGGGCGTATCTGTTCCCTCACCCAGATGGTTAGTGGCAGTTTATATAGGTCATTGGCTCTCTGTGTCTGCCTCTAGTCTAGTTCTGGGTATCCTAGAGTAATACTTGCTTTCTGGGAGTCATCAGGTCTTGGAGCCAGAGGATTGGGAAAGAGGAACCCCTCCATGACTCTTGGGAAAGCAGGAAGCAGAATCACATCTCAAAAGATCACTGTGTGCTTTTTTCTTTATTGAGGAAAGCAAATTTGGTTTTTAGGTATTAACTAATTCCTCGTTCAAAAGCTCGAGGAACCTGGGACAATCTGAGCTAAGAGGGCAGGATACCTAAAGACAACAGCTATGTGCCAGGAGTGAAAACAAGAGAGGTATTCACAAACAGTGTTCGTATTTAAAAACTTCAGCTGTTTAATGATCACTGTGTTCTGGGACTATATAAATGCTTTATATGCATTTTCTGCATTGATCCTTAAACCTGTGGGTTAGGCATTATTATTAATTTTACAAATGAAGAAATTGACATTTAGACATGCTACATCACTTGACCAAGGGCATTCAGCAATAAATTTGAGACTCCACTAGTCATGGCATAGATCATTACTGTTAACAGTTAAAAATAGAAGAAAGGCAGTGTTAAGGCAGTGTTTGACTCAGTTAGCACTCCTCAGGAGTGGAAGCTTCTTCCCCAACACGTACCCCATTCCTGACCTGGTTCACATCTGGATTTACCTCAAGAAGGGCTTCTTTTGACCATGCAGGGTGGTCTGTTGGCACCTTTCCCCTCCTACCACATGCCCCCCATTACCTTGTCTTTGAGCCTTTTTCACACAGTACTGCCATCTTCTCCATGGGCTGTGAGTGACTGAGGGTGGGGTCGGAGCTGGGCCCTGGTCATCTGTCTATCCTAACCCAGTACGAGGCCTATAATAGAGTAGCTGCTCAGTAAATGTTTGTTGGATGAAAATCAAAGTATTCAGAGAGCCAGCCAGCTAAATCTTTTATGATAAAATAAACTCCAGATTATTTAGTACAGAAGAGGCCAATAGGAATTTAACAGAGTATTAGGAAACAAAAATCTCTGACTTTATGGAACTGTATAGGCCTTAAATGTCTATGCGGAAAGCATTTTTAGTGGACTTTTGTGGAAATACGTGAACGCAAGGTTTATGTGTGTCATTCATCATCGGACACCTTTCCTAAGAGAATATTGGTATGTAGCACCCAGGCATTCAATCAGTGAGCATTGTGTGCTGGGCATGGGAGATAATTAGGGAGTACAGAGGATTGCTGGTCCCCCTCAAGATAAGTGCCAGGATGTGTTATTCAAAACTCTGTCTCAAAATGACCCGAATCATTTGTGTCAGTCATAAAGGGACCTGAACAAAAATTGTGTACAGCTTTATACAACTATTCTGGGAGTGGGCTTTTAAATATCAACATAAACCTTGGCAGATTCTTAAAGAAGGACTCACACAGAAGTTTCAATTCAGCCATTTGTCATTTGAGTATCTGCATCCTATCTATCACCGTGGTTTTAGAAATACATGTAGCAGGAAATCATTTATGGTGGAGAATTACTTTATTCTCATCATCATTTTTGACTGGGTACCTGCTACCATGTGGCTAAACAGAAGCAGATCCTCTTCCACCTTTTGGAATGGATCTTGACATATATCTCCTTGCAGAGGAATGGGCTCAGAATGCTTCATTCTCACCAAGGATTTCAGGATTTGAAGTGCGTACTCTGTTAAAGTAACATGTTCAGGACTAAGATCAGCCACCTGTCTAGAGGTCCAAGAGGAGCTGCTTATTTTTCTCATAAAGGTCTTTAGAGTGAATGGTCTGTGGGTAGACGTGAACCATGTAAGATAAAGAAGCTTTAGTGTTAACTCTGAGGTTGGCAGAGTTGTATTCTCTTTACAACTCCAGATGGATCACAGAAGTCATCCCTGGTTGTGGAGGATGCTGCCCAATGCATGCACTTTCACTTTCTGGCTCAGAGCTGGGCAGGAGACATCTTTCCTTACGGCATCTCCATGAGAGGGTCCCGCTGTCTCATGCATTCATGCTGTTGACCCAGCTGGAGTGTGAGTGCCATAAGAGTGGCACCTTGTCATGTAGTGCTTATGTATTTTCCCCACAGCACCTATTACAACATTCTGAATAGAGAGGAGCACTCAATAAATATGTTCATTGAAAGATCAAGTTATTTGGAAACACATTTTGAGTGCAGGCACAATGTCAATATGACCCTGTCTTGTGGTGAAGAACTGACAAGATTTTAGCTGTTGTTTCTCCAGATGTTGATTTTTGTTTTTGATGTTGTTGTTGTTGCTATTGTTTGTTTTTTTCTCTTCCTTGTCCTGACTTCTGACCATTTTCTTAGGGATCTGAGAGTGGAGGGTTTAGTGTGGCAAGATGCAGTGAAGAGAATATGGACTCCCTGTGCTTTGCTTCTCAACTTTTGAAGCTCAGTTTTGTTATTTGTAAAACAGGGCTGTGATATCTGTCTTGTGGAGCTGATTGTAAGGATGAAGATATGAAAAGTGTCTGCCATTATTGGAATACCACAAATCTCATAAATTCTCCTCTTGACAAAAAATTTGGAATAGAAATTTTCAACCATTTGTTCTGACTAAATTGAATTCTATGTTCAGTCATTTCCACAAAACTCTTAGAAAATAGAGTGGGGGTAGCACCAAAAAGCTCTAATCTCTGTCTCAAGAATGTCTTCTGTGATTTTAGAGTGACAAGAACAGATTCACACAGAGCACGCTGTACGTTTAGGTGTGAAAATATAACAGACTATAATCATCTATTTTCCTACAACACTGTCACTGTTTTAAATATTTTTTTTGTATATGATAAACCTGTTTCCATTTGCTCTTTGAACAAGCATGTTTACCACATGTAAACCTCTGACAGTGACTGTGGGTGGGTTGTTAGGTGACTGGTGAATGTGAAAGTCATAGTGAAATGCAGTGAGTGACTAACACTTAATGGAGAATGATGGGTGGCCTTACCTGTTCAACATGCTTTATCCAAGAACAGTAAATATGACAATGAAAGTGCTGATCATGATTATTCAGAATAAGAAAAACAAATTTCTCAAGCCTCATTTTCTTGATTACCCATTTTCAGATTGATGCGACTTTGACATAAGATATTTCTACTTGGTACGCATCTCAAAATATCTGGTACTAAAATAGTCTTTCATTCAAGCTTTTATAAGATTTATTTATTCATCAGAAGGAAGTTTGTTGTAAGACACGCCTTAGCCCATTCTGTGCTGCTGTTAATTTATAATGAAGAGAAATTTATTTTGCTCCTGGTTGTGGACACCAGAAAGTCCAAGTTCAAGAGGTCAGTATCTGGTGGGGGCCTGCATGGCACATTGTTTTAAGGCGGGAGATGGAAGGGCATGCTCAAGAGAGAGAGCAAGGCGGGTCCTGAATCATCCCTTGTTTTTTCTCATATGTTGAAACTAGAGTAAAACAAAGAAAAGAAGGCAGTCAGGGAGGGGATTGGGCATCATGAAGATACTGGGAAGATCAGTGCAGTAGAAGATGGAGAATGAGAAGGAGGGAGAAAAGGAAAGGGGAAGATAAATGGAATGAATTTAACAAAATTATGTCATATTCATATATAAAAGTACCAAGGGGAGTTTCACCTTTATGTATATGTAGAAGAAAGGAAGTTTAGTAGAGTAGAGAAGGGAAACTGGGGGAAGGGAGAAGAGGAGGAAAAGGGAAGGGGGTGGGGCTTAAAATCAAATTCTTGCATATATGATTTTGTCAAAATGAACCCCAAATGCATAATTATTAATGCTCTAATAAAATGTAGAACCTATTCTTCTGATAACAATATTGATGCATTCATGAGTATGGAGCCCTTGTGTCCTCATCACGTCTTTTTGGTCCTATCTCCCACCTCCCAACACATTGCATTAAGCATTAAGTTTCCAACATGTGAAGTTAGGGGACATATGTAAATAATGGTAGAAAAATAAGAGCCTCAGTGATATGCAGTCCTCAGTTAGAAATATGTTTCCACCACTACCAACAACGTAATATTGTATAATACAAAATAAATATTCAGTCTTTGTCCCTGGTACAGATTTTTTTTTTTTCTCGGTACCTGGGATTGAACTGAGGGATGCTTAACCACTGAGCTACATTCTCATGTCTGTCTGTCTGTCTGTCTCTCTCTCTCTCTCTCTCTCAATTTTGAGACAGTGTATTGCTAAGTTGCTCAGGGACCCCCTCTAAGTTGCTGAGGCTAGATTTGAACTTGTGATCCTTCTGCCTTAGCCTCCCAAGTTGTTCAGATTACAGGCATGCACCACTGTGCCCAGCTCCTTTGGCACGGAATTCTTAAAACCCTTGTAATTTACTTTCTTCTGTATGCTAATGAGATGATTCAAACTGGGAGAAGAGACCCTAGATAGTCAGGTGATTAGAAGATTAGAACTTTTAGTTCCATCTTTGACCTCCAGTGAGGAAAGAGAGGTTAAAGGTTGAATTCATCCAATGTCCACTGATTCAATCAGTAGTGCCTATTTGCTGAAATCTTCACAACACTCCATAGATGTTAATGACAGGGAACTTGTGAGTTGTTGAACACCCTGGTGTGCTGGTAAGGTGGTGCATGTGGAGAGGGTGATGTAGCTAACCTACACCTCTACATCTTGTCCTGTTCATCTCTTCTGTTTGGCCATCCCTTAGTGGTAATCTTTAAGTATAAAGTTTTTCGGGTTCTGTTTTTCTAGGGAATTCATGGAACTTCAAGGGAACCCTTGGATTTCTAGTAAGCTGGACAGTGTGGGTAGCCTGAGCACTCCATTTGCAGTTGGCATCTGAAGCACAGGCAGTATTATAGGGCTGAACCCTTAGCCTATGGAGTCAGTGCTAACTCTGAGCAATGTCAAAACTGAATTGAATTGTTAGACACCCAGTTGATGTCAGAGATTAGGAGAACTAATGTAGGAAAAGAACATGTGTTTTGTGTCTAAAATAGGAAAAACAGATATAAAGCAAGTTAATTAACCATGACAGACTTTGGTTTGCAATCCCTTAATAAAAGTATGTGGTGGGGGTGGGTGGTGTATGATAAAACCTCAAAAGGTAGGTTTGAGGAATGAAGAGAATTATATATTTAGATTGCCCAGGGTAGTGTTTGTTATTTAGTAATTCTATATGTTAATGTCCTTCCATCATTTTCCACATGCATTTTAAAGGTTAACCAGATGTCTGTGGTGTACTGTTTGGAATAAGATGGAGAGTGGGGCCAATAAATGGCTTATGATAGCTAGAAGTTACCTAGTGGAGACATGGAAAGTCCTGAGAAGTCTTTACAAAGTGGAGCCTTATCATTTAAAGTATAGTGATAGACACCTGAACAACTGATTCATCCAAGTATTTATCAGTGGTTTAATTTCTTACCTTGATGAATTTTTTTCCTTGAAGAGTTGGATCCAGAGAACTTATCTGGCAATATATTGGGAAGAGAATTTACATGTTTGATTCATGAGGATCTCATAATTTTTCTACAGCCAAAACTATGGAACAAAAAGCAAAAAGAGTAGTATTTTTAGTAATAAATTTAATTTCTACTGTTAGTACCAGGGGTGGTTGTGATTGCCCTGAAGTGGTCTTCCAAAGTACTGTGTCATCTCAGGAACTATAAAATGAGAGCTATTCATTAGGACAGAGGCCCAGAGAAGGGCACTAGGTTGAACTAGGGGTAGAGATGGAGCTTTGGAAGTCATACTAACTAAAGATGAGTTCATGGCCTCAGTAGTTTTGCTGAGAGAATAGGGTCTTAAATTTGTTGATTTTTTTTTAAAGGGCTGACATATATAAGGAGAGACAAGCTAATTCTGGTTACTCTTTTAAAAAATATTGGAAACAATGGATTTATAACAACAAGATGTGAAATCCAGCTCAAGTTATGAAAGACTTTCCTGATAATTAGAAGAATTTAAAAGTCTCTCAGAGAAAGAGTGTGTGTAAGAGAGAAAGAACTCATTGCTGGAAATTTGAAGCAGAAGCTGTGTGATCTGATGAAAAGTAAGCTATATAGAGCCTTTTCCAATTTTTGCTTTCTAAATTCTTTCAAGTATTTAAAACTATTGAACCACATTGAAATTAGAGAAAGGCATATGTAACTCAACTAACTTTGGCAAATAAATTTGTTTATTTGTGTCCTATATTAGGCCCCCTTCCAAAGGCAGGAGACCCTGACATATTGGCTTGTAATACATTATATTATATTGAGCACATTGCTCAATACACATGCATTCTCAAACTTCCCTTGTCTCCATCCGCCCATCACCAAATTCACCAAATCTGCCCAATTCACCAAATCGCTGTTCTTAATAACAGGTGTCAGTGACTAACCATACCTGAAGAACTTTGCCTTAGAATGTATGCTATTTTCTTATTTTACTATGCTGTTTTCAACTTATACTTCTCTTATTATGCAGACTTGAAGAAGATGGGAGGAAGACGTTTGTTGAGAAAGACACTGTTAGTTTCCTATTCAGTATGCTTTTCTCCTTTCTTTCTTTCTAACACAATCCACATTTTTGGCCCATCTTCAGTAATAATAATCATGTTGTCAGACTCCTTTGCAGCTAGAGGAAGATTCGTGATACTGCAGAGATTTAACTGGAATTCTGCTGAGGATTCTTCAAGGCCTATTCCTATCTTGAGCGTGGATTTGTGACTGGAGCTAGGACAGCTATCTTGAGGCCATCGGAAGAAGGCTCAATGGATTATAGAAATAGCAGCCCTGATATTGGTGATATTATATTGAACAAGTATCACGAGTGGTCTCCCTCTGGACTTCTTGCTAGATGACAATAAAAAACTATTCATTTGTTTAAATCACTGCATTTTGGGTCTTCCACTACTTGAAATTAAAAGTATTGGTAATTGATCATTTGCCCATGGCCTTTATTCAGTAGTCAACAACCACTAATAGGGCTTGGGCCATAACTTTATACAAAGGTGAGTGAGACATGGGCCCGTCCTTCAGAGAGATCTGAACCTCAGTCTCAAGGTTTGAAGAAGTCGGGCAACAACCCTAATGGGAAAAGTGCAATATTCTGCTGTGTCTTTCCATTCCTCTCCTGGGCTATAGAGCTGTGGGGTGGATCTACTGGAATGACTGGAGAGCTGCTGGGTCAGGAAGAAGCCCATTTAACCTGGCACTCGAACTCTGCTCTATTCATGTACTTCTGAAGGTTGTGCTGAGGTATTGGTGGCTTTGGGACTTGGTGATTTAGCTGTTGAAAAGAAAGAGTTATTGGTATTGTTTACCCGGGTTTCATGAGAATGTTAAATAGTACTAATTTTCTGAGTATTTATTTAGCTTTGTTTGTTTAAAAGGTACATTACCACTGTAAACTGTGAATATTTAGAGATTTCTATTTAAAAACCATGTGAATGCTCTTTGTAAGATATGTTTTCAAAGTGACAATTTTTTCCCAAATACCTTTATGGTCATGTATTAGTATTTTCAGAGAAAATGATATATATATATGTGTGTGTCTATCTATATATGTATATATATTCTTTTCAAAACTCTATGTAAATGATGTCTTTAAAAATAGCCTCTATAAAATAAAATCTTTAAATAGAAAAAAAAATCCCCAGAGGAAATACACCAAATGTTCATCTAATGCCATTGAATGTTGGGATTTTATGTGATCAAGAAAATCTTCTTTCTACTTTTCAGACTTTATTCTAATTTTATTGTAATTGGGAAGCATTATTTTTATACTCTAAGAAGAACAAGTGTAAGGAATTATGTATCAAGTAATGACAAATGAATTGACATAGAAACAGCAGAACCATTTCAATGTGTGTTTATATAAATAGATCTATATAATTATCATTAAGTATCATAAGCTCATACTGCTTAAAAAGAACAGTTCTATTTACATAAATTGAAGTTGGATTTTATTACAATATACACTCAATAAGTTAGATCCTATTCTAAAGAGAACAAGATAATGGTGATATTAAAGCCACTATATATAGTATATCTGTGTATTATGTCTCTTTGCATTAATGACTGTATACTAAGTAGACACTTACATATCCAATGCTTTTGGAATCACCAATCTAAAAATGCTGATACTTTGTTTCTCAGACCTTGAAAAGGGAGAGGGGACAATGCTGTTACTTATCCTATTATATGTTAGATTCCAGAATCTTCCATGTGTGAGCCATTTACCTGAATGGAGGACATTTGATTCTGAAATCTATAAAAGTACTGTAATAAGACCATTCAATTGTATATTTTACATTTCAAAGTCTAAAATTTTTAATTTGAAATGATGAAGGTGTTAAAGCTCGGTGATAAAGGCATTTTATCAATTTACCTACTCGAAGATTTTACTCTCACTTGAGGTACAAAGATGATTAGGTTATGGGTACTGCATTACTAGTGTTTAATGCTGAGAGTTGGTTTGGTGAAGAAAAAGCAGAAAAGCTTGGAACATGGGAAACCAAGAGAGGAAAAGGAGCTGTGCTGTGACTGAACGTGTCCTTTGGAAGGCAGTTGTTGCTTGAGAAAATCAGAAGGTTGAGAGCGGGGTGGGAGATGGGGATGAGAGCGGGGTGAGGGATGGTGCACACCTGTAATTCCTGCTACTAGGAAGGCTGAGGCAGGAGAAATGCAAGTTCAAGGCCAGCCTCAGCAACTTAGTGAGACCCTGCCTCAAAATGAAAAATAAAAAGGACTGAGGATGTGGCTTCGTGGTTAAGTGCTAATGGGTTCAATCCCCAGGACCAAAAAAAGAAAAAGAAAAACAGATAAAAGGAAGAGGTTGAGAACAGAAGCCAGTATGTGAAGAGGGGAAGTGAGGCAGACACTAGGTTTGCTGGAACCAGAATTCATGTCTCCAGACTCCCAGATTATTACCCATTCTACTAAAGCATGCCGAGATTTCATGAGTACAGAATTTTATTAGTATCAAAAGTTCAGTAATACCCACTTTATATTCCTCAGGAAGAGCAACATGTTCAGCCTTTACAACCCTTTGGTAGACCTTATTCACCCCGTTTCTCAATCATGTGCCAAGGCTCAGTGAAAACAGGGATTCAAGTTTTATACATAACTATTCATGTGCATGGTCACCTGCCCGTATCCCCAATCAGTATTTTATTCTCTCTAAAAATGAGGTCATGTATCATGGTCTTCTTTTCTTCCCTACCAGTATTGGTCCTTTTGTGTGCACTTGCTGTGCACATAGCATTTTCTACTTTTTCCTCTTCCCCCTTGGAAAAATCTAGATAATTGGCTAAAATTAGGCTGGTTAAGGTTAGTCACTTCCATCAAGCTGTGCCCTTCCATTCCTATCAAATTGTCCATCCTCTGTAAAGCCCAAATGCCCTGATTGCCTTGCAATTCTTTATTTCTGGTTCCACCAATATTAACTGTCTCTGGATCTTTTTCAACCATGTGTGCCCAGATGTATTCCTCAGACCTGCTATCAAAATGCTATTCAGCCAGAATGTAAAACCTCAATCTTCTTCAGGATGCCCTTTCCTCTAATTGTTCTGCAATAAGGTCTGTTTTCCAACTAAATCTCATATTTCATAGGGCCAGAAACGAGGTTTGTCTATCTCTCGACTTCCTCCCAAATTTCCAGGTCATCAATCATCCTCAGTGGAATACATATACTCTTCTGAGGGTCAGGCCTCCTAATTCTGTCTCCTTAACCTTCTTTACTATTGCCCACTGGCCTCTCCCATTGAAAGTTTGGCATATGGGTGCAGGTTTTGTTTTATGTGAATTCCCTGAGTATCAGTAATCCCTGCTATGAATAAGCCTTCAGTATGAGAGTGAATGCTTCAGTTGGCTACACAGGCATTTATAGCTCCATTTTGAGCAGGACTACCAGGAGTAAAGCCAATTCTAAGCGAGGAACGTGTGCTTTCAAGAGCAAGCTATATGCTGAGTGACAGATCCCAGGATACTTTCTAGAACAGCTCTAGGGCTCCAGGGAAACAGGAGACTTTTCAAATAACTGCAGCTCTATTCAGGTAGGATCTTAAACTCCTGGACCATAAGCTGAAAAAGAAGTTGTTTGTTTCAGGTTGCCCCCAGGGCTCAGCTGGAACATTGTAGTGCGACAGCAGCCTTTAAAGAGGAAAAATATTCTAGCTAATCAGGGAATAGCTTATCTACAAATGAAAAAAAAAAAGTCTTTCAATAATAATATTACTAATAAAGAAAATCCAGAGAGTTCCAGGAGGCTGTGATAACAAAGCACAAATATAATTTTGGGTGAAAGGAACTCAAAATAGTTTCCTCCCTAGTTTCAACTGCTTCCAAGTCTGCCTTTTCTCTCCCAGCTTAGCTTTATGTGTGTGTTTGTGAGTTAGATTTGACCTGCAAGAGAAGATCTTTGCTTTTCGTTTCTGTCGGCTGCAGGAGTTTCTTGCTGGGCAATGCTTTTGCTGCATCCCTTTTAATGGCTGACCAAAGAGAGAAGTGCTGGGGGTAAGGGAGAGAATCGACTTATTCAGAAACCAGAATAATTCTCAGTCCATTGAAGGGAGAGGCTGGTCTAGGAGTCAGCCTTGCACCTTCCCTATTACTGCTTTTATCATCCAGTGATCATATTGGGGGTCAAAGGTGGGGTGATAAGAAATAGGCAGAATGTTTTCTTTTCTGAATATTGAATCTATCCTTGATACATAATAGTGATTCCAAGTGGTTCTTTAAAATGTCCTAAAAAGCCTACAACTAAAAATCTTGAACTTCGAATTCTGATCTTAGCGCCGATTTGATTCATAAATGTGATAGCCTGAAGGGGACTTAGGATGGTCACATAGCTGAACCCTTTCGTTTTACACACAAGCAGGTGTGAGGCCCCAAGAGAACAAAGGTGACTCACTCAAGGCAGTGCAGCTCTTCTCTTCATTTTCATCTTTGTAAGCTTTTCTTACAAAGCAGGACTTTGTTAACAAACTTAAGTTCTCTAATATTCATTCCACTTATAATGGTAAAATTCTTTTCTCCCTTCCTAAGCCTATGAAGTTTTTATTGATTTGTTTTTCTAAGATGTCACCTTATAGTCTTCATCTCTCACTTCACGTCATTTTTATTAAGTAAGACACAGAAGTTCCTGGGGACACTTGATGCTCAGAAGTCGTCATATGACTTGCCGAAGATAAAAGAAATTGGAAACAGAAGCTAGAAGTGACAAAACTCCAAATCTGTGTTTGAGGTCACTTTCAAAAGGAGGTGGCTTTAGACTGGGGGAGTCATTGTTACTACTCACACTGTGCATTTGACAGTCTGGAGCCCTGAGCCACTTACTCCTGTGCCCCCTGCCTGCAGGTCAAATTGAGGCTAACCCATGCTTTATATGGCTTGCTTCTTGATTTCACCTTTCTTACTCAATTCTTCTATTTGCCATCTTGCATTACCTAAATATATAAGTAAATAAATATAAAAGGCTGATGTTTCATTCTCATCCCCTGCTGTGTAAATTCTTTCTTCTGAATAGGAAGAAGACGAAACGGAGCAGAGCATAGTCACCATAAATCCTTTGGTTCTCCTCTGGATTTGACCAGAGGGCAGAGTGTAGGTTTCCTTTTCAGAGACAGACCAGGACTTCATATTTTTCTTCACTGTTCCCTAATCACCTCTATTACTGGAATCTTTTTCTTTTTCTTTTGTCATATCACAGCATTCGATCCTAAAAGCCAATTTACTTTCTTTGTTTTATGTTTTTTTTCTTAACTTGTTGTCCTTGTTTTATGATTCTTGGTCAGAATGTGGAGTGTCTTTGAATTAAAAACAATGAGGGTAGGGATAATATATATATATATATATATATATATATATATATATATATATATATATATATATATATTCTATCAGTGGTAGGACTTAGAGGAATCTGTATCTTAGGTAGACAGAAATAGGTGAATCTTGCAATGAAGAAAACCAAATAAACCCAGAAATCCATTCCCTGGTTTGAGACTTGTGAAACTGTAGCAATGCTGGTAGAGGTACCTCTTAAAAGAAGGGTTACCAACCCAAAGGCAGGAGTGTTGGGTAGTTCTTTTTTACTTAAATTCTGATCTTCGCTATCATAAAAGTTTCGGAGGACACAATAACAACAATATAGCTTAAACATATTACTTAGCTTTATTTTTGATTCTAGAATCAGGTGACACTTCATTCCATAAAGTATAATGAATGTTCTAATAAACTCAGCAGAGGAGGTTGACTTTATAGAAAGAAAAGGGATGAAGAAAGCAGAAACAAAAACCAAATGAAACAGCCCATTGGTTATTTCAAAGTTGCTTCTCTTTTTAAGTAGGGACCTAGAGACTGGGAGACTGAACAATAGAAAAATCACTGATTAGTTAACATCAGGTTGCTTCAAGTTACCTTTCTTTGTGTAGATAAGGATTAAGGCTGAGAGAACTTCATTATCATACCAATTGGAACTACACTAGCCTCTTTGGGAAATTTGGCAGTTCTCTGTCCAATGCTGATTTCTTGGGAGTTCAGATAAAAACTTAATTTCAGATAGGTGACATAAAACTTTAGCCTGAGTAGTAACTCCATTTTGATTCATAGCCTGGCCTGTTGGGGACCAGTCAGCAGCTTAGTCCAAAACAATGGCCTCCTGTAATTTTAATTTAACACAAGTCAGAGTAGTAATATACCAGTATAGTTTATTTTTTGAGAGAGCAGTTTTGGTTTTTCTGTGTCTCGTTCCTATGTGAAAAGGTCATTTTGTAACACTGGAGGTGAGAATGTTGAAATGATTTCTTTTATTTATTTCCAGTAGTAGATCTCTGATCTTTCCAAATGATTCATGAAAAGTAAAACATTAACATGGGGTTTAGACTTTTCTTTCTTTCCTTTCAAAATAATTTTTTGAGTAGCAATGGCTCCCAATTCTATAGTGTGACTTTGGATGGATAATTACTATAGAATACTGCAGACTCTTTTTTTCCCCCTTTCCCTGTAGGGTGATTGATTTTAACCTTTCTCCTCTGCCAAACCTTTGTTCCGTGCATGACATTTTAACCCCCACCACTTCCTATGTTCTATTTTGCTAAAGAAAATTGCATTTTCTATTTCTGGACAAAGCATGGTTGTTTGTGTCAGTCAATTTAACACAATATACCAGTTCTTATTTGTGCAGAGGAAGCACTAATAAGATTCCAACAGGAGATGGGTCCTGAGTCCATGACCAAACCTCCCATTGAGCCCGGAAGATGGAAGCCACAATAATACATTACAGACAAGGCTACTTAATGGTGATGTAGCACCTTTTTGTCTCAGAGAACTCCAGGTAGTGTGGGGTTCCATTTCCTGCTCTGTGCACTCATTCCTGTGAATGGTACAAGGACATTAAAAACAAATGGCTGTGCAGCATAATGGAAGGGACAGGCACTTTGGAGATAGTGATCTACCTTTATCCCTGCTGTTCCATTTACCAGCTCTGAAACATTGACATTACACATTTCTATCTGAGCCTCTGGATCTTCATCTGAAATGGGGGAAAAAAATAAATGTTTTTTGATTGCAGAGTTGGTAGGAGAATGAAATAAGATAGTGAACACAACGCTTCATACATATGGGCCACTTAATAAATGATAGCTGTTATGATGACCATATTTCATTTTAATGAAGTAAGCAATTCTTATTTTGAAATGTCCTTTGGTTAAAAATAAGGTTATGTGCCTTCTACATTTTGAATATATCAGCAGTGAGAAAAGTTTAAAATATTTGCTTTCATTGCTATTTATGCTTTAATTCATTAGGCAAGTGTTTAATGAGTGCCTACTGGATGCAGTCACTCTACTGGATACCTGACTCTAGAAAAAGCAAAGCAAAGAGGCACTGTGATGGGGAGGGAAGAGGACAGGGTCAGCACAGATGTGACTCACTATTCTAGCTCTGTTCCTTGCTATCTGAAGTTTGAGCAGGTTATTTAACTTCTGTGAGCCTTGTTTCTGGATCTCTAAAACAGGAATAATATCTCACAATAGTTAAAATATATATAAACATTTGAATATAACAGCTTCATATAAATATAAACTATAACTGGGTTCAAAATATTTAGTAGCCATTATGGTATAGAATACTGATAAACTAATGCACATTAGTATATTGGTGCTAGAATATCAGTTCTGCCTTTAACCCTCCAGAGCATAGTAGGGAGGTGCTCAAGTTTCAGTTTGGGGGTAGGAAGTTGTATCATTTTATCATTATCTATACATTATAATGGACTGACATCTTAAAATCCCTCTGGCTGGGAATGTACTCCCCCTCCTGGGACTAGCCATTCCTTAGAGACAGCAGAGGTTCAGCTCGGAACCTGCCTTTGATAGGTAAGCTAACCTTAATCCAGAGCCATACCTCCGCTATCTGGCCCTCATACCCAACGAGGCAATATTCCTCTTCTTTGATCACCCCGGGTCAGGTACCAGGTAACTTGGGCTACCTTTTACAGCAAAGTCCCTCAGAATTATTCCACAGAATTATTTAAACTGCTGGTCCTTGAAGGGCTCCAAGCAAGGCTGTGGACTAGACTTTGATCTCATTACTATCTTCTGACTTCTGACCAAAACTTGGTGCTTCCTCTGTGACCAGCATGGCATGTTTCCTGTTTCAAGGACCTGTGAGAGTGATGAACTTTGCCTTCCTGAGCTTCTCCCATGTCTCTTCTTGTGGCTAAAACTGACTAACCATCACATAAAAGAACACAGAACAGGAGTAGACAGAGAAACATATAGACACTGGCCATACAGTACAACATGTGCTGTAATAAATGTGTGTAAAAGGACAGTATAAGAAGACCCTAAACTTAACCTGTGGAATCAAAGAATGGAAAGAGGAGGAAAGATAACATTTGAACTGAGTAGAAGGATGGGTAGGAGGGTTTTTCAGAGCTGAGATAACTCCATGCAGAGGGAAAAGCGTGAAGGTGCACATATGCGTGACGTGTTGGGATGGAGGGGCCTGTGGGGACTGGACAGGGTTCAAAACTGGCAACATAGGTGAGGGCTTGGTCTTGAGAGGCCTTGAAGTTATGCTGTTGCTGTGTGCAAAGCAAGGGGAAATATGATGTGATGACAACCAGAGTGGTATGGTAATGACCTTCAGCAGATACAAGAGAGAAAACTGTAGGGGAGCATCCAGTTGGCAAGGTTAGCACCCATTCAGGAAATACATTAGACCTGGAAAAGATGGAACTTGGTTAGGGATAGGTGGTGACTGGATATGAGGGTGAAGGAAGGAAGCAGTTGAAGATGACTCCTGAGTCTTTTGCTTGAGTGCCAGGTGCACAAAGATCCCAGAAGAGAGAACCAGTTTCAGGCAAAGTGCTTCTCTACAGGCCTGTGTAGCTACATTATTCCCCTGCCTACCAGGTCAAGTAAGGCACTTTTTTTTTTTCTTTTTCTGGTCTCACAGCTGTAAATATTTCATGCCAGTGGCCATGTTTTTGTTTTATTTTGGGAATGGCACTTTAACTGGTTTTTCAGTTTAAATGACTCAGGAACTGAAGGGCCATTTTTGTCCTCAGGGATGTGTTTGCTGCTGAAGATGGCAGACAGTTGGGTGTGGGTGAGGACAGATAGCGCCTGAGGTCTTGCAGCTCAGAAGTAACATCTTGTTTGAGGATAACACTGCCAAAGGTGTGTGGGTGTATCTTTGAAGAAACAAAACAGAAAAAGCATGACCAGCAATCTGATCTAGCTAGGTGTCTATAAAAATCATTATTTATTACTTGAACTCTTGTGGAGTTCTGTGGTTGGCCTCAGAGGTGGTCCTTACGTTCAACCTTCCCATTGCTCTCAGGGGTGGTTGGCCTGCCTATCAATTAGTTGATGTTCTTTTCCAGGACTGTCCTGTTTTGCTGATTCATTTAAAAATGTTTTATTTTGTATTTTTCTCTCTCTACTCTCTTTGGCAGTAGTTAGTAATCACCTGTTCCTAGGGCTATATGACACAGGAAAGCCTTGATCCATGTGTTCTAGCAGTTATGGTTTCAGAACCAGGGCTGCCATATACAAACCAACAATTACTCTTTCCTTATGCTATGCTAGTGCTATGCTATGCTGAAATAATTTCCATAGGAAGACAGAATTATAGGAGGCTCCTTTGGTATCACAGTCAGTGCCTATCCAAACTTTTGGAATCATAAGAAGTTTGCAGTGATCTGGAATTTTCTTCACAATGCATATTTCCATTTTTTTAAAATTAAACTTACCAAGAGCCAGACTGTTTGTATGAATCATATCATTTACTAGTATTATGCAACTGTCCTAGGCTACATTTATTGAGCTCTTACAGGTGTTAGGCCCTGTGTATATTATATTGATAATCTGAATCCTTATTTACAACCCGTGACATAGAGCCCATGATTACCTTCCTTGCTCAGATGAGGAAATTGAGGTTGAAAGAGGTAAAGTCACTCATTCACGTTCATTCAGCTTTAAGTGGGCAGGTCAGGAATCCAGCCAAACACACAGAATTGCAGAGTTTGGACTCCTAACCATCACATTCTAAAACCCTGAAAGTAAGCAAATATAAATATCATCACTTTATAAAAGATGATAGTCTGGGGATGTAGTTCATTAGGAGAGTAGTACTTGCCTACCATATGCGAAACCATAGGTTTGGTTCCCAGCACTGCAAAAATAAATGAATAAATAAATAGTAAATGAGACTAAGTAAATAAAATGAAACAGTTAGAAATTAGAAATGAAGAGTTAGAAAGCTTAGATTCTAGAACCTGAGTATGACTTCAAAGCCATTTTGTTCTCCCAGGTCATCAGTTGCTTCTGGGTAGACTTGTGCCAAAGCACTATATTACTTGGATTGTTTTATCACAGATAACTGACTGAATCCTAGGAGCTTCAAAGTAAGCTGATGAAATCAGTATTGGGTTTAAGATGTGGTGCTACTTCTGGTCCAATATCTGAACATGTCATTCTTTCTCACCTTTGTTGGTAGACAGTACATTAAGTGAGGCTATTTGCATCATAAATTATTAGGTATTAAATCCCAGGAAGTCAGCTTGGGTTCCAACATTGCTGACCTTTCACTGTAGACCAAGCACACCACCATTAAGACTGATGAATGAGAAGATTTCCACCTTTCTCTTTGGAGTTTACTGCATTCAGAGAAATACAGGACAGCTATTTATTTTTGTAGTTATGCAAATTATATATACATACAGAGTAGTTAAAACATAAAAACAACATATGGTTTGGGAGAATTTCCGTAAGTGCTCTAGGCATCTCCGGATACAAAAATAGCGTGGCTGCTAATAATGTGGCTTCCTCAGCAAACAAATATCAGTTCTCAGCCACTGATGGAATATGTAAGGTCAGAGGCTCTTGCGGGGGGTGGGGGTTGCTGTTTCTATCCTCCGATAGATTTCCAGTCTCATTTATGATAAATGACTATCATTTTAAAGTTTGATCCAGGTGTAGGGTAACAGGAGGTGACAGATCAGGACAGAGCAAAACTCTCTCAGGTTGAAACCAGCCCCAAACACTGACTAAATCATACAGCAAATTTGACACATTTAGCAGAGTTCAATTGAAGCTCAAGCCCCTCAGTCAGAAATATTTAGAAGTTAGCATAGAACTACCTCCTACTTGATAAATTTATTAATAATTTCTCTTGATAATCAAAGGGAAGGGTAAAAAAAGGGAACTGGAGAAGAGGAAGGATAACAAAGAACAGACCTACTTGTTATCGGGACTCCACCTACCTGCTGGGGATATGGTTTCATAAGCAACTAAGAGGAGTAGATTCCATGCTGTAGATGGAAAAACTGAGGTTTCAGAATTTCAAGGATGCCCAATGCCGTGCATCAAATAAGCAGTGAACTTGAAATTGTACCCAACTCTTTCTGATGCAAGGAAAACTTGTACTTTCCTAGCCCAGTGGAAATCTTTCACAAAAGACCCCAAGTCACTGCCAAATGGAATTTGCAGCCTCTAGGTACATTCTGCATTGATATTTGGCAGAAACTGTGGAAACCAAAGGTGAGCAGTGTGGCCAGAGCACAGCTGGGGACTCTTCCATTCTTGTTCCTCTTGGGCTGCTGGGTCATGAGCACAGTCCTCACTTGACACACCAGGCTTCATTTGTTCTTTGTACTACAATGCAGCCCCAGTGCCAATAGTGTAGAAAGCAATTAATTTCCCCAGTATTATCTAATTTTTGGCATGTACTGAATGCAGCCAGAGAGACTAAGCCAGGATCGTATCAAGGACTTATGCCTGTGTCCATGCAGAGGGATGTGCAGTTGCCATAGCAGCAATCAATCTGCTAAATAACTGGTAACATAAACTGATTCAAAGGCAAAGACTTATTTGGGTCAGGGAATTGCACTCTATAAAGAACAACTTCTCAGTGACTTCTGAGGATTTTTTAACTTTTATGGATGGCCCTAGAAATGTATATTGAGTGACTGCTCAGTTGCGAGAGGCTGTGTACGCCTCAAAAGCAGAGCAGCGTGCTGTTCCTGGGAAGATGAGTAGAGAATTCCATGGAACCTGCCAAGAAACTGCTCTTCTGCTGCATATCAATTCCCAGAGACTTAGAAGGACCAGTAATAAATGGAATAGCATCCAGTTGTTGAGTTCTCACCACGTCCTGGGAACCTCTCAGCACTTCACATGCATTTTGTCAACAATCCTGCAATGGGGACTTATCGCCACTCTTCTACAACTGTGGACTCTGATATTAATATATCCAGAGGTGTCCAGCTCCCCTGGATTCAGGATCAAACTCAGGTTGGTTTGATGCAGATGCAGTGCAGTGCCCTCTCTACCCTGCTGTGTTGCTTGTCCTCCTTGGACTTTCTCTAAAAGGAAAGGAGATTTCTTCTTGGTTAGAAGACATCCTTCATGGTGAGGTTTGCAGTGTTCTGATTCTACTTTGTATGGTGTGGAATGCCACAAATTGTTTTTAATTCATTGTGAAAACTAAATCTTGGGACAAGAGGACTTGGCATCCTAAATGTAGCACTGACTAGTTTGGGTGATTCAGGTTGTCAGAATGAAAAGAAAAAAAAGAAGGTACTTTTCCCCTTACATTTTTTTTTTAAAGAGAGAGTGAGAGAGAGAGAGAGAGAGAGAGTTTTTTAATATGTATTTTTTAGTTATGGGCGGACACAACATCTTTGTTTGTATGTGGTGCTGAGGATCGAACCCGGGCCGCACGCATGCCAGGCGAGCGCACTACCGCTTGAGCCACATCCCCAGCCCAATTTTTTACTTTTTAACCTCAGTGACTCTGCATTAAATATTTGCAGAATGAATTCAGTCTAGGAAAACACCTAATAGAGTGCCTTCTACATAGTTATGGTTTAATAAGTATTATTTTTTTTTATTTACCACAAAGCCTAAAAATTATCAGAGAACTCATCACCTTTAAATCTAATCTTTGGTCACTAGTTTGATTTGATGCCTCAGAAAAGCTGGAGCCTGCGGTGCTAGAGGAAGGACATCCAGGATGTGCCTGTATGTTTTCTGTTTCTTCTCTTTGATTCTGTGGCTGAAGGTCAAGAGTCAGACAGGTGCTGTTGACTGAGTTTCCTGCTAGAAACCTTGCCTTTCCAGGGCCCAGTCACAGAGCCTGGGTCAAGACCACTGGAAATGAACTTGATGCAATGTGCAATTGAACACAGCTATTGCCGGCTGGAATGCACCTCTAGGAGCTGAGTAGATGAGTTCATTTTGAGAATCCTATTGTTTTTCAGCCTCTCAGCTGGAAGGATAGGAATTTCTAGTGAAAATACAGTCTGCAAGCCAGCCCTTTTCACATGGACTGTCAGTGGGTTATGAACATCATATAGACAGGGCTGGGTTGCATTTTGAGCCTGTAACTTGTAGGTAAAAATTCTGTTCATCCCTTCTCATCATTCTTTCCATGAGGTAGTATTTTTGCATTGACCTATAGCCCCTCCACTGGGTTTCTGCACATGGCATTGCTGTAATTTGTGGCCTCAAAATAAGTGTTCAGTTTTCTTCCTCTGTGTGGACATTGATTTTTTTTTTCACCTAGAGTGCAAACGGAATGTGTGCCTGCTATCTGAATATCTCTAATTAGACTACCTGCGCATATCTACCAATTGACTGTAATAGATTGAATCCAAGTCTGTAACAGTGTTGGAAGGGAAATGAGATTGCCTTGCCTCCCAAGTCATCTTCAGTACTTGGTCTGAATGCAGATAACTTTCACAAATTCAAGATACAGTGGTAGGCAAGAGTTCCTGAGACCCTGGGGGCAGAATGTAATCATCACACAGGTAAATTATTCCTGCCGTGAGAAAATTGGAGCAGTAAACGAAACATTAGTCCACTTCACTGGGAGGTCATGTGTGTTGCGCTGCCACGACAACCTGCTTCTCTGGTCGTAGCTGGAGTGGAGCCTGCCATTCATGCCTTCTCTTTGTTGTTGTTGTTCTTTTTTATATGATGCTGAGCTTTGTTTTACTTCAGCTTCTTTGCGTCCTACCAATTAAGCCCAAAATTGGCAGTTAAGACAAAACACAAACGAAAAGGAGGGTTCAGTGGGAAAGCAGAGAAAGACGATGGAGAATAAAGTTGAAAACTGCTCCTTTCTTCCTTCCTCCCCCTCCAGCTGTGTTGAGCAAAGGAGATGCTGAGCTTTGTGTAATGGGGAAATGGTCGCTCACCAGGTTGGAATACCTGAGTAGTCAGTCATCGGCAAAAGTTCAGGGGCAAAGTTGGTTGTCTGAGCCCATCCTTTCCCCATCTTACCCAGCTGCTCCAGGTCCACAGCACACCTGTGCTTCTTCACATGTGACAATACTGAATGGCATTTATCAAGGTTCACTATGTGTAGGACTGCTGTTCTGAGGCTGTTATCAGTGCCTTATATGGATTATCTCATGATGACCTCATGAAAACCCTAAAAAGAAACAGTCATCCCCATTTATAGATGAGAACACTGAAACAATAGTACTTGCTCGAAGGTCACAGTCACAAAGTGGAGGGAAGAGAGGCTTCACACCTGGCATCCGAGTGCAATGCATTTCTTGCTTTACTTTCTACTTAAAACATATTCTGTGTTCATTGTAGGAAATCTAGAAAGTATTTTAAAAAACATATAAAAGAAAATATAACCATCTGCTATGAAAAAAAAACCCACAATTACTGCATTTTGTTGTATTTGTTGTGATTATAAGTCCTTCCTTCAGATAGTATGATGCAATTAACCATCCCTTATAGTTGGACATGTAGGATAGTTATTGTATTTTTATTTTCATAGAGGGGGAAGACCTGCTTTGTTTAAAGGATAAACAAATGCCTTAATGTGTGAGGTCGAGAAGGGGTGGCATTTGGAAGAAAAAGCAGTCTTTTGATCAGATTTACTTTCCTTGTTCAGATTGTCATTTTCACTTTTTATTTGTGTAAATTCTCTAAGGTGTCTGTTACTGCTTTCCTTTGACATCAGTACTTAGAGAAAACTGTGATGCAGCCTAAACACTGACTGACTGACTGACTGTCAGTAAAGCAAATCTTATTCAAGAGTTGCAGTAGGCTTCTTCTGATGGCTTTTGGTTTTGTTTGGTTTGGTTTGTTTTTCTAAACAAAATGTTTATCATGTATTTCATTTTCTCCTGTTACCTCCATACTGTGCATTCCAGGAACAGCTTTGTCTTCAACACAATCATATGCCTATGGTTTCATACTTCTTGTGTGTGTGATACTCTACTGGCCAAGGGAATAAAGAGCTTTGTGCAACATGGCTTTTGCCATTAAGGATCTACAAGTATGGCCAAGGGTGAAAATGAACTCTTCACCCTTCACAAAAAGTATCATATATGTATGCTTATGTAGGTTTATGAGTACCCAGCTTAAGAAGCATGTTTCCTAGGAAGGACAGGTATCAACAAAAGCCATAGATAAGCAAAGTGTTGTTTAAGCTCATTCTAGGAGGATGGTTATGCATCATGGAGGCAGAACTTGTTCAGGAAACACATACAATGCAGGAGGGGTCTACTCCAGAGGACCCTGTCTTATTGGCATACATTGCTTTGGGTTGTTCAGTTGCTATTAAAAAAACAAAAACAAAATAACAACAACAACAACAAAAATCACCAGAAGCTCTGTCACAATGCATTTACTCCCTGGGTTTGTCAGCTTTTTGTCACTGTGACAAAATGGCTGAGAAAAAAAATAACATAAAGGTGGAGAGATTTATTTTGGCTCATTATTTCAGGGGTTTCGATCCATGGCTGGCTAGCTCCATTGCTGTGTCTGTGACAGAGGTTGGGGTAGAGCAGCACTGCTCACCAACAGCAGCTGAGAATAAGATACATCCCTTGAAGGCACACTCCCAGTGACCTACCTCTTCCAATGGGCCCCACCTCCTAAAGCTCCCACCACCTCCCAGTAGCCATTAGCCACAAACCCATCAATGAGTTAATCCCTTGATGAGGTCAGAGCCCTTATGATCCAATCTCTTTCCCAAAAGCACTACCTCCCAACATGACTGCATCATGGACCAAGCCTTCAACACATCAGACTTGGGGGGACATTCCAGATCCAAACCACAACACTCCTTCCAATATAGTCTAATGGGGTTCAGAGCAAATGAGATGATTGTGCTCCCTGTGGCTGTCCCTGTCTCAGCTCCCCTAGGACTTCTGCTCACATTTCATTAGCCAGAACTCAGTGTCAAGGCCACACCTCATCAAGGGGAGGCTGGGAGTGTGGGTGGAGAAGTGGCCTGGAAGAAAAGGAAATGGGATTTGGTGAGCACACAGCTAGCGTGTATGTACATGTGCCTTTACCTATAGTTTCACTTAGCTAAAGGGAGGCAGCACCTAACCTGCAAGTCAGGCTTTCTGATTTGGGGACATTCTACAACCATTCAATCACTTATGAAATTTATCTATCTTTGATTTTATTGTCTGGTTTATTTGCACAGATTTTTTTATTCTTTGCTCATAGAATTTGTTTTCCATCTTTGTGCACATGTGGAAAAGCTCTTATAAATTAAAAATGTTCAGACCTTCTTCTCTTACCCTTATGTTAAAGTGATGATTCTGAACCAACCTTCAAATTATAAGTGCAAAACTGAATATTCTATCAAAATTGTTTTATCTATTGACTTACTGACTTCTTAAATAGAAACATTGTCAGAAGCCCATGAAAGTCTGTAAAACAGTGTGTTCAGACAATTTTTACAATAGAAGAAACTGCTAAACATTATCTTCATTTTAGTTTATCTGTAAAACTGTGACTCTCTTGTGTCTTTTCCCTAATCTCCGTAGGTAATATTTGCTGTTTTTACCCTGTCCCCTCAAAACTGATTGGTATGTCATGTAAGTCATGAATTTTGTTTTACTCTCTCACTTCCACACCTGCTGTATGTAATTCTGTGCAATCAGGATGTGTTATGGGGAACATAATTAGCACTGCCAACAGACCAGCAATGAAACTGCATCTCTGTGCAGAAAAAGAGAGATGCTGTTGAGTAAGGAAACAGATTGTAATTTCAATCTGCATAGGAACTATTGTAAACTCAAAGGATAGGAGTTACTGAAATCTGAAACATAATTTGGTAAATATCATTTGACAATAAATAGGTCTTGGAGGGGGTGTTTCTCTTCATCCTTTCTGCTTCCAACTCCCCTACCTCTCTCCCTAGCCTGTTAGTCTAGGATAGTCACAGTGAGAGACAGGCATCGTGTAGACCCTTTGCCACCAGGACAATGTCCCTGATAGAATAGCATGTTTTTCACTCCTGTTCAACCTTCAGAGCAACTTGAATGACATTGCCTGGAGAAGGGCTTCCTTGGACAATGAGATGAGGCTTGCAAGAGCTGCTGCAGTCTGCTTCCCTACCCCACACTGACTGTTCTTTATTCTATCATAGTACTCTTAAAGTGATCTCCCAGTAAATTATCTTTTATAATCCTAATACCTAGCACAATTTCAGGCCTTTGATTGACACTCCATCAGTGTCTCAATGAATGAAATAAGGCATATATAAGTAGCAGAGCCTTTGGAAACAGACACAGGTGGGTTTCCCCGCTGGTTCTTAGCTCCACATTTGTGGGTGATTTGGTTTAGTCCTTTTGTGACCCAATCACCAGAGCTGCAAAATAAAGCTGGTAGTTCTAATTGCAGGATTGTTCTGAGGAAATGAGACACTATATATACACCCCCTAGGAGAATTCCTACTGCATGGATGCAAATTAAATGATAGTTCTATTGTCTGGGGAACTGTGGAGGGTTTGGAGCAGGGGAGTCTGGTGGTGTGGAGCAGGAGAAATGAGATGGGGAGGGAAGAGATGCTTCAGTGGCCTTGGTATAGTGATGGGGTCTGAACTAACATCTTCGATAGAGAACATAGTCCCAGATGCCATCTCTGGGTGGGATTGGTCACTTTTGTCAAACTACTTAAGTAGCATACAAGGCAACATTCCTTTTTTGAGCCCCCTTACTAGATTGTTGGCCACTTTGCCAAAAGGTGCTGGCTTGGGTTTAGTTGGACTTGTAACCAAATGAGGAAGAGTGACTCATGTAGACCTTCTCATAAAGGGAGTTTATTTTAAGGACATCCTGCAGTTCACTGCACTTGAAATAGGAAGACTGTAGGGATCAAAGATAGGTCTCTGTCCCTCTTGATGCTCATGACTTCACTGTCATGATATGTCTGCTACTCTCTGTATATTTGCTCTTTTATTTCATTTTATTTATTTTTTGATGACAACTTGTTAAATTCCATAGTCCAAATCCCACAAAGTAGCTGTTTGTCCTAGTTACACGATCACTCTATTTTAGAGTATGTTTTTGTGCTAGACCAGTTCATGGGTCCTCAGCCTGTGTGGGGATGAACTTGGGCTCTCTTTTTCTCCCTTTAAGGAACTCCCAAAGGGGTAAACTGGAAAGGAATTTGAGAATGGTAAGATAATATAACTCACATTCCTAAAACAGAGCAGTGGAGAGGATAGCACAACAAAAAAGGTTGTGTTAGAAAATCTGGTCCTATTGTGTAAAGAAGTAAATATGAGGTCATCAGAGATTATGCTCCATGAAAAACACAGAATAATATAAAGAGATATTATTTGGTGTCTTCTGTGTCCCAAATACTATACAAGGTGCCGAAGGTACAGTGTTGGATAAGAATAAGTCCCTTCCCTTGTGTACCTTACACTCTCATGTGAGAAGCAAGGAAAAGGTAAAGGTAAATGTTTTCCATTTTGGAGGGATACAGTTCCTGGCAACCTTGTGCACCCTGTGTGAGGAGTAGTGGAACCGTAGGTACCTCCTGCATGGAGGAGTGCTTACCTGCTCAGAATGCTTATCTTCTCCATTCTTTGGATACGACACTGATCAATCAACTTTATGTTAAGCTAGTGGTTCCCAAAGTGGGAGTCCCTGGGACAGCAGCATCACTGTCACCCAGGATCTATTCATGCTACTGCAAATAAAATACCCGAGACTGGGTAATTTATAAATAATGGAAATTTATCTTTTTTAAAAAAATTACCTTTGTTTTGCTTATTTAGTTTGTTTATGTAGTGGTGAGGATCAAACCCAGTGCCTTATGCATGCTAGGCAAGTGATCTGGTACTGAGCCACAGCACCAGTCTGGAAATTTATCTTATATAGTTCTGTGAAATCCAAGATTAGGTTGACAGTGAATCTAGTATCTAGTGAGTGATGCTCTTTGTTTCTAAAATGTTGTCTGGGACACTGTCCTCATATGACTAAAAGGATGGGTGGGCAAAAGGGATCTAGCTGGTTCCCTCTATCCTTTTTTTTTTTTCTTTCAATAGAGGGGATTGAATCCAGGGGCACTCTACCATTGAGCTACATTTCCAGTCCTTTTGATTTTTTATTTTGAGTTAGGGTCTCACTAAGTTGCTGAGGCTGGCCTTACAATTCTGCCTCAGCCTCTTGAGTCACTGGGACTACAGGAATCTGCGACCCTACCTGGCCCCACTTCTTAATACCATTGCTTTCAACCTGAACTTTGGATGGGACACAAACATTCAAACCACAGCATCTGGGAACTTGTTACAGATGGAATTTCTTGGGCCCCACCCCAGAAAATACTGAAACAGAAACTTGGGTGGTGGAGGGTGGGGTGTTCTAGCAATCTGAGTTTTAATAAGCCCTCCAGGTGATTTGGATGCATGTTTAAGTTAGTACTGTTTTAAGTCATGGAGATTGCAGGTTTTGTCTATTACATCAGCAAGTATTATCTTAACCAATGGAGAGAGTAGTTTGAATTAGAGTGGTCATGAAGGCTTTCTGAAGCATGACATTTAATTAATAGAGGGAGGAAGGGAGCCACATGAAGATGTAGGAGAAGATCATTTTATGCATTGGAAAGCAACTGGTGGGAACTTAAAGAGGGAACAAGTCCTGTGTTTTTGCAGGAAATTCAGGAGGCCAGTATGACCAGAGTAGGATGTTTCTGGGGAAAGGATAGAAAATGAGATCAGAGAGGAAAGCCAGAGCTACTTCACACTGTGTCCAAGAGGCTGTGGGGATGACTTCAGAAACTCTGCTATGTGTAGTGTGATTTATTTATTCATCTAGCAAACTTAAAGAAAAATCTATGTGGTAGAAAATATGCAATTTAAATTTTGCTTTCCAACTACTTTTAAAGTATACAAGTTTGTGGCATTAAGTACATTCACAGTGTTGTACAAGACTCTGCACTCTCCCATTAAAACTGTTTTATCATCCCAAACATAAACTCTGTACCTGCTAAACAGTAACCTCCCCATTCCCCCACCTCATTCCCTGGTAACCTCTTTTATACTGTCTCTGTGAATTTCCCTGTTCTAGGTACCTCAAAAAAGTGAAGTTTGTACAATATTTATCCTTGTAGCCCAAGCTTATTTCACATAGTGTAGCATTTTGAAGGGTCATCCATGTTGTAGTATGTTAAATTTCCCTCTTTTTAAAGGGTAGTATTCCTGTATGTGTGTGTGGGCCTGCACACAAATTTTGTTTATCCTGTCATCTGTTGATGGATACTTGGGTTGTTTTGTACTCTTGGTTTTTGTGGATAATGCTACAGAGAACATTAGCACCCAAGAGTGAGTGTCTTACTGAGTCTCTGCTTTCAATTCTTTGGGGTCAACAAAACTTTTGAGTGCCCTGGTGCTATACTAAGAATGAGGACATACATAGACGCTGGTCTGGTGAAGGCACTCATTCCAGTGAGGGAAAAAATCAAAGTCAGTCCAAAAGCATTGGAGGGGTAGAGGCGAGCTCAGATGGAACACCTGGAGGCTTCCTGGAGGAGGCAGTACTGAGCTCAATGTCAAGAGAAAAAGTAGAAATAGTCAGGTAAAGAGAGAGGGAGGGGCTGGTTGAAGTAGATAGTAGAGCACCAAAAAGTGATGTGGCTGTGTCCTCTGGAGAAGAGACTTGTCCCCAGATGGCTGAAGCATGGAGGGCAAAGTGGGAGAAGGAGGAAGAGAGAAGGCTACAGAGATAAGCAGAGGATCTGGCAAGAGGTGTTAAGGAGCCTGACACTACTCCCTTAGGGCAGCGCTTCTTCATCCTGACTGCACTATAGAGTGGCTCAGCAGCTCTCAAAAACCACCATCGCCAAAGCAGCATTCCACCCCCATAGATTCTGGTTTAATTGCTCTGAGTTGGGGCCAGGACATGGGCATTTTTGAAATTTCCCCTGGTAATTGAGGTGTGCATCCAGGGTTGAGAAGCACTGCCTTGGGCAATGGGGAAGCTTTTGGAGGGTTTTAAGTGAGGAGGTAACAAGATAAGATCCTTTCTCAACCACTTGTGCATATTTCAATGTACAGTGAATTTTAGAGCTGAGGAGGCCTCCTTGGGGAAGGAGGCTCTTGTCTACTTTCTGAGATTTCATTTTGTTTCACTATAAAATGAAGATACCAGCTACATAGCTCAAGGGCTGTCATATGGATGGCGCAACATTGCCTTTTGTCCTAAACCCAGGGTAGATGGTGAGTGCACTTTTTCTGGGTGAAGGTGATAGTACTGAGGAGCCCTGGGTAGGGCTCTTCATTCCCAGAATCCGAGGCCCACACTGGGCCACACTCCATGAAGCCATGGGACATACCATTGCTTTCACCCAAGAAGGACAAAAGCAGCCTTCCATTGTGTGGAGCTCTGTGGACCCCTGGCAGAGAGCTGACAGGGGGTTTGAGCTCCTCTGTCTGGCTTTGGCACTGTGCTGGGATCACCTTGGAGTTTCATTTCCTCATTGGGAGACTTCCTGATGAACAGGAGGAATTTACAGTGTGTTTGACCGGAATCAAAAGTAAAAGCTGATGCAGCTGTGTGTGATAAGGAGGAGGGGGAGCCAGGTGGCACCTGCCTGCTAACTTCATGGCAGGCTCCATGCTGTGGCAGCAGTTGTGTGTTGGTGCTTGTTTCCATCTCTATCTGGAGCAAAAGATCCCATGGCCCAGCCATCCACCTGCACCCTTCACAACGCGCTTGGAAGAAGGTGTGAGGCTTGGTGCAAACAAGAGAGCCAGAAAGGCGATGCTAATTTGCATCTTTTCTTAGGGTACAGAAGACTTTAACTTTCTAGGGGGAGAGGCCTTCTTTTCTCTCCCTTTGTCACTCCTTGAGAGCTTCAACCATATCCTTGGTCATTTTGTGTTGCAAGTGTATTTGTTGAGAGGAAAAAAAAATGTGTTCTGTTGACTAAGGATCAGTTGGAATTGATTACACAGCAAAGTAGGAGAATGAAGATGACTTGAATGGCCTTGGAACTTAGAGAGAAAAGGGGTGGCCCTCATGGGGGTGTCTGCATCTTTCTCCAACATCATTCACCTCATGTAAATCAATATAAAGGTTTGGTAACTGTCCTGTTTGTGATCATTATATATTGAAGTTGTTCCAGTTTAGTGAAACCCCCAGTTTCTCCTACTCCACTGACTGGAGCATATCAGGGGAAAGGGGACAGGTACCCAGAAACACTGGTGTGTTTGGAAGTATATACATTAAGGTCTTGCATGCCCTTGATACTCTGCATTCCAAAGACACCAATAATATCTAAAGCATTGCATTGATTTATCTATACCTCTGCTCTCTTCCATGCATGTAGATAATTGAGCCATTGATGATCATTTGGTGGATCCTAAATCCTGAAGCCTAAATGTTAAAGGGTTCAGTATTTCTGTTAAAATTGGAAACCTCACCTTCTTAGCTGGATTTATTTTTAGGCTTTGCATTTTCCTTTCCCAATAAGCTGGTTCTCCATTATTTTAAAATAGCATCAAGAGTGTGTTAGCCTGTGGCTGTCTATGGGGCTGTCCTGGAGCCTTGGCCCAATAGGGGGCCCTGTGATTCCTAACCTCAGTAACAGGGCCTGGCCATGCATGCATGCTCAGCTGATGGGCCATCTGTGCCCTGCCTAGCGCCAACTCATAAAGTATCTCACTTACAAACTAAAGGCAAGCGAGGAAGCCTTAGGCTTCCCAGATTCTTAAGAATGTGGAAATACCCCCTTTTAAGCTGTAGTAAGGAACTAAGAGAAAGGACCCTGTTGAAAATGCCAGATGTGCTTTATGTATTGCTTCTTTGAACCCTCATTAACTTTGTGAGGGAGGAAATTTTATCCCTATTTTACAGATGGAGAAATTAAAGCTCCAAATGGCGGAACAAACTACCCTACCTAGATCACACACAATGTGTGGTACCCAGAATTGGAACCCAGATCTTGTGTGCTGGGCTTTATATGTGGATATCTCAAGATATCAACTAGTGACATTTGAGGGATAATTCTTTATTGTGGGGGACAGTTCTGTGCATTGTAAGATGTGTGGCAATATCCCTGGCCTCTATTTTATATGGTCTACCACCCCTACTTCCAACCCAATGTAACTACCAAAAATGTCTCTGGACTTTGTCAATTGTTCCCTGATAGGCAAAATCACCCCGCTTTCAGTTGATCACTTTGTTAATATGTGTTTTTTCATTTAACCTAGAGACAAAAGGAGTGGCCCTCATGTTTTCTCTAAATGACATATAGTTCCTCATATAGTAGGAACTATTATCACTCCCATATTACAGATTAAAAAATGCAACTGTGAGTTGACCAAGGTCTCAGAGCTTGTAAACAGCTTTCATTTTTTTTCCCCAAGTGGAGCCAGTAAAGATGATGAGAGGCTGAGTCATGAAGTGACTGAACCAAGCCAGTGTGCCATCAAAGTCTATGCTTTGCCACTTTATAAGGCAGTTGAAGGGGAGTCTGTTAAAATTTAGATTCTTGTTAGGTTCAATTCTCTTCCATCTGTGGTGGACACAGAAACCTGCAATATGAAATACACCTACATTGCTTGGGGGTGTGGTGGCACAGAGAACTTAAGTTGAGAAGCACTGAACACTATACCTTGCTGAGTTTGAAGTGACCCTAGAATAAGATTTCAGGGAAAAGAATGGAGATGATGAGTAGAAAAGGATGAGGTTTGGGGTCAGACCTGACACGAAACGAAACTACTTGCAGAATTCAGTTTAACTGAGTGCCAGACAAAGAGGATGCCAAAGGTGTCTTATACCGAGTGACCTGCAATGCTGCAATGTGGGATCTATTCTAGACTTTGGATGATATCTCCAGTGTATTCAAATTGTTACCCATCTCTGGCTCATGTTTAATCTGTAAGCTGAGTGGGCTGCCTGGTTTGGAAGCTTAGTGAATCCTGAGGTTCTAAAAATGGTTACAGTGAAACAAAAACAGCTGTGTCAATTTCCAATTTCCGCCCTATTCAGACTCACACTCTGCGCCTTTCCTCTCGGAGGCCTGGGACCCAACACATGCACACGGGCACACACGTGCAGTCTGTACTTCCTTTCCTTTCTCAGGCACTGGAGCCCAGAGAAGGACAGGACATGAGCAGGCTCATGTGTGCACGTGCTCTCTCTCTCTCGCTCTCTCTCTCTCTCTCTCTCTCTCTCTCTCTCTCTCACACACACACACACACACACACAGACACAGAGCCACCTCTCACTCAAGCTCATTTCTCCATGGAAGGGAATGTTTCTAGTTTTCCAAAAAGGAATTGCAAACAAGAGAAGCCACAAGAGCCCAGACTACAATAAAATGCTACAATATGCTTTCAAGCTACAGCAACTAAAAAGCTGGAAAGAGAAATCATCAGTATAATGTCTATTTTTATCTTCAACTATAATCTACCCACTTGTAGTTTCATAGCTGTCAGGAGGCAGAAAAGGACATGTAATTGGTCTACCGTTCTCTGCTTGTGCTTTCTGTCCCTGTGACATGGATGTGTGCGTATACAGACCTAACACAACTGTGCGATGGTTCCAGGAAACTGACACCTGAAACCAGACTGGTTTTAGAACCTGTCCTTTTGTTCTTTCTTGCTTGGTCATAAGCAGAAGGGGATTAAAACCCATTTTTTGAGCACTCAGGGATCAGGTTTCCATTTGTGTTAGCTTTCTGTTGCTGTGAACAAAATACCTGACATAAACAACCTAAAGGGGAAAGATATATTTTGGCTCACAGTTTCAGAGGTCTTAGTCCGCGGTTGGCTGGCTCCATTGCTTTGGGCCTGAAGTGAGGCAGAACATTATGGAAGAAGAGGGTGGAAGAGGAAAGTTTCTCAGCTCAGGGTAGTAGGGAAGGAGAGACAGACAGAGGCCAGAGACAAGATCAAGTCCCCAGTGGCATCGTGCCCGTGACCCACTTCTTGCATCCATATAGTTTCCACCACCTCCAGGTAGTTCATTCAGTAATCGATGTATTAATCCACTGATGAGGTCAGAGCCCTCATGATCTAATCAATTCCCCAGCGCCCCACCTCTGAACATTGCTACACTGGGAACCAAGCCTTTAACACATGAAACTTTGGGGGATGCTCCAGATCCTAACTGTAACACCAAAGTCATGCACATATTAGTCTTTTTCAGTCTTGGTCCAAGTGGTTAAGGGATGTCATAACCATCAGCCTATCACCCACTAACTTGATGATCAAGCTCTGTGTCTTTTAGAGAAAACAGTGGTCAGTAGAAACAATATAGGCTTAGAGTCAAGAGACCTGAGCATCTAGGCTCATTCGGCCATGCACAAGCTCTGTGACCTCTTACAAGTTACTTGACTTCTCTGGACCTCAGAGTCCTCATCTTTAGAAAGAGAACAACCTCTGGTTGATGAACTGTTGAGAGAAATCAACATAATGTAGGGAGGCACCAAGTGTTATCACATGATAGATGCTAAAGAAATGCTATCTGCATATAGTGGTTTTGGAATTGCTCTTTTATCTGTATTACAGTGGTATTAGACATAGTAGATATAGTAGAGGTAGTTTGGGGTTTACTATCTTCATCTGTTCTCTATTCTTTGTTGTTTTTCCTTCATTATTGTCCTATGTTGGTGGAGCAGGGTATTACTCATGGTTCTCAGATGCTCACCATAGGCAAGGCAGAGACATGACCTCCTTCATGGTCCAACGATAAGTTTCAAAAAGGTCTGTGGTGTCCTCTCCTTCTTCCTTAACCTGCCAGCAGATGGGGACTTAAAACTTAATGGAGAAGTTCAGTCCCTTGAAAGCTGCTCCTCTATCACAGGCTTCCATGTTAGTGGCCACAGAAGCAGAGAGGACATGAGAATAAGTTTGGTGACTTCAGAAAGCCAAGGTACGTGGGGTCACACAGGCCTTGATTTAAGCTGTGCCTGTATATTCTTAGCCATGCCAACTCCTGTACATTGCTGGATGTTTCAAGGATTCAGATTTCCTCATTTGTAAATCAATCCATTTGCAGGGATGTGGTGAAGTTCAAAGGTGGTCAGAGTGTGAGAACATTCTGTAAGCTGAAGGGAACCAAATAACTGTTAAGGTTGCACATTATCATCAAAGATGGTGGAGGGATGATCTAGCCTTTTCAAGTCCTGAAGTCTTAAGGAGCATATTTGTTTCCTTGGGTCTCAAAAAAGTTTTTTTTGTGTGTGTGTGATCAAAGTGATATGATTTCTGTGCATAGGTTTCCCTCTCTGCTTTATTCCCAGCCTGCACGCAGAACCAGAGCCACACAGCACACAGTCATTTCTTTGTCTGCAAGCTCATTAATGCAGCAACAACTTCAACAGAAGAGCAGCTGTTTGGTGGTGTCTGGCTCACTGAGAGGGACACACAGGTACTGCTGCTGCTATTAAGCATTTGCAGGATGACAGATTGCCTCAATGAAGCGTCCATGTGCTGTTCCATTATGATGCCTCAGGTCGAGAAAAAAAAAAAGCCTGGACCCACCAAAAAGCTTTCACAGATTGGAAAGTGCACAGTTTGGGGGTGTTTAGCACTTCAGCACATGCTCTGTGACTGTGCATTCAAGGCAACATGTCAGAAGAAATTAGTCTGCAGCAGACCACATATGTCAGCCAGCCGGCAGAAGCTTTTGCCTGACACCCAGACTAGGGGCTCAGAGGAAAAGGCTGCTCACCTTAAAGCCCCCTCAAGGTTAGCACATCTGTGAGATTGCCCAGAATCTCATACTCACGTCAGGTGTTGCCGAGGAGGAGCATGAGCTCAGAAAAGGAAGAAGCAGCCAGTTAGTGCTCAGAAAATATGGAATCTCCTGTCATTTCCTCTGCATCAGGTAGAAAGAGATTTGCATTGCATACACTAGCACATACTGTAACAACACTGCCAAGTGGGCATTATTAATATCTGAGCTTTCAGATGGGAAGGTCAAAGTGAAGGGAGTCAAATGCCTTGAAATTTATCTGACTAGAGAGTTCCCCCCAAACACCTTGGAATATAAAGTATATAAACCCACACTCCTCCCTTCCATGGAGCGTGTGCCTCTAGGTAATGAGGTTGGCTGTCTTAATGAACAAACATGCCGACACTCATAAATTAAGCTCTCAGCTTCTTCAAACAAGAAGCTCTGGCAGGTGCTATTTATTCCACATCCAATGTACATGTCCAAGATTTGGCAGACTCCTGTTTGGAAGTTTCTTTCTGAGGCAGTGGTGACTTTCATTGGAAGACTGTCAGTAAGGGTGAGGTCTTTATCACCTCTTAAAGGGGGTTTGACATATGGTAGAGAGAATCATTACAATGTGGTGATCAACATCTAAGTGGGAGATGAGCAAATGTTATGCACAACAGTGGTCAAAGCCAGGGCAGATGTGAGAGAGAATCAAAAAAATACCACGACCAACATGAAAGAAGAGTGGGAGAAACATTTTCAGCTTGGGAAGCTGTCCATGGTAGCACAATTCCTAACTAAGCACATGAAGAAGGGGAATGGTCCTTCTCGAAGAGGAAGGTTGGGAAGGGAGTGGATGTGAGAAAGGATGTGCTTCCTTTAAGACTTCAGGAATTGCTGGTGAAAAAATGCTCAGAGAAACCATGAGAGGAGGGAGATGCAATTGGGAATGAGAAGCGGAAGGAGAGGAAGGAGTAGCAAAGCTTAATGATGCTTAAATGGTGTGGGAGGAAGAGAAGGATGTTAGAAATCTTTGAGTAGCATCATCTTTGCTTCGAGCATGTCCTTGAGGATAGCCAGATTTAAACTGACTGTGCATTTGTGGCGAGACGAAAAAAGTACCACATTGCATAGTCCAATTGTCTCATTCAGGTGTGGCCTTTGGAAAATTGTCAAAGCTAATGTGAATTTAAAAACAAAAGGCTTGCAGGCCTGTGTGTCCACAAAGATACTACGGTGCACCCCTCAGTCACAGATGGTTGGGGCTAACGTGGCTGAACTCTGATTTGAAGAATAAATTTGAGACAGAAGTTTAAGTAAATGTTCCACCCTTTTTTGCTGATTATTGGGAGTTCTGTTTGCTGGGACTCCGTGTAGACAGCAAGTTCCTGAAGACCAAGGAAGTGCATGGGGGTAACAGTGTGCTATGGGAGAACAAGAACAAAACACTAGTGTGTTGCAGCCAGCTCTCTGCTTGTGTTTGGTGGCAGGAAGACAAAGATTCAAAGAGTTCATTCTTCTGCTAAATCAAAACTTTCTTTGGAGAGGCCCATCATATGCTTACGTTGTGGAGTGTGCATGTCAATCAGGAGGCAGTGTGGTTGCCTGAAGGAGCTCAGACCAGGGAAGACAAAGGCAGACTAGACCAGGGCTCCTAGAGAGCTGTGGACTTCAGCAGGTCACTGCAGTTTGCTGTGCCTAGCAGCTTCAGTATTACATAGGATTTGGTGTGGACTCCAAGTTTATCCTCAGTGAGATGTCAGGGAATATCTGTGAGGCACAAGCAAACGTATAAACCCTTTCATATGCTTAATTCACAAATAACTACTTTATCCCAATCCAAGATTACTTATACAAGGCTAAACTAAGCCCATGGTTTCTTTGATAGCTGAATCACCAAGGCTCTCACCTCCCTGTGTTTTCCTCCCTGTATTTCCCTGAGTGCCCTATAATTACATAAAAGTTTTCCTCCCATATTTATTTGCTGATTCCTTCCAGGAGAATTGAAAATCTGATGCAGCCCCCAAGACTGCCTGCAATCCACCTGGGTATCTGCTCAAGTGATGGTGTCCGATGAGATTCATACAGAAACCCCGGAGTCCCAAAGAGGTCAAGATTGGCCAGCCCTTATGTTCTGACTTCCCTAACACCTCAGTCTAAGCCTCTACTGCTTCCCTTTGGATCTGATCCTACTAGCCAATGCACCCTCCCCCAAAGAATCACTTCTCATTGTGTCCCTTTTATGGTTTAAATATTAGGTGTCCCCCCAAATCTCCTGTGTAGACAATGCAAGAACCTTTAAAGGTGAAAATGATTAGATTATTAGAGTCTTAACTTAACCAGAACATTGATCCCCTGGTGGGGATTAACTGGGTGGTGATCACAGGCAGGTAGGTTGTGGCTGGAGAAGGTGGGTCATTGGGGCAGTGCCTTTGGGGTATACATTTTGTGAGCTGAGCTTCTTTCTGCTTCTTTGTTCCATGTCCTGAGCCACTTTTCTCCACCTCACTCTTCTGCCATGATGTTCTGCCTCACTTCACATCCAGAGTTATGGAGTCAACCATCTATGGATCATGAGCCTCAAAATAAACTTTTCTTCCTCCAATTGTTCTTGTCAGGTCTATTGGTTACAGCACTGAAAAAAAAAAAAAAAAAAAGAAACAGACTAAAGCAGTCCCCTTCATGCTCTCTGTTTCAGGCACCCTGGCCTTCTTGCCGTTCCTTGACCGTGCCAAACATATTGCTACCTCAGGTCCTTTGCACTCCCTTTTTACACCATGTAGAAAAAGATTTACTCTTGTCTGATATCACATGGTAGTTGCCCATTACTTTTAGGTTTCTGCTGAAATGTCTTTTCCTCAGAGAAACCTTCACAAAACACTGCATCTAAAATACCAATCTAAGCATTTTTTTCTCAATATATAGCTTTATTTTTCTTCATAGCATACTTGACACTGTCATCTCAGTTTATTGACCATCTCTGCATAGTAGAATATAAGCTCCGGAAGACAGGGATTTTGTTTACTTCTCTATTACCTGTACCTAGAATAATGCCTGGCATAGGGAAGATATTTAATAAGTGCTTTTTGAATAAATGAAAAATAAGTGAACAAGTAGTAAAGAATGCACATTGCATCAAAAGTTCTCTCTCTTGACAAGTCTTTCAACTTATTCATGTTATTATTGAGAAAGATAAAATCCCCTATGTTCCACAATGGAAGGTAGATGAAAAATGTGTGCACATACTTTAATTTCAGATGGTGGTCAGTGCTATGAAAAAAATGAAGAAGGGAAATAGGAGGGACAATGGCTGAGTTGGGATGATGGAATTTGTTTTAGCGAGTGGTTAAGAAAGGTCTCTGACTATTTTAAAATAGCGGTGCAAGTTAATTGAAGGAATAGCAAGTGTAATGCCCTGACATTGGAATAAGTTTATTGCATTTGAGCAACTGTGAGAAAGGCAGTGTGCTGGAGCTTAGTGAACAGGAGGAAGGGTATAGGAGACGGGACTGGTGGGTGGAGGCCTGGCCATTTAGAATCCAGCAGACCATGATAAGGGGCTTAGATTTTAAGAGTAATGACAAGTTGTCCAGTGAACCAGGCTCGCAGTATCAGAAATGGTTCAAGTTTCAGTATGCACGATTTCACTATGCATTATACATGTAATTCCACTGAACTTGACCCTGCTCTTGGGTCCAGGTTATACAATCCAGACTCTGACCTTCTTGAGAGTGCCTTTCTGAGGCTACCTGGTATTCTTTTCTTTTATCTGGTTTTTATTTATTTTTTTTATTTTTTAATTTTTTATTGTGGGTTGTTCAAAACATTACAAATTTCTTGACATATCATATTCGACACTTTGATTCAAGTGGGTTATGAACTCCCACCTTCACCCCATACACAGATTGCAGAATCACATCAGTTACACATCCATTGATTTACAAATTGCCATACTAGTGTCTGTTGTGCTCCGCTGCCTTTCCCATCCTCCACCCTCCCCCCNTTGCCTTTTTCATCCCGTATGCTAGTAATTTGAGTTCTCTCTCTTCTTCTCTTCGCTAGCATCGCTAAGGGTCTGTCGATTTTGTTTATTTTTTTTATCTGGTTTTAATTACAGTAAAATGGTCCATAGCTTTTCAATAAATACGTTTGCTATTCATCTGGGAAAAGTCAAGTTCCCATTCCTGTATTTTCCAGAACCTTCTCTATCCCTGGGTAAGTTTCCAGATTAAAGGGTCATCTTGTTTCTCCCTTCATCTTAGTAAATGATACTTCAATGTCAAAACTCTAAGCCATGCCCTTGATCTATTAAAAAGGTTAGTGTATGCTTGTACACACACACACACACACACACACACTGCATACACATTATTTCTGCTCTAAATGTCTATACTTCTCTGCTTTTCTGGTAGATGATCCTTTTTATTTCCTGCATTGGATTTCTAATATAAGGTTGGTTACATTTACCTACTAATTCAGTAAAATTTCCATGATTATGAGTCATTTGTGAGAACTTTCTGGCACAGGAATTCTAGAGATGTGCAATTCAAAGATCTGGGTTTTGGAAAAATCCATGAAGATATTTCCATCTTTAAGTGTAACTTCAGTGGGAATAGGTAATTGTGTGTCAAGTTGTTATTACTTTGCATTACCTTTTAAAATTTTGTTAGGTCCATAATTTAATGCAGATCCATTACATATAACAAACTGGCTAGTGGAATCTAGACTAAGGCGACCTGGTTTTAGTCCAGAGTAATGACAGTTCTTCAAAATTTGCAGGGAGAAACACTTATCATTTTAAAGCAGATAATTTTTTCAATGTTTTCTCCCCAAATTCATTTTTTTACTTTGGTGGCTGCTACCACTTGTCTGTTAGCAAGCACTAGCAGATGAACAAAGAAATGAACAAGCCGTAAATGAATATTAATAAGAAAATTTTGAAATGGTTGATCATGCTTGGTTTGACAGCTTTGTGGACACATGGGCTCCCAGTTCCACGTATAGAAATTTTCTCCTAGTGAAATTGCTCATGTTTCATAGGATGGACTTCACAATACTGTTACTTTTTGGTGTTTGGCAGAAATGGTAATTTGCAAAGAGTATCACTTCTATGTTCCTCTTTCATAACTTTTCGAACCATTGAGTTTTAGGGATCAGTTGAGGTCCTTCCCTTAGCAATCCCCAAATACGATTTTATCTCTTAGCCACTAGTATCTTAGAATATGTTTGACTTAGAATATGGTTGACTGGTTTTTAAGTGTCTCGGTGAAGATGTGGCTACCTCAAGGTATTCAGAGGTGGAAGTTCATGTTTACTTACTCATTCAGCAAGCATGGCCTCTCCATGTTGTGTCGAGTTGTCTGTTGTCAGCTCGAAGTCACCTCTGTCTACACCTAAGGGCTTGCAGAGGAGAGGCTGGGAAACGTATTTCCCAGAAGCCCCTTCACCATTTGGTTCCAAATTAGAATCTGCCTGAGACAGCTATTCCTGTAAGGTTTAGAAGGTGCATAGGAAAAGAGGCCATTATTCTCTAGAGGCAGTTTAGGCAGATGTGTGGACAGATGGCAGACTTGAGGCTTACAGAAGCTTGTGGCAAGCTCCTGTGAATTACCTGCTTTATGCTCCAGGCAGTAGAGTTAGTCAGTGTGGCTTTTTCTGAATCCTTGAGCTGGGTGGTGGGCACTTCCTGAAGTTTCTTGACATTTTCAATGGCTTCTTGGGAACCATCTGCCTCACTCCTGCAGGCAGAGATCTTCAGCAGTAGCTTGCCTGTTCTTTGCTGCCTCAGCCCTTCCAATGATTGCTCAAGCCCCCAATTCCCTGAATATAAACCCTTCTTGCTTAGAACACTTAGATGTTGGAGGTTTGGGGAACTGGGGAGTGAGATTGGTCCTATTAGATTTTATTTTCCATGCTAGGGATTGAACCCAGGGGTTCTCTACCACTGACTTATACCCCAACCATTTTTATTTCATTTTTTTGAGACAGAGTCTCGCTAAATTGTTGAGGCTGGCCTCCAACTTGCAGTCCTTCTGCCTCAGTCTCCTGGGTTGTATGCTTGGCTGTCAGCCATTTTTGACTGCTACCAACCTCCACAGTCCCATAGGAAATCACCCATTGGGTTAGAATCATCCTTCAACCAGCCTAATAATCCCCTTTGCAAGCACCATCTTTGTGGGAAGACATTTTCTCGTCATGTTAATCTCAAAGGCTTGAGAAGACACTAATCTGTTCAGATTTGACACCCTGGGCTTATCCAACCCTCCTTGAACCTGTTTGCATTTTCAGCATTACCAGCACTTGGGAAGTTATTCCACTTGCCTTCTTATATTTTCCCCTATAACTATCATATTTAATGTAAAACCTGGCTGGTATCACTGCAACAGTTCTTTCGAGACTCTCCAAGTTAAACATACTAGGCATGGTGAAATCAAACTTTTTCCTAGGAATATACTCTTGCCCAATATCTGTGTTAATTATTGTACTTAAAACTGATTAGGGAAGGGTGCTGAAAGCAGCGATGTAACAGACATCTACTACTTCCTCCAAGTTCGTTCAACATGCACTTGATTGTATAAAAATATTTTCATCTTAGCTGTTTCACAGAGAAAAAGCAGTATAGAAGTTCAAACAAAATAAAATTTAAAATAGATATGGAAGCAGAGTGAGGGATAAGTTATGTAGCTTGAATGTTAATGGACATAATCTCAGAAATTCAGCTGTTCTGTCCCCACCACTGATGAATCCTGTTGAGTGGACCACAGTCTCTCCTGGATCAACATCAGGATGAAGCCTGCACTCGCCTCTGCCTCCAGATTCTGTACCCTGTGGCCAACAACCGCTCCTTCTGATCAACACATTTTCTTAAAATGTTAAAACATTCAGTTGTGTTATAATCAAGACATGTTTTAGAAAGCATATCCTGGGCCAATGCTCCACTCTTGTGCCACCTCTGAGACCCTCCCAGGTTTTAAAATATTGAAAAAACTTTCCTACAGTATGTGATCATTGCTTTGAGTCTTCTTATGGTACCCCACCATCCTACCACATTACTATATATTTCAGCAACCAAAAGGTTCATAATGTCTGATGCAGCAGGGTAGCATTCATGACTTGTTCATCCTCATTGGCTGATTAAATATTGGCTACTAAATACTGTAATCGATTAAAAGCACATTTGTTGAAGAGCTTAAATCTCAGAATGATCTTATTTTTATTTCACTGTCTCCTCCTCCCATCAATGAATAACCTATCCAGAATATGTATAAGTTCAATGTAATCATATTTAATTGTGGTATGAAATAGCCATCAGCAGGCTGAGCAAGGCTCCTAACAGGCTGGGTAGAAAATTTCATGGTGGGTGAAAGGGAATGAGGCTTCAGAGAAGAGAGGACTGGATTCTTTTCTGTTGTAGTGTGTGAAACTATAGGATGGATCCTCTCTGTTTCTCTGTTACTAGACCCCAGAGATGGCACATGAAACAGAGCTGGCTAGGAAAGAAACTCATTCCAGAGAGAGAGAGAGAGAGAGAGAGAGAGAGAGAGAGAGAGAGAAGGAAGGGACACAGATGGCCCAAAAAGGTATTCTAGGAGGGTGGGTTATTTACCACTGAAGTGGACTTATAGAGTGGCGAAAGAAGACTGACTGTGCCACCACTGACCTGCTCTGAACTCTGACTTCAGTGTTTATTGACTATGGGCACTTTAATTTCTTTGGATCTTACTTTATTTATTTAAAAATGGGGTTAGTTTATAGAGCTGTTGTGGAGATCAAATGAGATAATGATTCATGTGTGTGAAACAGGTAGGTGGAAATGATAACAACCAAAACCAATAAAACAGGCAACTTGCTCTTCAAGTTTCTTATCCTTGTCCTTGTGAAGGAGAGGTTGAGGTGCTCCTGACCATACACTGTCGTTGGTGTTTTTCAGCTGGTTCCTGGAATGGGATTTTTTTAATGAATTAGTGTACTGACTGAGGGGCCTTCAGTGATCATAAAGATCATGTCTTAGAAAGAAGAAAATTAGATCCAATACTTTTTCTCATCACTTCTAGGGATAGATGGCAAAGGAGAATATACTTCCTGTCCTGTGTTCTGCCAGTCTTGAGAAACTACCTCTCTGGAAATCTTTCTAGGCCTCCTCAGTTTCCCCAATGTGACTGAATACCCATCATCTCCATCTCCATGGAAACACATACAAACACAAATAAAAGTTTGTCAAGTTGCCACCTGTGCAAACCTCCTCTGGTGATGATCTCCCACGTGCATTCCACAGGTGTTCCACAGCTTCTTGTGGAAACAAGGAACAGCTCATGGCAATGGCAGATGTGCCCTTTTGATAGTAAAGGTGCATAACAGCATCTTCTCAGTGAGCAGTGAAATTCTACATATAACTCTTGAACAGTGAAATTCATTTTCTGTGCATTAATATTGGACTACATGTTTATCTTTAAAAATCAAGGTAACAAACACTAGTAAGTCAAACACCAGAAAAGATTGATCAGTAGAGGTTGCTGGTCTTGACTGATAAGCAATGTCTATAATGGCATGAGAAGGGATGGTAGCCATGTGCCTATAATACATTTGCTGATCCTGTTTTAAAGTGGTTTCTTTGATTCTTGTTCAAATTGATAAATTTTTATAAAAGGTCCAGCAGAGCAGATTGAATGGATTAGAGGAGCTTTTCTTAGGAAAATTATTAAGCTGCTCTGATGTACCAGGAGATAATAAGGAATCTTGAACCAATAAATATGACTACTACAATCTCTGTTTTGAAAGCATCCACAGTTTAGGGGAGAAAGGGAGACAAACATGAAACCAAAATTCTATTGATTGAAGAGTGAATAATGAAATGTGAGAGCATTTCTTTTTTTTTTGTCCAGAGAACAGCTCAGGAGAGGAAAGGATTAATCCCAGCCAGGTGATGGGGGGATCAAATGATATGTCTCACTTTAAATTTGCCACCCAACCTCAGACACCAGTCTCTCTGGGCTGATGTTGACTTCATCCAGCTGACAGAAGCGTCATTAGCAAGCACTGAGCTGCCAGTATGGTTTAAAAACTAAAACAAATTTAACAACATCCTGAGCTGGAGGAAATCTTAACTGAGAACTGCAAGGAATAGCTGCCTTGGCATAAGCTGTGTGGAATCTTAAAAGGGAGCAGGTTTTGAGGCCAAGATTTATGTTCAACAGCTAATGCTGTAGAGACAGAGTTATATGTAGAAAAGCTGACTCTGTGTTTGTCCCTTTCTGAGGCAGAGTTGCATTTGTAACCCGTGCCTTACTTATTTATTTCTCAGACCCCCACATATTATGGAAGGTGAGTATAAGGCTAACTCAAGCCCCGAAGCTCTGTCCATCTGCTCGCTCCATTACAGGGCTGAACAGGAGGCACAGAGACTATGGAAGTCAGTTACCACATCATCCCTAACTGTAGGGGTTGGTTAGCTGTACATGTCAATAGTCCTAATGAGGACTGTGGAGTAATTTGTTAAATAACCGAGTGAGCATGCCAGTCAGAAACTGCTGGATGAGAGAGCAGCATCAATTAGAGACAAAGGAAATTGCTCGCTTTTCTCTGCATCGAGTGGGTCCTTGGAGGCTCAGAACTAGCTGGTCCAGAAAAAAGCAGAGAAAGCAGAGGGAAGGAGTGGGGGAAGGACAAGGCAACTCAGCCTCCTGGAAGTCTGAGGGGTGATAAAGAAAGAGACCCCCTCGCTCACACTGAGCAAATACACAGGACCAGAGCAGAGAGTGGAAAGAAAGCCCTGTGGTCCCCAGGGGACTTGACAGAGAGCATCTGACAGCCAGACTGAGTGACCAGCCTGACCATCTGCTCCCACACGTCTCTCCCCAACAATGGGGGCTTCTGCAGACCTTCTGCCCCTCCCCTCCCCCACCCTTAGCATGAATTTAAATGAGGCCCTGTAACTGGGGGGCAACAGCTCCTGTTGTGATCTCTCACACTGAGAGAGCCAACCCAGTGCCCGAACAGGAGGCCCGAGGGGAGAGGTTAAAATCTCAGCTGCCCAGAGAGATGATTATGAAGCCGCTCCCAAATTAAGCTGCTTCACTGCTGGTACTTGGGCATGTGTTGGGATAATTGTGCTTGAATACTTAATGCTTGATTGACTTGGCTGTTTTGTGTTTGACCATATTTTGAAATGCGATCTCACTGTTGGGGTAGGCAATTAGCATAGAGCCCACGGGGTTGGAAAGAGTGAAACCGAGATGCTTCTATGGTGTTTTCTGCTTCTTTCCTGGATTCAGCACAGAAAGCCGAGTGTTCTACTGGGGCTCATTTGCCTATATTTGGATCATCTGGAATTTTGATCTTAAAGAGGAAGTCTCTTAATCCTGAACCTCAGTGTGGCTGCCAACTTTGATCTTGGTGCCTTTGGTTTCACAGACAGGTTTTGCTTCCATTCCAAGTGACCTTTGCTCTGGTTCAACAGTGGAAGAATAGAATGAGAGAGGAGGGGTCAGGGATCAGAGAAGGGGATGGATGCTGAGCATCAGAAAGGCTAGGACAGAATGAGGATGATGAGTTATGACACAGAATCCATAATTTCAAGATGACAGTCAGCTGAGTGACTTTGGTGCCCTGTCTTATTCAGTTCTCTGTGCCTATGTCTTAATCATCTTTACATGCTCAGCGCCCTGCACAATGCCTGGCTTTTTATAAGCATTTAGTATTTATATTTGGGGCATGTGGGATATTAGGGCTAGCACAATTTCTAGGAAGAGGAGAAGGGCAATTAGCAAAATTTAAGTCTGTTTAATTTCACTTTTAAATGCTGACCTTGAGCACCACTTTATTCTCCGAATAAAGTGTTCCAGTTTAAAAATTACAAAAGGCGCACAATGGATCTCACAGATTCAAGATCATTTGGGGGATATTTGAAACTTCAGACTCTATAATAAAGGAAGGCCAGGTTTCTACTCATTTAATGTCATTAAAAGCAACACCAGCTGGCACCAATTTATTTAAAGAGAAGAGGAAGGTTTTGAAATAGTCATATGACTGAGTGCATATCACTAATTCCATAAATGAAAGAGTCCATTCCATTAATGAGGACAACACAGCCCATTTGTTGAGTTATAAAAAAAAATAGGAACCAAGGAATAATTAAATATATTATGAAACCTAGGTGTTGGGTTTCCTAAAACAAATCCAGGAGAAACACAGAAAAGTATGGTAGAGATCAAAGACTAAATGTTGATACTTTGTGTGTAGTAGCAATTTGTGTATTGTCTTGGGTCGATTAAGGCCAAATATTATTAAAATGTAATTGTTCTCTGACTTTGGCTCAGTAGTGTGAAATTCAACATATATAGAAAATGCAAGCCTTATTTATTTGTAGATTGATCATTAAAGTCCCTCAGTCAGGGTGCAACCTCTATATTGTCACTCTTGTTCATGTTGTTTTGAATTATAAATGAAGAGTGATTCTTAGATTTGCATTTGTTTTGTGCTATTTGTGTATTGAGAACTTTTTTCTGCCCTGGTGGTTTAATCAGCTCTTTCAAAAATAATTGTCTATATTTTTTTCACCTTCATTTCCTCAACGGTACAATAGGGATTTTAATAGTAACCATGTCACGGAATTGTTGCAAAGATTGAATTACATACCATGTGTATGATGCTTACAATCTTACCAGGTATATAGGCATTTGTTATATACATACATATACAAATAAATAAAATAAAGATCCATCAACAACTAAAAAATATTTTAAAAATTATTTATGATTATTATTTAATTTGAGCACCTTTATTATTGAGGATATAGTCTCATTTCGGTCTCTTTTCTATTTAAATATGTGTGACTCTATTTAGAATACTGTAGACTTCTCTAAAGATAGTGCAGACAAATTTCTTATAGTAAATACTTTTGTAAGATTACATATTGAAGTATAATAATTCTCAGTCACTGCCCTAAATTTGAAATTCTAATTATACAATTTAGCATAAATTCCTAGCGGCTGGGGAGCCTGGGTTAAGTATTAACAAGGCTAAGTATTTTAGTGTATCAAGCGGGCAGAATAAAGTAGTGAATAAGCAAGTGCATGTGAATCTTGGCACTTTCAGTCATTAACCTCTTTGAGCCTTGAGATTCTTATTTGCGTTTTAATGGGGTAATAATACCTACCACACAAAACTGATGAGAAGATTAAAAAAGATAACATATATAAAGGACTTAGTACAGTGCTTGGCTTATTTGGAAATGACCTGATGTTATATTATTATGATGGTGATAATCATTATCCCTACAATCATCATCATCTTAGGTACCAGAAACAGGAAGATGGGCCTTTTCTTCCTCCTCATGGGGAAATGACATTCTCAGGAGAGGCTCTTGGGGGACAATTTGGCATCCTTGGTATGCTGTGGTCTGTTGCACAGAAGCCAGGGGTTGTGGATTGATTCTTAAAATGAGTCACAAATCACTGTATCCTTTGGAAAGCTCTACAGAGCTAAACTCAAAGTTCTTTTTTGACCAACAAAGACTTTGCTCTTAAAAGATGAGAATGACATTGCTGCCAAAGGAACAAAGGGTTGGTCCTCTTCTTCTGTGTTCTTTCTATGCCCCTGATAATCACAACCACCATCATTTTAAAAGCACCATTTATTGACTTCCTTGTGCAAGGATTTTATTTTCATTATATTTAATTGTCATAGATAATCTGATGCGTAAACTAGCTATTTCATATTGATTATATGAAAGTCAAATGGTTGTGGATGGCAGAGGCAAGGAGTGAGGCCAGATCTTCCTCACCTGCGTTTTCGCCATTTTCCTTGGGCACCCTCTACCACCTTAGCACCATCTCAAACTCTAACCTTATCAAAGGTCTCTGAAAGTGGTTATAAAGAAACATTTTTGAGGATTATTTTTCTTCTTAACTTGAGTTGTATTTCTCTTCCTCCCCTACAGAGTACAAAATTATCAAAATCCACACATATACACACTTGTGAAACTGTAGTGCGAGTCACTACTCTGAGTGATGTTACATATAGTTTGGCTGCAAGAAAATTAAACTCTATTTCAGGAAATAGTCCCCAAGACCAGTGATTTTTTTTTTTTTTGTATAAAAGCAGATGCCAACAAAAGAGTAAAGTAAATTAGAGAAAAAGTCTACCAACCACAGATAGTAAATATGTAGAATATTTAGTTCAATATTCTAACGCGGTTGAAAGAACTCAAGGTCTGTCATAATAAGTTAGTAATGGAATAAAATTAAACTCTAGCTTTTGGATAGTCATTCCAATGTGTTTTCCTATAACCTCTGCAGTCTTCAGGTGTTGGAACAGAGAACGGAGAATGGCTTTTGAACAAACATGAATTGTGAGGGGGAAATCGTGTTTAACACACTCTAGGGATAGTGTTAACCAAGAAGTTTCTCTAATTTTGAACACTTTTGGAAATTACCCACATCCTTGCATCCAGCTGTCGTGTGTATGAATGAGCTCCAGGCCTCCTCTTGGTCCTGAGTGTACATTCCACTGGACCCATTGCAAGGACCATTCATTCTAACTCTCTCTGCTGGGACAACTTGAGGTGCTTGCAAAATTTGTTTCTGGCATTCTCTCATTTTTTTTTTCTCATAGTCTCTAACTCCTTTTACAAGCTTCCCGGAAGTCCCTAAAATCCTATTTGTATGTTATATTATGGAGCAGTTTCTTCTGAAATGGGAACTAATTTGTACAAAATTCTATTTATTTCTATGAAAAGTTATATACTAATAGTAATCACTTGCAGGCATGCATAAAGCTCATTATATTGTACTAAGTATGCACAGATGCACTATTTTATTTTTCTTGTTAACTCTGCCAAGTGGATCAGATAGGCAGGATATCTACATTTTACAGATAACAGGCTTAGAGATGTTATAAGACTTGCCCGAAGTTATACCAGGCTAGGAATGAGAGGCCAAGTCTGATCCAGGTTGTTTCCTGAGTTCTAACAGGGCACTCATCACTGAGATTTACTTCCTCACAGAGTGTTTTCAGTTCAAGAGAAAATGCCTGAAAATCAAAAAATATTTAATGGACAAAGACTCTCTGCAATTTTAGGCTTTATGGCAGGGATTAGGCAAAGGTACACTTTAGGGCACCTCTTGAATCATACCATACAAACCAAAAATTCAATGAAGAGAGATCCATCAGAAACATTTTCCTCTCCAAGGTCTTATCCCTCAGCAAACATTTGACCAATTTTTTTTCTTCAGATAAAAGAAAGTACATTTTTATTGGTGTCAAAGGTAAATAAAATGATGTCAAGCCCCAATACTTATTTTTTCCATTTACCATGTCTGAGAGCTTTTTATTAGAGATTTTAAAGTTCTGAGATAGATGTGAAGCAAATGAATACAAGGGATAAAATTTGTGGGAAATGAATAAGCAACTAACAAGAAACCTTATATTAACTTTTGGTCACAAGTTACACATTATGTTGGCTGTGGGTCCTTTAGAAAATGAAATAATTTCTCAGGTTCTTTGTAAAACAAGGGCTAGCACTGTAAGTGTGTTCTGGTGGATAAACTGTCCTCATTTTTACAGACTAAGAGACTTCTATACTTTACAGAAGGATACCATAGTCATAATTGTTAGTTATATGAACTTAATAAGTGATAATGTTATTGGTGATTGTTTTTATCATTTCATTTATTTCAAGAGAATTTGTAATTGCTTGTGAAAACATTTATACAATTGTTGCTTCAATCCTTGTCAGATAGTTCTGATATCTGATTAATCTTGGTGTTGGTGGCTATGGATTGTCTTTTATAAGTCGTGATTTTCCTAGTTTTTGTTATGCTGAGTGATTTTCTATTGCATATTGGACATTCTGGATGTTATGAGATACTGGATGCCATTAATCTTATTGTAGTAGGTAGTCCCCATGTTGAAGTCTAGCTTGAGGACCTGATGGATGGGTCTGTCCATCTTGCCAATGGACTCCCCCCAATTCCAATAGATGAGTGTTGACTCAGACTGCCTCATTTCAGGTAAGTGTGGACATTCACCCCCCACCCCCTACTGATGCCTTTCCAGAGGCAGTGGAGCATCAACTCTTCCTGCTTGATTGCCTCCAAGTGGGGCTGTAAGGTCAGCTCATGAGTGTGCCTGTTCTGCTGACCCCAGGAAACAGGAGAGCAGAGGATGATTCCCACAGCTTTGTTGCTGAAGAGTGGGACAGAGCTGACTCTCAGCTGGGCATTGATGACACTGAGGGAGGCGAAGGGGTACAGCGAGATCAGCTTCAGATCTCCTCTTCTCAGTGAGTGGGCATGGAGGTTCAGTTCCTCACAGGGTTCCACTGATGCAGGGGTGGGAAAAAGGAAGTGCTGACAGGAGAGAACCCACAGTTGGTTTAGTTTCATCGCTACCTGGTAGGGTAGGAGGCGCTGCTTGCCTCCGACCTCACTGACTCCCTTGTGGGGAATCTGAGTTTTGTGGATTGCTTCTGTGGGGAGGGGAGAGAAGAGGGATGAGTTGGAGTGGAAGATCGGCTCCCTACTTGGCCCCATTAAAACCACAGGATAGGCAAAATGCAGTTTCCCCTTGGAGTTTAACTGGAGGCAGGTGGAATTGCCCAAACAGGTTTCTGTTAATAAACCATCCTTTCCTACTCCTTTAACCAGGGTGAACAGACATTTTCTGGAGCATTTTTCATTTTTGTTTTTGTCATGTGGTTTCCACTGGGGGCTTCTGCAGTGCCATGTCTAGGATACATGATGGGGGCGCACTGCTCTGTCCTTCCTCAACTCTCTACATTCCTAGGCTGTTTGTCTTCTCACCTGACAGAGTCTTTATCTTGTTTGTGCTGTTACGTTCATGATTTCTAAATTATATGAGTCAGGGCCTCTCCCTATATAAGAAGAAGAAATGGGGACACTTTTTCTTAATTGGAACTATAAGTCCTTGCAATTATTTTTAAACATGTCTTTTATTTTGACTAGATTGTTTCCATGAACTTTGCCATAGGAGTACTCTGTGTGTGTGTGTATGCACATGCACATAGACAAATTTGAATGAGTGAAGTTTTCTTTCTCCTAATACCCATTTATCATTTTTTGCCTTCTTTTTCTCCTTTATATATATGTGTCTATAGACATATGTATAGGTGTGTGTGTGTGTGTGTGTGTGTGTGTTTCATGTTGTGGTAGTTGTTGATATACCATGCAAGTTTCCTTTTTGCTTTTAAATGCAACTTTTCCTTCTACCATTACTTCTAGCTCACTCCAAAACCTCCCCTATAATCCTTGTCTGAGCAGATATATATAAAAAAAAATCAATAGTATTAAATCAGGCTATCAAGTGATCCTAAGCATCTACCCATTACTTTGTACCAATTCAATCATTTCTTCTGGAATTGTATTTTTAGCTTTGTGGCTTTACAGGGAGAATTCCTTAATCTCAGAATTCTTATTATTTACCTTTGTGTCTGTAGCATTTAGGTTCAGTGCCTGGTACCTCAAATATTCTCATAGAATACTTGTTGAATAAAATATCCACATAAGCACATCTTCATTCACCCCTGCCTTTGACTGGAATCCTTTCACTATACATACTCATTATTGACTTACTGATATATTTGAGAGTGAATGGGGAGGCTTACCTGATATTAGATCATCTCATTCTATTGCTTTGGGTAGTCCATTGTTTCAATTATCTATTCATATGAAATAAACTCCTTCAAAAGTTAGTGGCTCAAAACAATGCTGTTGTAATTGGGTAGGGCTTGGTGGAGACAGTTTTAACTTTGTTTCATGTGCCATCAGCTGGAGTGCTTTGAGTAGGCTGGGTGATCCACCTCCCAAATGAGTCACTCACACAACTGGCAAGTTGATGCTGGTTATTGGCTGGAGCTCAGCTGAAGATGTCAGACACGGGTCTTAATCATTTTCCATCTGAGCCTGTTTACATGGCATCTTGGGCTTCCTTACAATATGGTGGCTAGATTTCAAGATGTAGAAGTTGCCAGGCCTTTTCAATGCTTGGCTTGGAAGACTGGTAACATTTCTTTCTCTGCATTCCATTGTTTAAATCAGTCGCAGACCTAGCACTGAGTTTATTACTGTTGGGTAAAGGGAGGGAATATAATCTCCATTTCATTATGAGTAGAGCTTTTTGGGGACATCCTTGGAAACTGGATACCACAGTAACATTTTAACTTTGTGCCTGTGGTTTCTTTATCTGTAAAATGTGAAATGGGTGTGGGGCAATAATAGTTATACATCATAGAATTGCCATGAAAATTATAAGAGTTAATGCATATAGCAACTTTAGAATGATTCCTGGCATGTAGTAGTTTCTGATATTTTAGTTAATTTTTGTTGATAAGGGATTAGAGGATTGCTGCAAAACACTAAATTAGAAAAGTGCATAATAACTTATTTTGGTAAGCCCAGTAATCCCATTGAAGAATTTTATTGGCTAATATTTCCTTTGACACCTTTAATTAATGAATTATTTTATTTGTTTCCTCTTTAACAGATGATGGAGAGTTTTAGTTATTTTGTTTTTATTTTTTCATTTTTTCTTCTTCTTTCTTTCTTCTCTCTCTCTTGTTATCAAAAAGGAATAATATAGTTTTGTTCTATGTGACTTTTGGTATTTCTGTCAGTATGCCTTTTCATGTTCCCTTGCAGATATAGTAAAGGTTTAGGTTTTTCCCTCTTGATATCACTTTCTAGTCCCTCCACATTGCACCTTGAAAAAGCAGTCCTCTGAAATGGTGTAATTAATGTTATTGGCATGATCTGCACTTGTAAGCTGCTTTTGGTTCTCTCTTTAGAAGCACTCATGTGCAGAATTAGTTATGAAAGAAAATCACAGGTTAGTGCAGGTCATCAGCCAGATAAATCCAAGGAATAACCAGTGGGGCCAGAGAAATCCCAAGTCAAATAATCTCTACAGTTTAGCAACTTTATCAAGAGAAGTTCCCATCTCTATACCAGAGGTGAGACTGATTTGAAACAAAAATGTGCTATTAAAATTATGCAAATTCATTATTTTTAGCAGGTGAAATATTAGCCAGGTCAAACTTTTATTAACCAGTGTCTGATAACTACCTCAATTTTGTATAAAAGCAACTATCAAGTTTGTGCCATGTTATTCTCATAGCACAGCTAATTTCTACTCTTTTGATTCTCAAGTCCATACCTGTAATTTCTCCAAGTGATTAAGACCACAAGTTGTTCCTTCTACAGCTGACATTTCCTTCTACATTATTCATCTCTTTAGTTCTTTTAACAGCCACATTTATTAATGATCATTTACCATACAGTAATAAACTCTGTGTCATTTAGTCCTTCCGGAATTTTCTAATCTTGATTACAGTGTAACATACTGCCTGATTAATTGCTCATCATTGCTGTTTTCAGCTCCTGCCTGCACTAGTTAAGGTTATTTCTTCCATTTTTGGCTTTACTATCCTCTGAAGATTTTCATTTTCCACAATCTTATTAGTTGTTTCCAACATCCCTCACTTTCTTTTCTCATTCTGTTAGCTCAGAGAGCATACTGAAGCTTTTTAAAAGGCCTCCATTTACCCTTGTGTCAGTGTAGCACAATGTTTCTCAAATTTTAGTGTGCCTCAAAAGCACCGAGAGGGCTTGTTAAAACAGATTTCTCATTCCTACTTTTAGAGCTTCTGACTTGGTAGGTCTGGAACGTGGCCAGAGAACTTACATGTACCAAGTTCCCAGGGATTCTGCTGCAGCCTGCCCAGGTACATGCTTTAAAAAAATAGCGGAATTAGCAGACTAGCACCGTCCTTAAGAACCTAGGCTCTGGGTTCAACTACTTCGAGTTCAGATCACAGCTCCTTCACTTCACTTTCTGCCAATGTCATCTTGGGAAAGTTACTTGTGGTCTGTAAAGTGCAGTTTTCATGTTTGTAAAATGGGAAGAAGACCAACCTACCAGACTTAGGTGGATTAAAAGAGATGCAGCATGTAAAGCAGTTAGTAGAGTGGCAAAATACCATTGGCCAAATCCATGTTAGCGATGGGTATTTTTATGAGATGTGAATAATTAATATTCATGCTCAAATAACAAGATTAATGAAGTTTGTCTCCTCCTCCAGAAAATTGGTCACTTTGTCAGAAACTTGATTTTCTTTACTGCTAAAGTTAAAAAAAAAATTCTTTCTTTCAAAAATTGGTCATGTGGAAAGACAGTGGAAAAATCACGAGATTTGGAATGAGGAAACTGCTTGGGCTCCCGTCTAGACTCTGCTGTTGCTAGCTATGTGACTCACAGCAATTTTCTTCATCTCTCTGATCCAAGTTTCCCGTAAATATCCTCTAAAGTGGTGATATAAATGGTAAGGACTGTTATATGGATCAAATGAGCCAAACCATTTAAAAGATTTCTTTTTCACTTCCATGTTCTATATAAGTATAGTTATTATTGTTATTTTAATTGAGAATAGGGATCTAGAGCAATTTTTATTGTACCTACTCATTATCATCATGAAGAGCTGTGCATCTATGGATTGATAATTTTAGGAAAATACCCCTTTCCATTGTATTATTTTGAGGTTGTGGCATCCTTTAATTGAGGATGGCTAGACATTTGCTTAGATATTTGAACGTGCTATTTTCTATTAATAATCTAGCTAGATCTAATGCATATTAACTAAAATTGCTGGCTCATCTTTTAGACATTTTAGGTGGAAGGAATTACTATCTGAATGATTATATTACAAAATGATGTGGAGAGAAAGAGAGAGAGAGAGAGAGAGAGAGAGAGAGAATGAGAACTAGATTATATATGATAATAAGGGATCACATTTATTTATTTATTTATTTTAAACACCAAACTGTATACTTCATATTTTTATGTGGTGCTGAGGACTGAACCCAGTGCCTCACATGTTCTAGGCAAGTGTTCTACCACTGAGCCACCTTCCCAGGCCCTGGACCACATTTATGAAAGCTTTGTTCTCAAAGTGTGATTTGTTCAATTTTTAAAAAATTTTGTGGTACTGGTATTGAACCCAGGGCTTTGAACATGCTAAGTAAGCACTCTACCACTGAACTACATCCCCATCCCCAGTTGTTCAAGTTTGACAAAAGCATGGCCTTATTTTCAGTTGATGTTCCAGGATTCTTTCAGAAGAGGAAAAGAAGTTCCATTTGATCAAGTTTTTAAAATGTTACATTAAGTGTTAGGCACCATGGGAGACGTCACAATGAAGCACGTATGCTTGGTGCTTTGGATGGGTTTTTCTCCAGCAGAAGTTAGATCAACAAACACAAATCACTGCATATGTTACAAAAAAGGTCGAGTCAGACGGCTGAGAGAGTTTGAAGGAGGAAGAGATTACTTCTGGCTTGGGGGATCAGCACCCTCTCATTTTCAGGCCATGTGCTGAGCTACATTAAGCCAGTGTATCCTAGTATCACCGGGAGCCTGGAAAGGACTGGGTGAGCCAATTTATTGACCTTCACAAAGGATTACTTTTAAACCATCTCAGACAGATGAGAATCCATCCTCCATTGGGGGAGGAAATCCTTCTCTTGAAGGCGATTCTGTGACCTTCCTTATTAACTCATTTCAGTATTTAGCAGCTATTGCTTGCCTCTGAGCAGCTTGCTGCAACTCACACTCAACTATCAGGGTGTTCCCTTCCTGCACTTACTGAGCACCAGCTTGCTTCTCTATGTTAGACCACCATCAATGTGTCTCCAGAAACTCCTATCATCACTTCATTAGTCAATCAATCAATTAAAGTATAGTTCTGGAGGTCAGGATATAATACTTGCTAAGAGAATCACAAGTTGGGCAGCCCTGGATTCTGGGCTCCTTCTCTCTCTCTCTCTCTCTTCTTTCTCTCTCTCTCTCTTTTCTTTCTCTCTCTCTTTCTTTCTTTCTTTCTTTCTTTCTTTCTTTCTTTCTTTCTTTCTTTCTTTCTTTCTTTCTTTCTTTCTTTCTTTCTTTCTTTCTTTCTTTCTTTCTTTCTTTCTTTCTTTCTTTCTTTCTTTCTTTCTTTCTTTCTTTCTTTCTTTCTCCCCTTCTTTCCTTCCTTCCCTTCCCCTCCCTCCCTTTCCCCTCCCTTCTCCACCCCCCTCCCTCTCTCTTTCTTTTTTCTTTCTCTTGGTACTGAGGATTAAATCCAGGAGTGGTTTACCATTGAGCCACATCCCCAGTCCTTTTATTTTTTGAGACACGTTCTCCCTAAATTGTCCAGGGACCTCCAACATATGATCCTCCTGCCTCAGCCTTTTGAGTTGCTGGGATTACAGGTGTGCACCACCATGCCTGGCTGAGCCTCTATTTTCCTAAGCACAAAATGGGAATAATACCATATCTACCTCTTAGGGTTGTGGTGAATATCACATTAAAATAATGAATGTTTTAGGTTGAAATATAGTAATTACCAATATATGACCATTTTGGCTAGTAAAAACTTCAGTTTGTGATGTTTAAACTCATAAACAGCTTAGTAGAGTGCCCTAAAGTCTACCAAAGACTCAACACAACCACTATTATCAACGAAAGAATAATAATTATGTTGTTATCATTGTCATACCAGTCTTCAATATCATCGAAGTGCTGGAGAATATTTTTATAAACAAATTGTCATAAAATGATGAGAGGATTGCTGTATGGCACTGAGGATACACCACAAATATACGGAAGATAGAGCATCTGAGTTGTTTGACTGTAAAGCTCAGGGAAGGCTCCAGAGAGGTTGTAGTTTTTGAACTGGGCCTCATAGGGTGAGTTGGAGATTTCTGGGTAGAAAAATTGATAGAAGAATCCCAAATGGAGGAAAGAACTCATGCTCAGAGCACATCCATGAAAGGGAATGGGGGAGATATGGGAACCTGCAGTGATTCTGGCTAGAGGGTAAAACAGGACTGTGGAAGTAGAAAGAATTGGCTCAAAAGAAACAGGTTTAGGTTGGTCGAGTGCCATGATTGGCTTTGCAAATTTGAAAGTTCCTCTAGAGATTTTGTGGAGAATGATTGGCCTGGAGCAAGTATAGAAGCAGAGATGCACATAATGAGTCTCTTGCAAGGGTTCAGCTAAGAAAGAGAGTGTTGGCTGAGTGCAGGGCAGCAGCAGTGCACTCAGAGATAAGTGAATGAAAACAATCTATTTCTGACATATACTTTAAAAGTCTTAGTGTTGGGTGGGCTAAGGCAAGAGGATGAAATGTTAGTGACTCCTGGGTGTCTGTTTTGGGCCCCTGAGATAGACAAAATAATAAGAGAAGCAGGAAGAGGAAGGCTGGGGCATGAGAAAAGTGGTAGGAGAGGGCAATGAGTTAAGTTTGGGGCATGTTGCATTCAAGGTGCATGTGAAACTTTGATTTTTTTTTTTCTGATTTTTCTATGGTCTGATATTTCTGATCTGACTGTAGCACACAGTTTAGTGCTGTAGTGAGCATCCCAGGGATTCAAGAGAACCTTTCCCTGGCCTTCTGACAGGAGGTATTACCTTTTGCTTTTCTAATTTCACCACGGTCTTGCCTCCTCAAGTTCACTGGTCACCTGCTATAATAAAGTCATGGTCAGTGAGTACAAAGAAGGAGGTGACATTAAGAGAGAGTCACTGATGGAAACACTAAGCTAAAATTTTCTTTATGTAGTTGTGTTGTTATGGATTAACTGGACTTTGTCCCTCCCTTTATTTAATTGCACTTGTGGAGAAGAACTACAGAGTGTTGGCATTAAGAACCCTTTAAAAGACAAAGCAGTTGATTATTCTTATCATCCAAGTAGGTGCTCACATTGGTGCAGTGAAAGCACTGCTCTGAAATAGCTCACTGGCAGAACTGTGTTCTCAAGAGCTGATATCCTCAAGCCCTCCTTGACTTCTTAGAGTAGAGGCAACCAATGCTAAGCACTGGGGAAAATGTCAAACTGCAGGCAGAAGGATCTCATGTGAAATTGTAAGTGGCCTTCAAAGATGCCTGTCAAAGGAAAGCCTATAGTGATTTGCCTTTCTTATCAAGGATGGCCCTTTTGTCCTTAAAAAAGCATAGTTCTTTTTCCAGTTTGGGTATTAACCAATAGCTTGAATAAACATAAGCATTTTACCTACTTATCTTGGCATGTGCTGTTTCTACTGTCAGGAAGGTCCTCTCTACCTCCCTACCCCTTGTCCTGGAGAATTCCTCTGTGGTCCTCCACACCCAAATACTATCAATGATACTAGCAAGCCTATATGTAGTACACACTGTGTACTTGTAGTGTAGGGTGGAGGGTGGGAAAGTGGGAATACCTCCTTCAAATGCAGGCAATAAGGGGCTGCATTTTCTGTAAAGAATTGCCTGTAAATAATAAAACCAGAAAGGGAGTCTGATATTTCTGACCACCGTACGTTGCCCATTATTATTATTATTATTATTATTATTTAATATCAGTGAAAAAGTACTCCTTAATGGAGCAGGCTTTTCTCACTGAGCCATCCTTTACCCTGACACCACCATATATTCCCAGCATCTTTCTAAGTATTTGCATATGTTAACTTCCACAATTTACAGTGAATGTAACTAAAGCACAGAGTGGTTGTGCTAAGGTTCTATAGTGGAGTCTTACTGCTCAGTAGACAAGTGATGTGGCTGGAGGTTCAACTAGGCAACTTGTACCAGTTCATCCACCCAACCACTGAGCATATCCCTTTTGGAATAACCAGTATACACATGATTAATACCTCCATGAAGACATCCTTGATCTCCCCATCATAAAAGGGCTTTCTTCATATGCTCTATTTTACTGTTTATGTTTCTGTCTCAGCACTCACAGGATTTCAGGCCGGTAGACTAAGAGCTCTCTGGCTGCCCCATAGTAGATGCCAAATGAATGAATGAATGCATTGTTTGGTACAGAACTAGAAAGATGGTGCATATTATGGCAGAAGTGGTATATTCTACAGGTTTTGTTTAGGAGTCAAGGACTTCATTTATGAATCTGTTACTAGTTATCAATAAAATCTAAAATCAGAAATTTAATGTCTGAATCACTGCACCAATAGTCTAAAATAGGCAACAAAACTGTGTAGTGACCCTTAATAGTGGCATTGTTTTTTCAAAGTAAACTCACTGTATTGTTTTTCTTCTCCCATTGCAAGGAAGCGTTTTTGTGAAAAAACACACTGTTTTTTAAAAGTGTAACATATTATGGAAGTGCATATATTGAAAGTATGTAGTTTAATTAATTATTACAAGGTAAACATGTGCAAGTGATACCACCCACATCAAGAAATAAAATATTACCAGCCCCCTGGTTATCTTCCCTCCTAGCTAAACATGCAGTTCTCCTGACATGTAATACCATAGTTTAACTTTTTATTAAATGGAAAAATTTGGTGTATGTTATTTTGTGTAAGTCTTCTTTTATTGAATTTTATGCTTGCAATATTCATCCATGTATAAATGAATGATATAATTCATTCATTTTAATTGGAATTATTGTATTCCCCAGCATAAATAGACTACAATTTATTTATCCATTGTATTACTTACAAATATTCTGGGTAAATACAAAGAAAGCCATCCTAGTGTATCATAATAAAACTGCCTAAAAGATCAAAGACATATCTATTAAAATTATTTATTTATCTTAAGAATGTCCATTCCTTTCTCCATTTTGGGAAGTATTCCTTTTTCCTTATTCTATCTGATAACTTCTAACATAACCAGAATCTCCTTTTTTATAACCATCACTGGACATGGCTGGACACCTGAACAAATCCAGGCTGATCTTAATTCCTGAATGTGTACCAATACTTCCCAAGTCCAGGAATAATCACAATCAAAGTCCTCTCGAAAGATTTTTGACCTCAGGATCAGAGAGTGCTTAGAATATATTTTAGAGAGCTGACTGGGGTCATGTTCTCCACAAGAGTCATTCTGCAATAGGAGAAAATGAAGCTCACATGTTTAGAAACTGTGTGGAGAGATAGATCCTTGTTGGTATTCCTTACTTCATTCATTCCTAGAACCCTATCACATCTTCCCCTTCCTGTTATTAGCTATTTGATCCATTTAATTCCTCCTTGTCTTAAGTTAGTCCAGGTTGATATTCTGTTATAACCAAACAAATTCTCACTAGAATAGACACATGTTACACAGACCAAAATATATAAAACCAACACACGTGGAGTTATTCTGTCTCATTGCTTGATCTCACAGCAACACCTTTTAAAACATACTGAATTGCATAATTTCTAAGATCCAGATGTAATTTTTTAAGTCAGAGGATCATTATGTATATTATCAAAGGATTATTCACTTTATGAAAGTCTTTATCAAAGGATTATTCACTTTATTAAATACTTTATCAAAGAATTCCTTTAAGTAGCTGCTTTTCTCATTTTGATATTTTTTAAATGATTTAAAAAATTTAAAAAATTTGTTCTAATTAATTTTGAGGAATGTTGAGTTCAATAATTTTTGTCAGCATAAAACTATGTAGAACAATTGTTAGAATGTGGAGTATCATTTTGTGAGTGCACAGTCCTCTGGACTCCCGCCTGGCACTTTCTTCGAGGATACTTTCTGTTCTAAATGATCCTCTCTTGACACTGCTCTGCTGAGCCTAGAACACAGAGTGTTACTCATGAAAGAGGTAAACTCTGTATATTTAGCTTCATATGCATGTGCCCAGGACATAGAAGGAATTCAAAAATGTTTATTTTGTAACTACTACCAGATTCAGCACTCACTGTTTAGCTGCAAATTCTTTCCTTATTTGTGGACAATCACTGAACTCATATCTACCAACAGCCACTCCAAAGTCTCTTAATTCTTCTGAAGTACACATTCTTAGTGATAAATGACTCTGAACTCTATTTTTAATTAGCAACTTAAGAGGTTCCCATCTTTATTCCAACAGGTTTCTACCTTTATGTTAATGTCTTGTCCTTCCTTGCAGCTTAAAGGGAGTCTGTGTCCTTATTTTTCTCTGAAGTTAGATTCCATCTGAGATGCTGTTGCTATATTTATTCCTTCTTTCTGGCATCTTCAAATTTCCCCTCTGTGTAGGCTTCCAAACTGTGTGTTCCATCTTCGCCTTGAAAGGAAATCTTGGTAAGATCTTGTGCCCTCTCTGACTACCATTTTTTTCCTTTACTATTACATTTCTTGAGGAAGAAACTCAGGAATATGTTCATTACCTGTTTTGACCCCTTGAAACACCCTCCACCTATTTCCAAGGTAAGTCTTTCTACCTCTTGGCTCAGTATGTCCCACACTCTGGCTTTTGTTCTTCCTGTCCCCTAACTCTGAACTATGAGCGTTTCTTGAAGTCCAATCTAGATTGATACAAATGTTCTGTCTGATTCCTGGACAGCATCTATAAAAATGATGCTCACATCTAGACCTTCAGTCTGTTTTTCTTACCCAAGTCCTGAACATCCCCACTTGCTGTTTCATTTTCATTCTTCAGATGAACACTTGCCAAACAGCTCATTCATTCTTTTCCTGCACTCAGCATGCTCAGTTCCTCTCCTTCATCAATAACACCAGCATTCCCCAATTAGGCAGAGCTGAAAACTCCATCATCATTGACATTCTCTATCTTTTATCACGCATAGTAATCAGTCACTATGACTTGTGAGATTTTTTTTCTTTGGGAAGACTTTGGCATCCATACTCCTTTCTTTCCTCTCCTCCCACGCCAATCCATGATTTACATTGGCTGATGCCATTACAGAGCTCTTAAAGAAGTGTGGCATTTTCTTTTCCTCTTGTCTTCCCTCCTTAATGGTCCTCTTTCTTCTTCTCACTCTGAAAGATATTTTTAGTGCTATCTATTTTCAGAACCAAGATAACTGATCAACATGAGTTCCAGGAATGAACAAGTCTTCCTGTAGCTCTGCCAGATTTGTTCACGTCCCCCAGGCTCTTTATAACTTCTCACTTAGATGATTGTCCCAGAGGGGTGGGATATTCTAAAATCAGAACTTCACAAAATCAAAACACCTTAAGAACATTGAACAACAAAAAGAATTCATTCTCAGTTGAAAAAGTGGAGATGGTTCCCTAACATCCTCATTTAGGTATCAGGGAAGTTGACCGTTTATTCCTCAATGCTTCAAGGAGTATAGGGGCTGTTCTTCATTCTCCATAAACTCTACACTGTCTGATAAGTAAGATTTTTTTTAAATGATGAAAATGATGAATGGATTATTGAGAGAGCTATATAATCAATTCAATGATATATTTTTTGATGGAGGAGGGTGGTAAAAACTGTATAGTTTCTAACTTTAGAGGATCCTAACAGTCCACCTTTAGGGTAAGTATAACATGTTATTTTTTGCTATTTTCTGCTAAGGAATATGAGATGAAGAGGTTCTATAGATGGCCCAAAGTGGCACAACTATTTGTCAACATGTCTAGGCTCAGAAACTGATCTGTATTCTGCAATGTACTACGTACATAATGAATCATGCTTTCTCTCAGAGGTCAGCTGATCCAGTTGTGAAAAAAATATTGTTTAGAATCAAAGTCTGTGGGAAATTTCTAATTTTCTCTCTTAGGACATTCATAAATGTCAGCAGAATTTTTTATTTTTTTTTGTATTTTGAAGTAAAGCGAGTCTGTCAGTTATTTCCACATGAAACTCCATTTTCCTCTGTTTATGACAGTAAGAACAACTTACCTAAATCAGGTATTTTAGTTGCCATTATTTTATGTTACCAAACATATGGAAAGACTTTAATGTTAGAGGTTGTCTGAATCATTTTTCTTTATAAGATCCCCCCTTTCCAAAAGGGAGAGATAGAAAGGATTTTCCTGTGTAAAATGAACTATTTCTGCATGGCGCTTAAAAAGAGTGGCCTCTGAATGAAATGAGTTGAACTATCCTTGGAAACTGCACTTCCTGACTGGTATTCCCTCTGTACCTGCCCTTAGTTCCACCTGTGACCTCTGTCCAACTTTCCACTTTTTCTTGCTGTAGATAGTGTCATCTGGGAATGACATGAATTCATCTTTGGTTAGGAAAATTTATACTTTGACTTCCTAGCATTCCAACCCTTTCTTTCTTTTTTTTTTTTTTCATACTCTAGAGATTCTTCAACATTCCTGGTCCATGGCTGTCACTTTACTTTATGGATGGGTTTCTGTTCCTTGGATGGGCCAAGTACATAGCCATCCCAACCCTTTAAGCTTGCTATTTACTCTACTGGGAATATTCCACTCCAAAGATTTTTGTGGGTCTCTATCTCTATATCATTCAGGTATTGGCTTACATATTACCTCTCATAAAAGAATTCCCCTGAGTGCTACATATGAAAAAAAATCCAATCCCCTCCTACCAATTACTCAACAATAGTATCTGTTTAATTAATTTTGTAACCTTTATTACTATCTGCAATTATTTTTCTATTCACTTTTATGTTTATTATACTTTTTTCTCTTGTCTTCTCCATCTTGACTAGAATGTAAATCCCATGGAATCAGGGATCTTGCTTATCATATTGGGTCAGTCAGCTTTTCATCACTATGATCAAAATACCTGAAAAAATAACTTAAGTTTATTTGAGGTGCATGTTTTCAGAAGTCTCAGTCCATAAGCAGCTGACTCCATTGCTATGAGTCTAAGATGAGGCAGGACATCATGGTGGGAGGGTCCAGCAGAGGAAAGCTGTTCAGTTCATAGAAGCCATGAAGCAGAGACAGGGAGAAAGGGGAAGGGGCTGCAGGGGAAGATGGACCCTTCCAGGGCATGCGCCCACTAACCAACCTCTTCTAGCTATACAATTACCACCTAGTCAGTCCATTCAAACTAGGATGGACTGATTAGGTTTACAGTTCTCACAATCCAATTATTTCACCTCTGATTTTTCCTGCATTGACACAGGTACTTATTTTTCCATATTTTTAAAATTGGTGTAGTATAGTTGTACATATGGTGGGATTTGTTGTTATATATTTGTGCATGCACACAATATAACAATATAATTTGGCCAGTGTCACACCCCACCACTCCAGCCAACTCCCTTCCCCCCCTCCTTCCTTCGCTGGTCTCTTTCTTCTACTAATCCCCCTTTGATTTTCATAAGACTCCTGAATTTTTTCTTTTTCCACATATGAGTGAAAACATATGACCCTTCAGTTGAGTTTTGCTTATTTCTTTTAACGTAGTGGTCTCAAGTTCCATCCATTTTCCTTCAAATGACACAATTTCATTTTTCTTTATGGTTGAATAAAACTATTATGTATATATACCACATTTTCTTGATCCATTCATCCATTGATGAACCGTCCATTGATGGTTCTATAATTTGGATATTGTGTATTGTGCTATAAACATGGGTATGCATGTATCACTATCATATGCTGACTTTAATTTTTTAGGATAAATACTGAGGAGTGGTAGAGCTGGGTTCATATGGGGGTTCCATGCATAGTCTTTGGAGGAACCTCCGTATTGATTTCCATAATGTTTGTTCTAATTCACAATCCCACCAACAGTGTAAGAGTATTCCATTTTCTTTACATCTCCTCCAGCATTTCTTATTGTTTGTATTCTTGATGACTGCCATTCTGACAGGAGTGAGATGAAATATCAGGGTAGTTTTGATATGTATTTCCCTAATGGCTAAAGATGTTGAACATTTTTTTATATATTTGTTGGCTGTATGCATTTCTTCTTTTGTGAAGTGTCTGTTTATTTCATCTGCCTATTTATTGGGTTGTTTTTTAGGTGTTTAGTTTTTTGAGTTCTTTATATATTCTGGACGTTAATCTTTCAGAACAGTAGTTAGCAAAGATTAGATCCTCTCCTCACATTCTTAATTGTTCCTTTTTCTGGGCAGAAGATTTTTAATTTTGTGCCATTCCATTTATTTAACTGTTGGCATTATTTCCTGAGCTTGGGAAAGTTGTTGCCTTTTGGAGTTGCATAGTTTTCTTCTAGGAGTTGCATAGTTTCTGGTTTAAATTCTGGGACTTTGATACATTCTGACTTGATTTTTCTGCAGGTTGAGAGATAAGGGTTTAGTACATTCTTCTACATATGGATAACAAGTTTCTTCAGCACCATTGGACACAGGAGTTTTTCCAGGGACAGCTCATTTCCAAACCATAATAGTATTCTCCACAATAGTACTTGGAGCATAGTAGGAGGGCATTAGGTAGTTTTCAGATGAATGAAGCATTCATATTTATAAAAATAGTTTTTTTCTAACACATCAAGGGATTTTGGTGTGATGGGGGGTAAACCTGTGTACCAGTCTACTATGTTGGTCCAATTTCTTCCCTACTTAATGTAGGGTTTGGGTATTCTTGGTGGTCATGTTGACATATCGCTAATGACTTTTCAGAAAACACTATTATTCCAAATGATTGTTACACAGCATCTGAATATACATAGATAAATTTTCAACTTCTACAGGATTATGCTTTATAAAAAGATGCTTAAAACTCAGAAAAATGAAAGACAAGCACTTCTGGAAGTGAAGCAAAGTCTCACTTCCATATCCTCTTTTTATCCCTTCTGAAAAATGCCCATTTGCCAGGCATTGGATGTGGGATATTATGGTAGTGAGGCTGTGGTGGAGAAGATGTGAATTTTACAAGCCTGGGAAGGTTTTTTTTTGTTGTTGTTGTTGTTTTTCAGTCTGAAATTGTCTATGTCAAAATGCCCTCCTCTGAACTGGACTTTGATTATTGTCTTGGTCGCTTCTGGGATACTGTCTGGCATTGTGATGCCCTTAAATTTTCCTAAAGCTTTAAGTGTCCAACTGTTCCTCTGTCAATTTCCCTGTGGGAAGTGATGGCAATTTTTTTTCCCACAGGGGGTGGTGTTGGAATTTAATTTTCAAAAAACCCTGTTCTGGTATATCAATTCAGGAAACAGACCATTAAGGGAACAGACTCAAAGAGGTTACATGACTTGGCAAAGATTTGCAAACAGATGACAGAACTGGGATCTGAACCTCAACCTGTCAGATATCAAAACTGTATTTGCTGATCTCTAGCACCATTCACTAGCATCCATGTTTGAGGATATGATGACTTTAGTATTTCTAATCTATTATCAATTAGCTTAAATTGTTGAGAAGCTATTTCAAATACTGAACCAAATCTCCTTCTTTTCATTTCTATATAAAATTGTTTTGGAAGTTGTATAGAATGTCCACCCTTTCTTTTTCCTGACAGTCATATGCAATACTTGAATAAAACTGTCAAATATGTCAGGGATAGATTTATAAAGAGATGAGACTGAAGGAAGAAGGAGAACAGCATTTGGATTGGTCCAAATGAGAGAAACAGACATTATAGGTAATAGAATATGAATTAGTTAGTGGATGCCTAATATATGTCCAGTATGTCCTTGGTACTTTGTATGCATTGTCTCAAGTAAAGCTCAGATTGTGCAGCAGGCAGATGGTACTTTCATTTACTAGATGAAAAAAAAAAAAAAAGACTTAAGAGATGTGAAATAATCCAGTTCATCCAGGTATTAAGTCACAGAGACTTGAGACCAGACTTATGTGACCCCAAAGGATATGTTTTCTGCACTATTTTGGACTTGTGTCTTGGTTATATAAATTAAGTTATAAAACAGTATAATCTGTTTATCAGTCAGAATTCAGTAGAGTACAAGCCTGAAAACAGGCTTTATTGTTTCTCACTCATTATATTAAACATTCTCTGCTGAATTACTCTATTTTTGTCTTCTATTAACATTTAAATATGATCTCTCTTTGTGAGGTCTTTTTAGTTATGACAAGACCCAGCCCACGAAGTGTAAAATGCCAATCATTTTTTTCTCTTTCTCCAGATCAAACCCACAACCTCCAGCCAATGTGATCTGTAGTGAAGAAGAGCATGGACTTCTCGTTTACTCTTTTTTTCCTTACCTCTTTTTCACAGGCTTTTTAGGCAGGGAGCACAGAAGCAATGAAGGTCAAGTGACTCTTAACGGATGCTGTGGAAATCTTCTGACTGTTGCTAGTTCTCCAGGTAACTCCAATCAGCAGCTGATGCAATCTGTTAGGCTGGCATCCACAATCTGTTAGGCTAGATTTAGTGAACTGAAGGAGAAAGGGAAGGCAAACCTAAGGTTCAGGTACCAGGAGAGATGACCTTGAAAGAAGTGTGCAAGCTGGAGGAAGGTGAGCTAGCTGGTTCAGGAAAGGCCTAATCCAGTGGACGAGATAGAAGCGTCTATGTGGCAACTAAATGGAAATACAGTTAGCTTTTGCTTCATGGAACTGATGTGTTCCAGCTGTTGGTTCTAAAATGAACCCAATTTTCCTTGTTAACTACTAGTATAAAATCAAGGATGTATCCCTACAAGGAAGAAAGAAAATCCTCAATAGACTCAATTAAAATCTTTTGGTGAAGATGTAGTTGAAATGGTGGCCAGCTTTGTAGGCCCTCTGGGATCTGTTGTCCCACTTAGTGTTAACTTCTCCTTTCCTGTGATTTTTCAACTCTTTGGTCTCCCCTAGGCTGTCAGACCCACTTCTGTTCCCTTTGGGAGAGAATGTTAGTGCAGTGTCTATTATTCGAGAAATGACTGCATAGCTCCTAATACACCAAGAGTTTTCTGGCTGGCTATAGAAGATGTCACATTTGCATTCAGGTTTTACATGCTTACTCCACTACCATTCCTTACCTTTGGAACATTTCTAAAAATAAGACAGCCTACTCACAGTATCCATGAGGAATGACTGTGACCTGTGTTATTTTATCTTTATGTGAACAGAAATCGAAGCATCATCTACAGATATGACATCCCATATTTGATCAGACTGTTAGTTGTCCTACAAATTTGACATGTTCTGTATCTATATCTATTGGTCTGTTTACTATCCAAGAACTATCTTTCAAATGAGGTGTCAGAAAATCTAGTTGGCAAATAGATAGGCCCCTAATGCTTCACCCTGAAATGATTTGATCTTGCACACCTTGGGAAGTTGTCGAGGTTGGGGAGGGGATCACTGAAGACACCTGAAGAGCAAAGAACCTAGGAATACCTTGGGAAGGAGAAGAAACGTAGAAGGGAGGAGTGGGCTCCCAGCAAAGGTGAAATTGCTTTAGAAGTGTTTCTGCACTGGTTTCTATGCAGGAAACGTATAATACCAATCACGTTGAAAAGACTGGGTCAATAGAATCACCTTCTGAACTCTCAATTTATAGTACCAACACTTTGTCTGACTTTGTTACAGCTGAAGGAAGGAGTCATGTTGATACAAAACACTATTACAGCTCTTCTTGAAAAGAAGAAAAGGATTTTCACAAATGCTTCCCTTCTCATTTATTGCTACCATTTTCCCCCCAGACTACTCTCATTCTCAGCCCACGTAGGAAATCAGAAGATAATTTAAAATTAAATGATGATGGCTCAGAGCTTAAAGCACTTAAAAAAGAGAGGAAAGAAAAGCATCACATCTTGACAGTGCTGGTGTAATGGCTGGAAGCTTGCTGGGGAGGCCCAGAAAGCTGTTGGCAAGGGGGCTTTTCATGCTTTGTGTAACCACAGAGGACCCTGAGACATCATCTTTCCCCATGCCGTGGACAATATTTGAGATCATGAAAACCTAGAGGAGAGAGTTGAGCAAGAATGGAAAGAAGGTACAGATATAGTGAGTTAAGAAAACCAGGCTGAATCCTTGGTCTAATTACTATGTTGTAATATAATCCTCATAAGCACTTCTTTCTGTAACTGTAACAATATATTCACAGAATATCTGTGATAAATATATCAAAATATATAAATATACCTATACACTCACATGTATATGCTATATATAGATACGTATGAGCATATATTACATATATGATATATATGATATGTATTAAATACATATAAACATGTACATAAGAACACACACCACACATTGATTCTTAACCAGTTCAGCAACTGACATACAAAAAATTAGTTCATAAATAGCAATAATGTTAACTATTTTCTTCCTAGTATATAAAGTAGTATATAGTATATAAAGTTTTTCAGGTTACAGTAGATTAGGTTCTACTTGTTGATATGCAATGGCATATAAATCACTGAAAATGTCCCTTCCATTCTTCCATTTATCATCTTCCATTTCTTTTCAAGGTTCTCAGACTCTAAGAAATAAAAATAATATAGCTATCAGAGTCTGACAAATCAGGATTCAAATTTGTGCTCTGCTACATATGAGACACAGAACCTGTGTCAAGTACTTCTCTAGGTCTGAGAGTCCACATCTGGATAATGGCTTTCTTTCTTTCTTTCTTTTTTAGATTATGAGGTAAAAAATATGTAACAGTACCATTAATCAGGGATTGACAAACTTTCAGTCAAGGGCCAGATAGTAAATACTTGAGGCTTTGCAGGCCTAACTATTCAGGTTGGCTATCACGGAGAAATCAAACAGACCATACATAACAAAGCTGCAGGTCTATGTTCCATTTGAACTTATAAGGACAAGTGGGCAAGTTTGGCCCATGATCTGTAGTTTGCAAATACTGGCACTTAACAAATATTAGTTTCTTCCTTATTTCTCCAATTTGTCTTCTTTGAGATGTAGGTTTTTCATATGTACAATGGATTGTCCCTACCAAATGGATTGTCCCTACTGTGTACCTAGGAATCTGTCAAGTGCCATGAACAACAAAGTGAATATGATTTGTTTTTACCCTTGAGGGGCTTAAAGACTAACAGAAATGGCTTATTTATCTAGGCTTGATCTTTTTAGCTGCAAAATGGTTTGATAATATTTGTTTCATAAATTTATTATGAGAATGAAATTAAGTATGATATTTAATTAGAGAAACAGTTCCAGCCAGGATGAAGAATAGCTATTGAATGCACTTCTAATAAAACTTCACACTATGTACAACCACAGGAATGGGATCCTAATTAGAATAAGTTATACTCCATGTACGTATAATATGTCAAAATATACTCCACTGTCATGTACATCTAAAAAGAGCACCAATGACAACAAAAAAAGAATGGCTACTGGACCTCCCTTTTTGCTATAAAGAACTCTAAAACTGGACAAAATGCATGAAGAGATATTTTCAAACACAGGACAACAGCTAGCACTGGGATATGGTGCTTGGGATAAGAAAATAATTTTAACTCTGGTTTTCTGCCTACAACCACTATCCATATATAAAAATCAACTTAAATTGGATTAAAGACTTAAAGAAGATCTGAAATGCTAAAATGGACAGAAGAAATCACAGGAAGAAAGTGTCTTGACATTGAACTAGGCAATAACTTTGGAAGGAGATATGAAAGCAAAAGCACAGGAAACAAAAGGAAAAATGGCTGTATGGACTTCCTTAATAAGACTCCTATAGTGCAAGAATTAAAACCAAGAATCAATAAATGGGATGTATTCAAACTAAAAAGTTTCTTCTTAGCAAAGGAAACAATCTGTAAGGTGACTAGAGAGCCTACATCCTGGGAGCAAATTTTTGCCCCTCACACATCAGATAGAGCACTGGTCTTTAGGGTATATAAAGAACTCAAAATGCTAAGCACAACCCCCCCCCCCCAAAAAAAAACAAAACCAAATAAACTAATCAATAAATGGGTTAAAGACCTCAACAGACACTTCTCAGAAGAGGATATACAATCAATCAACAAATATATGAAAAAATGCTCATCATCTTTAGCAATTAGAGATATGGAAATCAAAACTATTCTAAGATTTCATCTCGCTCCAGTCAGAACGGCAGCTATTATGAAGACAAACAACAATAAGGGTTGGCGAAGGTGTATGGAAAAAGGTACATTCATACATTGCTGGTGGGACTGCAACTTGGTGCAGCCAAAATGGAAAGCAGTATGGAGATTCTTTGGAAATCTGGAAATGGAACCACCATTTGACCCAGCTATCCCTCTCCTTGGTCTATACCCAAAGGACTTAAAATCAGCATACTATAGGGACACAGCCACATCAATGTTTATAGCAGCACAATTCACAATACTTAAACTGTGGAACCAACCTAGATGTCCTTCAGTAGATGAATGGATAAAAAAAATGTGGCATATATACACAATGGAATTTTACTTAGCAATAAAAGAGAATAAAATCATGGCATTTTCAGGTAAATGGATGGCATTGGAGAAGATAATGTTAAGTGAAGTTAGCCAATCTCCTCCCAAAACAAATGCCAGATGTTTTCTCTGATATACAGAGGCTGATTCATAGTGGAGTAGGGAGGGGGATCATGGGAGGAATAGACGAACTCTATATAGGGCAGAGGGGTGGGAGGGAATGGTAGGGGGAAGGGGGTTAGCAAGGATGGTGGAATGTGATGGACATCATTATCCAAAGTACATGTATGAAGACAGGAATTGGTGTGAACATACTTTATATATACAAACAGATATGAAAAAGTGTGCTGTACATGTGTAATAAGAATTGTAATGCATTCCGCTGTCATTTATTTTTTAAACCAATCAATAAAAAAATGGCTATATGGGATTACTTCAAACTAAAAAGTTTCTGTAAAATGAAGGAAGTCATCAATGCAGTGGAATGGCAACCAACAGAATGGAAGAAAAACTATACATTATAATTTATAAGGGATTGATAGGGTGTGTGTGTGTGTGTGTGTGTGTGTGTGTGTGTTTCTAGTAGTTTCAGTTTCAGGTCTTACATTTAAGTCTTCAATTCATTTTGAGTTGATTTTTGTAGTTGGTAAGAGATAAGGGTCTCATTTCATTGTTCTGCATGTGGATAACCAACTTTCTCAGCTCTGTTTATTAAAAAGACTCTCCATAATCCATGTGTGTTTTTAGTAATCAACACACTTCTAAGTGATTCATGCATCACATAAAATTATAAGGGTTATAGACAATATTTTGCTACGTGATAATCAAAGTTTGTAAGTTGCAGATAAAACTTTGTTTAGTGGAAATTTTTAATGGAAAATGCCTAAGAAAAAGAATGGCTAAAAATCTAACCATCTATACTCGCACTTTGGGAAGATAGCAAAAGCAGAGAAAATTGTATCCACAGTAAATAAAAGATATTAAATAATAAAAAGTGAAAAATAGAAGAAATAGGAAAAATATAAATAATAGAAACATCAATAAAACAAAAAAATTGGTTATCTGAGATCAAGAAAATTGAGAGTTAACTTTTTCAACTGAGGTTCTGTAAGCTAATTAAGACACAGAAAAAATGACTGAATTTTGTCTATTTTCTCTATATATCTAGGAATTTACAAGGTCATAGGGTCCTATTATAGATCAATATAAAAGTTTATTTCACTTTGCACAATAGATATCTTTCAGCACTAAGGCTTGATTCTTTCATGGAACTCTAATTAAGAATTACCCCAACATTATAGATAAAAATTTTAACAGAAAATAGCAAATACAAATTATCCACATAAAAAACACAAAAGATATTTTTAAAAAGTAAAAAAATTATGAATCACTTTATGATAAAAATTTTCAATAGTTAGTTGGGCATGGTGGCATATGCCTATAATGCCAGTAGCTCAGGAGAAAGAGACAGAAGAATCACAAGTTCAAAGCCAGCCTCAGCAACTTAGCAAGATCCTAAGCAACTTAGCAAAACCCTGTCTCAAAATGAAAAATAAAAAAAGGTGGGAATGTGGCTCAGTGGTTAAGTGCCCCTGGATTCAATTCTCATTACCCTCCCTCCTTAGAAAACAAATTCAATAACTTATTCTGAATAACACTAATTAACTGTTAAAGAAGTGGAATTTATAATTTAGAACCTTCCCATAATACAATTACCAGCCTTGGTTGTTTTATTGGAAAATTGTATCTTACACTTAGGAAAGAAATATTGTTAATTTTGCATAAACTTTTTCGATAAAAGGAGTTGGAAATGCTTCTCAATTTTATAAAGTGAACATAACCTCCATGTCCCTGCTTTGTAGCTCATACATACTGAAATGGTGCAGAAATTTTGACAAAATTCTAGTAACCGAATCTAGAAATGTATATTTAGATAGCACATCGTGACAAAGTGGGATTTATCTTACAAATGAATGCATGATTGTTTCAGCAGTTAAGTCAAAGTGATATACCACGTAACAGATTAAAGAAAAACATCCCATGATCTTACATAAATACAGAAAAACTCAATCTATGATTACAAACTCTCAGCAAAGTATCAGTAAGAGAGAGCTTCCTCATTCTGATAAAACCTGTAGCTAGCATATTTAATGCGGAAGAACAGATTGTTTACTTCTGATGTTGGGAACAGAACAGGGAAGGCTGTTCCTACCAATTCTGTTCAACATTGCTCCAAAGGTTGTAGTTAGCACAAAAGGCGAAACAGAAAAAAATGGCAATATGAATGTGTACATCAAAATTCTATGTGAATGCCCAAAACAACCCTGGAATTTAGCAAAGGCACACAATACAGGTTCCATATACAAACATCAACGTCATTTCTATGTAACAGCACAACATCATTGGAAAACTGAAACAACTCAAGCAGCCACCAACGAGAGAATTGTGTAATGTCCATTTAATGAAAGTTAGCAATTAAAAGAAGGGGAGTATTTGAACATTGCTCAGGTGGAATCAGCATCAGCAAGTGACTGACTTAAAGAGAAGTATGAAAACTGCAGGATGGCATTAAGATGACTAGCCTTCTTCTCCGGAGAAAGAAGGGAAACAAAGAAGCAAACAAAATAAACCCAAAACACATAGAAAGAGGGAAAGTCTTGAAGATGATGGCTGTCTGAGATCTACTTAATAACGTGTTGCTTTTTTTTTTTCCAATATGAAGCAGAAGAAATCTCTCTACTAACTAAAGTTTCCAGGTGGACAGCATTCACTTGGTTCAGTCTCAGCCTCTTTGCATCTCTTCTGTGGCTTTGGAGAGTGAGTACTGAGAAGCGTCTTGAGAAGAGATGACCTGTCATGCTTTATTATGCCTTGCTCGCTCCTGAAATATGGGACGCGCTCTGGGATTTGTAAGCTGCTGTTGGTATGGGTGCCTGCACATTCTCCTTTGGTTGTATTCCAGCAAAGGGAATTTAGGCTGAGGTGTACCTCTGAGTGCTCAAGGAATAAGGTGAGATAGAAGAGAAGCAGCACTTCAGAGGGCCATGCAACAAGACCTTCAGCAACCTATCACCACATCTGTTTCATACAACAGTTTTGTTTTTTTCTTATTTGCTGATTGGTGGATTCTTTTGAAGTAAGGACTTTCTTACTCATCTTGCCCTCTGAAGTTATCATGAAGTAAAATAGGGTTCAGTAAACAGATGCTGAAAGAAGGAATGAATTTGCTTCTTCAGGTATTTTGTCATCATTACTCTTCCTCCGAGATATATGCTTTTGTTATTAAAAAGAACAACAAAAATAAACAGCCAGCACAAAGTGGATTTTAATGAGCTTTTCCTCCCCCAAATCGGAACAGAATATATGACCAAGATAGAAATGGACATATCCTTGACTAACTCTGGCATTTAAAGAACAGATCAGAAGGATAAGAAAGAAAGAGAATAGGGGAAACAAGTACCCAGGCTGGAAAGGACAAAGCAGAAGAGACAGATCAAAGATCAAACCTTCATTAAGGGGAACAAGCAGAAAGTAAAGGGGCTAGGGTATCCCAGCAAGGTACAGAAGCATTTTTATTTAGCCGTAGAAACAGGGAGTTCACAACAAATACAGGGAGGCTACTTGAAAACTGCCCACTTACCTGGGAGGGAGGCTAGGATTGACAGTGAGTTTTATCTCACTCTGCACTCACTGTCCTGCTGTCTGGATTATGCACCTCTTGATCTTTACCCATGAACTCAGTAACCAGCTTCTCAAGAATCCCATGTTTGCCTATGAAAGGAAAGGCGATGACAATTCAACCCCCTTGCTACTGTCTCTTTAACCTTGAAACCACCTCTGCTTCACTGTTCTTTGTGCTTCATCCAAAATTTGGTATTCTCCACTCCAACCAAGAGGATTAGTCAAGGGATATGCTTTTGAGTAAGCAAGAGTGAATAAAAGGAATGAAAGTAAAATAATGAATTATTCCTTTATGATATAGAGTGTATGACTGTCTTCTTTGAACATTATTTGGCGTTAAAGTTGAAGTCTTTAAAGTCAATACTGTGGCCTGAGAAGAAAGTTTCTTATGTTCTAGGGTCACCTTCTATAAAATCAAAGGAAGACTATTTATTTTAAAATACAAATATTCAAAGAGAGTTGGCAACTGAGAATAAAGCCAAATCCCAAAAAACCAAAGGTCCAATGTTCTCTCTGATATGTAAATGTTAACACACAACAAGATGGGGGAAGGGAAGAATATAAATTCAGTAGATTAGACAAAGGGGAATGAAGGAAGAAAGGGGGAGACAGAAATAGGAAAGACAGTGGAAAAATTCTGACATAACTTTCCTGTGTACATAGATGAATATACCATAGTGAATCTCTACATCATGTACAACCAAAATATTGGGATTCTAATTAGAATAAGATGTGCTCCATGTTTGTATAAATATGTCAAAATATAGTCTACTATCATGTATGTTTAAAGAATAAATTTTTAAAAATAAAGTATGTTGGAGTTTAAAAGCAAAAAGAAAAAAGGTACAGTGATAGAAAATGCTATCAGAATGAGATTGTCATGTATTGTATAAAAAATCCATTAATACTTCAACAAAAGCAAAAATCAGCTATCCCTGGTCAAGTTATTGAGGATTTATATCCTTAGTAAATAAAATCTTGTGTGAGGAAATATGGTGCAAAAGAAGCAAAAGTTTTGTACTTTGGGAGTTTAGATGTTCATTTCCTATTTGCTGTTGTAGCAAATCATGAATGAAGTATCAGGGGAGAATACTTTTCTTTGCCCTTTCCAGACTCTAGGGGTGACTCACATGCTTTGGGTCCTGGTCTCCATCTCCCATCTTCAAAGCCAGCAATGGAGGATTGGGTCCTTCTCATATCTCATCCCTCTGACTTCCTCTTCTGTCTTACTTTTCTTCCTTTAAGGACCTTTGTGATTCTTTGGGGCTCTCTTGGATAATTTCTCTATTTTGAGGTCAGCTGATTAGTAACCTTAATTCCACTTGCAGCCTCAATTCTTTCTTTCGTAACAGAATCATAGGCTCTGGGGATTAGGGTCAGGACATATTTGGGAGACTTTTATTCTGCCCACCACAGTTTCTGTTTCAGTTTCTACCTGTGACGCAGCATGCTGTGTGATGGCAGTCCCTACTGAACTCGGGAAATCCCAGCTATGTTTGCTTTAAAAGTATAGTGTTCCAGGACACATGCAGAATGGACCCTGTCACATAATGGGAAAGCATTTGATTCTATTAAAAATGTGGAAAGTGGGGGCTGGGGTTATGGCTCAGCAGTAGAGCGCTCACCTAGCACGTTTGAGGACAGGGGTTTAATCCTCAGCACCACATAAAAATAAATAAAATAAATATTGTGTTCAATTGCAACTAAAAAAATAAATATTTTTTTAAAATGCGAAAAGCGGAAGCTTAATTTCTTTCCTTTTTCATTATTTCAAGTAAGTTATAAAAGCTTGATGGTTACACCCAAAAGACTTCTAGCAAATTATTTTATACTTATATTCATAGTTTGTGCAAGTAGGAGCCAGATTAGCTTTTGTTCGACTCTCCATCACACTTCATTAATATTTTAGTTGCTTTTAAATGACACATAATGCTTTCCTGTACTTTGTCGAGATTCTCTCCTTCTGTAGGCAGATGAGTATGTGGTATTTAAAACATGTCTCCTTGATTAGTTCTTTTAGAGGCAGGCCAGTTCCCTTTCTTGAATGGCTGATTAAGTCCACACCTCCATCACTCCCTCTTCATGTTCTTATACTCTGGAATTACCACACACCAGCCCTAATTTCCCAGGGGCCAGGTTCCAAACAGTAGTCCTTATGTGTAGAAGCCCATAGAATTATTCAAACCAGCCAATCCTTAGGGTATACAGGAAACTCAGCTAGCTACACACCTAAACTTTGCCATCATAGCTGCTGCCTCTAGCTCCAGCTTGCTATAACCTTGTTTCTGTATGCAACCCCTTGTGTGAACCTGCCTGGCAGTCTTCTCTCATTTGGAGCTGTAAGTAACAAAGAGGTCTGCCTTTTATCTGAGTTCAGTGTGTTGTATCCCACCATCAAAAGAATCTTTAAGTCTTATAAAAAACAGTGAACCCTTTCAGCTGTCCACCTATTCCTCCATGCCACACACATTTATTGCATATTTACCAGGGGCAACCCCTCTGCCAGTCCACAGAAGTGAATGCTGTAGTCCCTGTACCTGAGGACTATTCAAGATTCCGATTTCTTTCCTGCTTGGACTCTAGATATTTCTTCTTTTTACTTTTATCAATTACTGCTGAAATTAATATTTCTAGATTGCTTTTGTACAACTCAACCCAGGTAGCTGGAATTTGGCATGAATATATATTTTAGGAATGAGACATTCCTTTTGTGTTTATATGGATTTAGTATGTTACAATACTGACTGGATAGACTTTATAAAAGTGTGGTCCCTTCAAGATTCCAACTAGTTGTCAACAGTTTTCTTCAAAATTGCTGTGTTACATGAACTACTAAGAGGAAAACACAGAAAACCTACTGTAACTATCATTTGTGTACCAGTTGTGTAATGAGAGAAATTCAAGCAATGTTTTACTAGATGGTACCAACTGTAAAAAGAGTGTTTTTTTCTATCGGAGACAGCAGACCTAGGGTTTGAATGACCAGGTCTTTACCCTGCTTTTGTAGGGTGGCCAAAGCCATTTTAGGATGGTGAGAGATGAGCTCATTTGAAACACATCTCTGGTGCCCAGGGAACTGTATGATTCACACTTAAAGTTCTCTGTTGTTAGAAAGGGATGAAACTGCATTGACTTCAGTGGTGCTGGAGGTGTTAGGAGCTGCCTGGCATTTGGACTGTGTTTTTGAGACGAATATGTATGTGTGACTGCCTAGGGAAAACCACACACAACAGAACCTGAAGCAGTAACGCTGGGTGATGTATTGCCCCTTCCCATCAGTCATAGTGTATGCAATGTAAACAGAGAGAAGTAATTTGCTACTTTCCTGGGTTCCATTATGTATATGTGTTTATTTAATCAGAACTAAATGATATTACATGAAGTTCCCCTTGCCCTCCTGAGGAATCCAGATTCAACACTTTCAGCACTGTTCAGTGTTGGAGAGCGAAGAAAGTGTAACCATAGTGATGGAATGGAAATGATTTTCTTTGTTCAGAGGCTTCAATATCCAACAGACATTACAGTTTTCAAGGTCAAAAATATATTAGGATGAGATAAAAATTAAAGAAAAATGTGCTGGCTTAGCTACAAAAGCTAATTTAGTTTATGCATTATAAATTATGTTAAAATGACTAAAATGAGATTTCTCAGCAAGAACTAAATGTGTGGTTTCACAAAACTAATTTCCAAAGATGAACATGATTACAGAATTTAGCTTTAAAAGCTTTTCAGGCCATCAGAGAAAACAGCAAAGCTATCAATTATCAGACTTTAGTGGTGCCTCTGTCAGAAATATAATGGTATTTTTAGCATTCTGCTCGGCGTTTACTAAATTAAGAATGTCTACAAACAAATCAATTAATTGGGACATTATTTAATTAAGTAAAACATGTGATCTGCCAAAGAACCTTAAGCAGACGATTGTAACAAACATTCTAGTAGCCTTCCTCTTCTGTTGAGGGAAAAAGCTCACTATGCAATAAAATGGAGATGGAAGCTATGGAAAATAAAATGTTGATTCAACCAACAGAGCTTTGCATTCTTTTCGGATGCATGCTGCATATTTATGTAATTTACAAAAGAGTATGTTTTAAAAATCTGTGATTTCTGGAAGAAGGTCAGTGCTATCTGTCAGTCATTCCATCCTGTTAAGTACAGATGTTGCATTTATTTTCTTGTCACAATGCTATCTAAATAAAGAATCTCTATCCTCACACAGGGTATACTTATGTCTCTGTGCACCAAAAAGTTACTGGGTTCCTGATGTTTGTTTCTATTGTACTGGAGAGCTTCACAGTTAAAATTCAGTGAAGATTTATTTTGGACCCACTCCAAGCCAGACATCTTCAAACAAACTATCTCCTTCAGCTTTTGACAGTCTTGTGAGATAGGTATCAAGATCCCAGTTTTGTAAATGGCAGATTGAAATTCAATTAGGCTAAGCTAAGCATGTTCTCTGTATTCACACACATGGCAAACTGCAGACTTGGGATTTAAACCCACAGTGTGTGACACTAAGGTGGGAACACTTACCCATTATTCTATAAAATCTCTTCTCACAGGAAAGCCAGTGAGAACTAGTCTGAACTTAGGGCAGCATCAATGGAATGACTACCCTGTTGGCCAGTGAAGTCATTGGAAAGGCATTGCCCCCAAAGACAGCAGTGATTTCCTTAGGAGAAGGAGTAGAGACTACCATCCCAGACTCCTTAAGTAAGTCAAAGTATCTAATTACTTACTCCCACTAGGTTTTGTGAAAAAGGGAAGACTGCCTTTTCACCCACAAGAAACACAGAATAGAGTTCCATCTTTATTTGAAGTGACTGCAAATATGGAATAAGAGTAGGTTAAGTGAGATGTGATGGCCAGCAACTGAGGTGGTGCCAGTTGTAGTCAATGGCAATGTTGTGAACCTGTTAGAAACTTTAAAGTCTCATTTCTTCCTTTTTTAATGAAGGTGATCTTTTCACATATATCAGAATCGTGAGTTTTTGTATTGAGGAGCATCTCATGAACTATATAAAATATCCTTAAACTCGCTTTCAGAATTCATTTGATTTGAGCAAATATTATTGGTTCTATCCCGGTGACTCTGGATATGCAGTCCAAGTAGTCTTCTAATCCTTTTTGTTCTTTCTTTGTTCCTTTTTCTCCTCTCAGATCCAGGTGCATCCCCGATGTGATTATGCATCTGGGGTTCTTATCCTGCTGGGCTTATCTTTCTGAAAATTTCTCAAACAAGACATGGATGTCAGTCTGCAAGTCATTGATACCTGATTATCTGAGAACACGAAGTCCCTTTAAATTCCTGCCTCATTAAATGTTAATTTTGAAGTCAGAGTTTTGTTCCTTTCTATTCTTCACATTTTTATCACTAAGTGATGGGTTCAACTCTTAATGAAATGCCATGTGAAAAAATTGAAATGTTTCTATTTAATTCTAAGAATATAAAGAAAATACTATGCTCATCATCAAACTGGGGAGAAGCATCTTACTTACTGCTCAGTCTGTACCTGGTGACCAACGTAGAAGGTTGGATGCACTGGCTGGAGCAATAGGAGAGACTCAGATGGACTCCATTCCGCCTGAGATTGACAGCATGTGAGCAAAAGGCTTTGCTAAAATTAGGGTAATTTTGTATGCAACGGGGAAAAACAATCCCTTAAATATCAGTGTGGGATTCAACAGCAAAATATGTCTAGACATGTGAAACCTTCCATGCTGAAAGAAGTTATTGAAAAATGATTCATTTTTACATCCTCCACCTGCTGCCTGATTCTTTGTGATATTGATTGGTGAGAGAAAGAACTTTTTCCAAATGATAGTACTGAGATGTGTTACTAATAAGATGTATAGTTTTTAGCACTCAACCTTTATAGAGCATCAAGCATGTGCTAGTTGCTATTTAGAAATTCTGTGTCTTTATCTTAATTCAAATTTCAAAAAAACCTTCTTTTCTTATTCATACTGGTCACAATTTTGGATCAACTAAATATGGACAATGTTTGTCCCTTTTTAGAGCTGAAAAGTATGACTTTGAAAATATGCTTTATGAAATAAATTTATATGTTGATTATAATACATTTGCTGTTTTTCACAATTATCTCGTTAATCTGAATAGTTTAGAGATGGTATTTTAGACATTCTCCAGTGTCAGCTGTTATTTTATTTATGATTACCAGGCTACCTGACAGTGTCCCAAACCAATAGGAATTTGTTTTTTTACACATAGTAAGGAGTCTAGATACAGGTGGTTATTCTTGCTTGAACAGTTCAATGATGTTAGAAGCAGCATCTCTGCAATTTTCTTTACTTTTTCCTGATGGTCACAAGGTGGTGGCTGCTGCTTGAAGCATCATGTTTATATTCAGGCAGAATGAGGAGGGCAGGTATAGTGTTAGAGATGTATGCTTCTTTTATTAAATATCAGTTTTGCCAATCCTTCAACAAACTTTCACTTACAATCATTGGCCAGAACTCAAACATTTGGTCATTCCTACCTTCAAAAGAACCACAGACAGTGAGTATTTAGGTGTTTGGGAATGAGTGTTATATTAACCAACAGTGCCAGACACTTCTTGCCACCCAATTTGTATGCTAATTACTAGGATTGATATTGTGACTGAGTGGAACCAACTTCATGGTAAAGGAAATGGAAATGCATTGAAAATAATCAGTGTTTAAATCTCAACCCTGTAGTTTTATGTTATGATTCTAACACAACTGTCTCCTACTTGCATACCCTTCAGTTTCCTCATTTCTAAATGAGATGAGAATTTCCTTTTACATTGTTGCAATTAGAAGGAAATAAGGTAAGATGTTTTAGAGTGTCAGCTACAGATCTGAATAGATTGAAATTCACTCAATTATTCATTTATTCATTCTTTCATTCATACATACAGTTGATCAATATGAACTTTATTTAGGAGATGCAATCAAGAAGTTACTGCAGGTTGGGATTTGTAACCATGAGGCTAAGAATGCCATACCAGCTCACCTCAGGATCTTGTTCTGTCTCCAGATGGCAATGGGGCAGCCGATGGCGGAGGAAGGAAATTAGCTTTTATTTTTTTTTGGCCATCTCCTACATTTTTACCTGATGAAGCAGGTATTTCTTTCCTCTATGTTAAATTAGACTCTGAAGCTAAAATCAGAATGACTTTGATCTTTCATATTCCTAAATTGTATATAGTATATAGTTCTTTATTCCCATCTACTCTTTTATTTCCTTGGGAACCCAGTACAAATCCCTAGTAACTGGGCAGAGGATAGTTGTATTAATTGCTCAGAATCACACACTAAATCTTTCCTTTCTTTCAACCTCAAGCTAGTCAGTTGGTACCCAATAATTTCTCTCTTAAGAGCCTATTTCTTTCTTTATCTAGAAATCCATCTAGTTCTACCTAGAGATAAAGAATAGCTATTACTCATTACTAATTTGGAGTCTGAAACTTATTGAACTGTTATTCACCGCTGCAAGTGTGCCTCGTCTCTGAAGTTCCCTTATGTCATCTCTTCTGTCCTGCTGGTGTGTCCAGGTGTGGCCAATGTGGACACAAATTTGCTGTAGGTTTGTTGCTCAGGCCTTGATCCAGGAATATTGCCAGACATAGGTTATGTAACACTGTGCCGTGTGCACTGTTTTCTAAATATGAACATGTGATGATATGAACATAAATATCTTCTGAATTGGTAACGATTTTTTCTGGTTTTTATTTTTTCTTACATCTGTCCATCAGTCCTCCCTGCCTTCCTTCATCCTGGTCTGTCCCTACTTCTGTCTTTTTTTCCTTTCTCTTATCTGGGAATAGATCTGTAGCCTTTAAATTATAACTGCATTATTTAGAAGGGGGACCCTGAGAGATGAATAGTGATCTGTGTGTAACGTACAAATATGTTACAGATTAAGAGTTCAGCATTCCTGAAGGGTGGAACAAAATCAGTCATTGAATGGTTGCCAGAGTTCAGCCTCTGCAAATGGATGAAAACAAGCATGATGAAGAGGAGTCAGGCTAAGTATTAGTTCCAGACATTCCTCTAGAGGGAGCTGATGGTCAGACTAGAGTTAACCATGGTGAGATTGGCCAAAAAGGAGTGAGGACGCTTTAAATGTGGGCAGTATCATGAGACCGAGTAGGCTGGGCAATTAATCCTGAGCCTGTGGATTTAAAACACATCAGAAACTCTTAGTGCAATATCAGAGAAGCAACCACTATCAACATCATCTTAATGTCATTTCCTCAAAACTACAGAAAATGCTATAATGCTAACAACTTGATTTCAGTCCTGGAGAACAATTCAAAGATTTTATGAATATATAGCTATCCATTCATTTGTCTATCCACCTCTCATTAAATAGTTTCTGAGTTCATATTATGTGCCTAATGCTGTGCCAGGTACTAGGGATATAGAATTAAAAGGTCATTTTCCCAGTAGAATAGAGCAAGTAGATTAGGGGGAGGAAGGAAGGGAGGGACAAGGAAGGTACTGGGGTATGACACTGATCAAATTATCTTACGTGCATTTATGAAGATGGCATAACGAATCCCATGACTACACTTAAAATGCACCAATAAAAATATTATTTTAAAAAGTCATAGTCCCTAACTTTAAGGAACTCACAATGTAACAGAAAAAATAAACACAGATACAACTAGGTACTCTTTAATGCAAAAGTACCTATTTGAAGATATCTATCTTATATGATAATCAGGAACAGAGCACATGGGGGATTAACATGAGGGAATGAAATGCATATGTGATTAAACTACCTACGGTTATGTCAGGAAAAGAGGGGAAAGACTGATAGACAAGGCAAGAAAGAGGACCGTCGTAAAATCCTGTGAATCAGAGGCTCCCATCACCCACAATCAAACTTTTTGCTTAATATGGAAGACCCATGATTCCCTTGTTGGTTCTCAACTTCCATTGGTGTTTTCCAGAATACCCGTGAAAATATTTTATATTATTTTTTTCATTACACATGCAGTTTTCCCTACTTGATGTCCTCTCTTCTTTTATTCTGTTCTCTTTTGTCTAGCCAGAAAAAATAAACTTTTTAAAGCACATGCTCATGCATTTCCTATGAAAAAATCTCTTCATTCTCTCTCAGTCTTCCTTTATCTTTAATCCCACCATTTTTCCATCTCATTAATAAATAGCATCTACTACCCTGCTTAGTAATTTTTCTCCAGAAAAATATGTGTCTCATCCCATCTCTAGTTCCTATGCTTTTTATTTTGGTTCAATCCAAATTCTTGCTAGGTCTAGTGAAGAACACACTATCCATCCTCTGTCTGTCATTAATTATCTCCTGATAACTTTCTTGCAAACTCTTACATTCCAACATCACTGTCCTTTCCAGTCCCCTAAACACACCATGATTTCTTTGCTGTCTGAAGCATGTTTCCCCAGGATTTTAGATTGAATGTCTCTTCCTTCATTCTTCACTGGGTGTCTGCTCAATTATCACCTTCCTTGGGATGGCTTCCTTTCTTACCCAGTCTGAATGGCAACTCCATCCACATATACTTTTACACAACTCTGTCCCTTCCCTCCCTCCCTCCCTCCCTTCCTTCCTTCCTTCCTTCCTTCCTTCCTTCCTTCCTTCCTTCCTTCCTTCCTTTCTTTTCTTTTCTTGTACTGGGGATTGAACCCAGGGGCACTCAACCACTGAGCCACATCCCTAGCCCTCTTTTGTATTTTATTAGAGACAGGGTCTCACTGAGTTGCTTAGTGCCTCGCTAAGTTGCTGAGGCTGGCTTTAACTATTGATCCTCCTGCCTCAGCATCCTGGGCCACTGGGATTACAGGTCTGTGCCACTGTGTCTGGCACTTTCCTATTTCTTTATGGTACCTTTATATATCTGCATTTATCTTGTTCATTTGTTTGCTGTCAGTATCTACCTCTCGATTAACAAGTAAACACTGTGATATAGGGCTTTTGACAATCTTAGTACTTTATTTTCAGGATCTAGAATCATGCCTGGTAAGTAATGTGTGCTTAATAAATATTTGTTAAATTGATTAAAGTAATTAATAGCTCTATTTTTTCATTGTTATGCCTGCCTCTTGGGAGAAGAGATCATCAGTTTTTATTGTGTATTCTATAGACATAGTATGTTCACTGACATATAATAGATGCTCAAAAATATTTATTGAATGAATGAATGAATGGGGATCAATAATATTTGCAGATGACATAGAGCTGGGGCTAACATATTAAAACCAATTCTTTGTGGGATATGAGTTAGTTTCTGAGTTATTGCTGCTCCAATTGGAGCATGACCACTGATCTGAGATTGTAACTATGTTGTTTTAGTTGACATATGGTTTTGTACCCCTAGCACAAGTACTGATGTTGCAAAGTCAAATGGCCACAGTAGGGGAGGACAGTCAGCACACAGCCCTATCATTTCCCACACACATGGTTTTTCTGCAGTTTTTATGGTAGTGACAGGAAACTGTGGGCATCTCTAAAAGTTGAGTTTTTAAGATCTGATATATATTATCTTGAGAACTGCTCACAAATTTGAAGTGTAGAACATAAGTCAACCATGGCAAAATTTAAGCAAGTTGTGGCAAAATGGCTGTGTACCTGCCAAAGGTGTTCATTTAGTTTGATGTTCCCCCAAACCAGATAGTTAATATTTAGTGTCTCCAATTTGTAGGTATATCTTTTCATTTTCAAAAACAAATTTCTACTAATATGTAAAATCCATTAAAATTTTATTAAGGATTTCACATTTGGCTACATGAAAAATTTTAAGATGCACTCATTTGAGCAAAAAGTTATAATATTTAGTGAACATTTGAAAGATGAAAGATATTGTTTGCTATACTCAGACCAGCCAATGTCCAGACAGAGTGTTCATGCTGTTTAGTAAAAATACAGGAAGATTCCCACCTTTGTGTGTGTGTGAATTACTCTGAAAGAAATTCAAAGGAAAATAAAAATCATCCTTGGGCTCAGAGTCTTTAAAAAAAAAACCTTCAGCTACAAGAATAAAATTATTAACAATAAAAATATCTCCTCATAATAGATTTTTTTCAAAAAGATTCTCAGTATTATGATTTGGCTTTTAACAGGAATCATATAATCTGTGTGCCAAGTGGTGGTGAAGAGGCTTAATTTAATTGTATTGGCATGAAATGACTGTATTCATTGGTGATGGAAAGAAGAGTGATTTAACATCAGATTTCCTGGTAGAGGAAGCTTCACTATTTAGCTTTCATTTCTACAAATGCCCAAGGGTGACGTGGATGGTGAGGAGGTCATGTTCTTTTAAAAACACAGCCAGGATCTGAAACCCTCACTTGAAAGTAGTAAAAACTCTTTCAAGTTAATCACACATTTGATCTATAAGAGCCCTGGACACATTTTGAAATATTTTAAAAATCTGAATCAATCAGTGTACCTGAACCCAAAGTTATTTGAAACATTATGTTGAGTCATATGAAAGGGAAGAATACTGAATCCTTGCCCTCAGGAAGTTTATAATCTATTGATGCAGACAGGATATTTGCACATAATACGTAGTAACCTAGACAATGAATGGGTCAGTTGTGAAATAACAGAAGAATCGAGAAAGGGTGACTGGCATTTTCAGGCCTCATGCTGAGCAAAATTCAAGAACTAGTCAGTACAACTTGCCTTTCCTTTAAACTTTTCATACATATTTTATCCAGTTGAAGTAGAAATGTTGGAAGTAAGGAACACATTTCAACCTTTGAATAATTTGAAGTATCTAACAGTTCAAAGTAGATATTGTTTTGAGGTCATAGCACTTATTTTTTTCTATGAAAAATATTGTATATTCTGAAAATAATCATGTTAAAAGAAATATTCTGGAAAGCTCCGCCTCCACTCCCTGTGTTCCAGGAACTTCCAGTGCTTTTTCCCATATCAACTTCTAATGACACATCATGAGTGTGCACCACCTTCACTTGAACAGAAACTACATGAGGACTTGTTTTCCTTGTTCTGATCGAACAAGATGGAGCCTGTGATAAATAGATGTTCATTGACTTGGAGAACAAGTGAGCAAGCTATTTTGTCCTTGACTGTGACATTCTTGGCTTATAGTATTCAGTAGCTCTGAGAAGATTGGCTTCTCTTTGGTTTTTGAAGGTAGCCAATCTCGTTCCTGTCTCAGAATTTTACAAACACCTTCTGCTTCTAAGAAAGCTTTCCTTTTTCTCCTTCTCTCATGTCCCCTAGCACTCCCAGGTCCTCTGAGAGAACTTGTCTGACACCCTAATACAGGTCTCCTCTGCTACTAGCTCAGCTCCTTTTTCCCCATTATAGCATAAGGTGCTTGTTATTTCCCCCTTACCCACTCTATGGTAATCTCATGATGGCAGGCATAGTTTTATGACTGATGGTAACTGCAGTGTCTTGCATAGTGCTGGATGCATGGAAGTCAATAACTAAGAAATAAATGTTGCTTATGTATGGGACACATTCATGAGTGACATTTGCTCTCAGGGTGGAATACATGTATGGCTCTGCAATTTATACACATTTTTTTTGTGTGTACAGGATGTAACTTCACATGCTTTTATTATCCTTAATGATCTAACAATTTGGCTTGTTGAGATAGCATGGTAGAAAGCCCTTGGACATAGTGTTTGGTTTATGAGGGGACAAAGGGGATACTATAGGTATTTAGGACAGAACAGTTCCATTTGGGAAAGTAAAGAATGTGGCAAACTCTGCAAACACATATGCTGATGACCTCTCAGGGCTTACTGGTTTGGTTTTCTTGGTCATTTAAATTCTTTGCAAACTCTCTCTCTCTCTCTCTCTCTCTCTCTCTCTCTCTCCTTCTCAAATATTTCTTGATATGAGAATGGTAAAATCTCTTCTATTAGACTCATTCTGCTGAAAATCCTATTTTCCAGACACCTTTTTTTCTTATTGTGCAGGATTGTTAATGTAATAAAAATCGTGCTTCATTAGAGTCTCTAGCTTCATCCATACCAAGGAGACACCTGCCCATGTAAGTTGAATGGCTTGTAGAATGTTTGTTTCCAATGACTATCTCAGAGATATCATTTTCTTATAATGAGGGTGTTGGCACTAATCATGGCTGTAGAACAACAAAATGTAGATGATTACATTAGCCAGATTCCCCCAAAAGACATCAGCCTGGACTTATGACAGTAGCAAACTTTCTGACCCAATGTCCTTCTTCTGAAGCTCAGTCTAAGACTCTTCATGATGGTCTTCAGCTATTGCTGCAAGGTTTCATTTTCTCTTTTTTTTTTTTTCCTGTGGCACTGGGGATTGAACCCAGGTGTGCTCTACCACTGAGCTACATCCCCAGTGAAAGGAAAGTGACCACAACACTCGGAGAGACCAAGAGATCTTTATTGCAGAAAAGAGAAGAGAAGAGAGAGCGAGAGTGAGAGAAGAAAGAGAGAGCAAGGGAGAGGGAGAGTGAGAGAGAGTGAAAGCAAGAAAGAACAAGGGGGGGTGGGCAGGAGGGAGTTTTTATAGCCCAAATCTAATGGGGTCTTTGGGTCTGCAAGCTGCGTTGTTGGTGTACAGTGATTGGATCATACAGTAGTTTCTAAGGGTGTCATATTCTGCCTTCAGGCAGATGGGGCAGGGGTCAGATGTGGGTTTCCGTTGCACCAGAAGGGTGGGGGTCGAGTGTGCAGCCTTGAGTGGGGTTGAGTGTTCAGACTTGATGCAAACAGATGATACAGGACCAGACAGAGGGGGGTTTGAGTGCCCGGGTTATCCTGCAACTAACTTTCGTTCAGCCTGCCCTACAGACAACTTAGTTCACCTGCCCTGCACCTAACTCCCAGCCCTTTTATTTTGATGCAAGGTCTCACTAAGTTGCTGAGGATAGTCTTGAACTTGTGAACTCCAGTCTCAGTTTCCCAATTTCAGCTGGCATTACAGTCATGTGCCACCACCCCCAGTCTCATTTATGTTGACTGGCCATGACAATCCTCAGCTTGAATCCCAGGGTGGTGGCTATCTTTTTCCCTACCAACCAAAGCAGTTCCTACTTGTTGTTATCTATTTAGACATTACCACTCCAGAATTTGCAATGACAGCCTTTTCTTCTTCTCCAGAATTCCCTGCGCTCCTCCTCTGGCAGAACATGCCCCATCAACTCTGGTATGTTACAGGAATGCCCCCTGAATTGTATCCTCAGATTCTAAAATAACTCTCACATTTCAGTCTCTTGATTCATCTCTGGGACACTGGCACACGTTTTCTAGGAGGGTGGTATAGAATAGATCTTTGCCATTCCTGTGAAACATTAATGTTGGTTTCACCTGACTTTTGTTAAAGTACTATACTATGCTGCTTATTAGAAATGCAGACCCTTGGGCTTTACCACAGCACCACTGAATAAGAGCCTGTATTTTAATGAGTTTCCCAGGTGATGTGTAGCATACTGAAGTCTGAGAAAACCTGAGAGATGATTTGGTCAACTTTTCTTACTTTCCCTCTGATTGCAACTTAGTTGCTTGCTGATCACCACTCTTGCCTCTGTGGTTATGGGATGATTGTGCTTCTTAGTGTTAAAGATCTTAGTTCTCTGGAGAGCTATAAGCACTATGTGAAGCCTGCTTCATAGGCTCTCCAAATGCACAGAAACTTGCTTGAACATGTCACAGATCTTCTACGAACCCTTGCATTGGAGCTGTAGTCACGTAAGTTGTATTACAAAGTGGAAATCATAGTAACATCATAATAATACTTTCCTTAAATTTCCACTGTGCATTTTAACCCACTGTATGGATCGTGGTCTCTAAACAGAGGGGGGTTTGAGTGCCCGGGTTATCCTGCAATGAGCATTTAGAACTGGTATTATTCTACCCATTGTGCAGATGTAGAGATGAAGCAAGTTTCCAGGTAGCATCTCTGGCACATCTTTTGACTTCGGTTCTCCTTTCACTACATGAACAAAATTTTTAAAAAAATGAACACATAAGTAAAAATGCAATCATGAGACAACAAGGCTGCTGTTTTAAGGATTTTTTAAAAAAAGTTATCAGTCATCAGAGGGATTTAATATATGCTTTATGGCCCCAAGAACATGTCTTCATGACTTGAGGGCTTTTAATGCTAAAATCTTTTACTAAACAGAAAAAAATTAACCAAAGAAAAATATTTCAACTGAGATACGCTGCTAGAAAACAGCTAAAAGCAATATTGCAACATTCTGACAGGCTTCCCTGGGTTAAAGCAGTTACTATATATTTCTATTATCTTTGAAAATGTTAAAGGAAAGCCAACTTTGTGTTTGCATCTCTTCAATTTATGAACTCAAATGAATTTTAGTTCAAATGATATTGGTTTGGAATGAAATGTTTTATGCCAGCTTTGGAATAAATCCTCAGGTCTATTCTTAAGATTGCTATACTCTTCAGCAACAGGGCAAACTGCTGATCAGAAAGCAATGCATTATTGTAAATTCTTACCTGGAATAAAATATAAGATGAATTCTTTTTATTTTTAAAATTCTACCTTGTTTTTCACTTTCTCAAGGAGAAATTGATTTGGCACCTTTGGAAATGATTAAGCATTTTCTCTTCCATTTTCTTCAAAAGACTGGTTGCTTTTGGTGTCAAATGTTAATAAGCCTTTTCCTATTTGTAGGAAGGGATGCTAGTTAGCCCAGGGACACCAGGGAATCTCTTAACTGTGAAAAAGTGGGAGCCAAAAGACAAGCCGGGCACTGGCTCAGCGGGAGCTGCGAAGTGTTTCTTACTGAGTTTCCTCTGTTCTGGATACTCACATGATGACCTACAGGAGTTCAATTTCCAGGCCACATCTAATGTGCTTGCATCACAGGTAACCTGTGCTCTGGTTTACACTTCCAGTTGCCTTCACTTCTGTTTGGGTCCTTCTCACGTGTCCCCTCAGTAGTACCCCCAGTTTGGTTCTCAGACTTCCCAGGATTAATGAAGCTTTTTATTCATTTATTTTGTTGACTCCAATTCCCTTTTCCATCTCTCCTTCCTCCTTTGCTGCTCTTATTCTCCCCTTCTTTCTTTACTATTTCTTTTTATTTATAATTATCCTTTTCCTCTCTTTCCAGTTGCTCCATAATCAACTCTTTTTTTTAGCTAAAGACCGATCTTTTCTAGTGAAATCATCGGTCTTCACAATATCAATTAAGGATGGGAAGCAATCACTGCACAATGTATCAGTCATAGGACTAAGCAGCAGTTATTTTGCTGGCATTCCAAGCCTGGATACTTCCTGTCTGCAGCCTGTGTATTTAACTTGGACCAGCCTGTGTATTTCGCTTCTAGACCGGGGGCCTAGTGCCCAGTGGTACACAGGTCTCAGTAAATGTTGCTGCATTTATTTGACATTTCTTTTTGCTGCTGCTGTGCAGTTACTTATGTTTTATAACTCCCCTCCCCATTTTTTTACTTTATCCTCACCATATTGTGTCTATTAATAGATTCTGTTTCTGTGATTTTTATTACTTTGAGACTTACCCCTTAATTCTCTCTGTGCGTAACATAATTTATTATTGACCCTTGTGACTCAATTCTGGGGTTGCTTGATAGGGTGGGTTTCCACGCATCCCTCCTACCAGTTTCAAATAGTGTTTAATTGACAGACCAATGGCTTAAACCTCTGTTTTACAATTAAGTAGCTCAAATAATCTATATCCAATAAACTCCCAACTGGTTGATGTGATGGAAGGTGGAATTGCCCCAGATATAACAAATCTGATTTCCTTAAAAATTCTCTACCTCTTTCCCACTGTTAATTATTATTTAAGTTAAAATTTACATACATTAAAAAGGTAGTAGGTGAATGAAGGTTCCATTCTGAAATGTGTATTCCTGAAAGCATATTGTGTAAATAAAGTGTGTGTACATGAATTTTTATGAAAATATCCTAGGTGACCCTCTATTTAAAGAAACCACAGGATAAAAGTTTTACAAAGTGATAAAAAGAAAAGTCCTCTCTCTGTTCTTTATCAGTTGGGACAGGCAGATTCATGTTCAAGTCATAACAAAAGTGTATCTCTGCCTCATTGTATGTGTCCAAAGTGGGTAGGTAGGGAAAATCTTCAAGATGTTGATGAAAACCCCATCCTCACACACTACTAGGATGATTTTACCAGGGAAAAGAGAATTCAGGAGCATCTTGTACCATTAAGAATTAGAATTAAGTGTTAATTAAGAATTAAGTGCATTGAAAATTGGAATTAAGCAATTAAGGAGCATCTTGATCATTAGAATTAAGTTTTCTGACCTGGAAATGATGGTCCAATGACCAGAACTTCTCCCCGTTGTCCCAACCATCCAAAAGTGCTAAGAAATTTAGTCTTCTGTATGGATAGAAGGAAATAAGAATTAATGATGGTCACAGTCTGCCCTTGTGATTATCAATCATTTCTTCCTCTCTGTGTCACCAAGGTAAAACACCTCACTACCACCCCCAAAGGAGACAACCCAAAAAAACTTCAAGCACACAATCCAGGATCTCTGCTAGTCTTGCATTAGGAGATGCAAAATATTTACTTTAGACTCATATACAGCTCCTGATGATCTAGAGACCTGGAACTAAAAAGGTGGGTTTTCAATCTCTTTTCCCCCACCCAACATACAGTATGGAAACCAGGCCTGGATGATCTCATAAACCCTTGATTGGAAGTGTCTGAATCAGAGATAAGCAGCAATGACCACCTTAGGTTGTGGCAACTCTGAAGTTCACGAGGCAAATGTCCTCAAGGGCTCCTCTCCTGAGGTGACCCTGAAGTGGGAAGGCTCTACAGTTTACAGGATCCAAGGTCTTTGTTTCTGTCCTCTGGAATAGTGTTCCTTTCCATGATCCTCTTTGGCCATATTTGAAACAAGCATCGGGAGGAAGTTTCACAGACTTTTTAGCTCACATCCCATCCGATGATGGCTGAAGCCACAATGTTATTTTAGGTTCTAAACTGTCACCATCTCTTTTAGTTTGGTCTTATTCTTTTGACAATATACTTTTCTCAAAAGCTTCACTGGGTTTCTCTATTAGCTTCGTGTACCAAAAGCTTGTGACATTTTCTTTTTAGATATAATACTCATGTTTGCCAGGTGTCTTTGCTTCTTCACACACACACTCTCTCTCTTCATCACTATATTGATTTCATCGTCCCTATCTTGTGCCTATCAGGCATCCAGAACCATACATTTCATGACTTTTCTCTAAACCATTTTGTCCAATAAAAGGATTTTCCTAGGTATCACTAAAAATGTGGTAGGCAGAATAATGTTCCTCCAAAGATGTCCATATCCTCATCTCCAGACCTGTGATGTGTCATGTTCTATGGTCAGGAGTCATTCAGATTGCTGAATGAACTATGTTTGCCAATCAACTTAAAATAGGGAGATTCTGTGGAATTATGCATGTGGGCCCGATGTGATCATAAGGATCTTTTAAAGCAAAACAGGAGACAGAAGAAGAATCGGTGTCAGAAGGAAGCACTAGAAGAAAATTTCAACCACTGGTGTCTGACTTTGAAGATGGAATGAGGCCATGTATCAGTCAGGGTTCTCTAGAGAAATGGAGCCAATAGAAAAAAATGTCACAGATAAACCCGGAATGTGCTCCGCTAATCTCCTACATGTGTCTCAATCTAATTAAGTTGATAATCAAGGTTAACCATCAAAGGTCATGAGCCTAAAAATATGGGTGGTCTCTAGAAACTTGGAAAGCCAAGAAAGTAGATTATCCTCTAAAGTTTCCATACAGAAACATGGCTTGTTTTGGCCCAGAGTGGTCACTTAAGACTTGTGACCATCAGAACTATAAGAGTATATTTGTATTAAATTAGTTTATAATCATTTGTTATTGAAGCAATCAGAAACTCATGCACATCTTAAATCAGCTCCAGGCTTTTAACATTAGGTCTGATTGCCATCTCCTTAGTGTCATATTAGCTAGGGATGAGTTTTAATCAGACTTTAGTCTTCAAAAAATATTTCTGAATTATGTATTTTACTGTTGAAGTATGAGAAATAGTCACTTGTCCTAACACTTTACAAGGCCTTGAATTTTGGGATTTTCTGTTTTTATTCCAGCTTGCACACCAACAATTTCTTTCTTCAGTTTATCTCTACTAGAATGCCTTGTCAAATAGGGCTAATAACAGCTAACATATGTTACTAATATTTTGTTTTCCAATTTTTTCTCTAGTTCTTCAATTTTATTATGCATATGGTATACTTTCCAAATTATCACACGTGACAATTTTACCAAATACTTTGTCTTTCAAAAATTGTTTTCTTACTGCAGTTTCTAATTAATGCTGCATATTTATTAAAGTAAGAATCCACTTCTGTTTGTTAGGGTCTTTATCTAGCCTTCTCAGGATGGGAGAAATTATGCTGCAGGACAAATAATCCTATAGTCTTGTTGGCTTAAAGAAAAAGGTTTATTTCTCTCTCATACTGTGTCCATCACAGGGACTTGCTCTTCCTTGTCCTTACTCCAGAACCTAAGCCAGAAGAGTAACCATATTGCCAGTGTCTGGCAGAGGGAAAGAGAGAATGTGTGGCTGTCATACATCTGTCCTAAGATTTCACCAGGGACATATTCATGTACACTTACACATCCTTGGACAAATCAAGTAACAGACTCCATCAAACTCCAAGGGAGTAGAGAAGTGCAATTCTATGACAGGCCTCTAAAAAGAATGGGAAATACTTTTTTGCACAGCAATAGTGACTACCAGGCCTTTATAATTCTTGTAAATTGAGGTTTAGTGTGGTAGGTCACAGATGTATTAAGAAATGTGTACTGAGCTAAGAGAAAAGATGACTCATAATATATTTTTGCAAAATTTGTTATGAGTTATAAATGGTAGACACATGTAATCATTAGCTACTTGTTCTGACTTTGTATTTAAAAAGCCTATTAGTCTGCAAGCATATTCAGAATGTAAAGGGATGTTTTTAAAAAGGTTGAAATAATAACCAACTCAACACCTAGGTACATATCTGAAAAGAAATGCCAACAAGATTTATCTTTAAAATATGTAACAATGTTATTCATATTGAAAACTTTGCAAGGGTGAATGAGATGGACATCATTACCCCAAGTACATGTATGAAGACACAAATGGTGTGACTCTACTTTGTGTACAGAGATATGAAAAATTGTGCTGTATATGTGTAATATAAATTGTAATGCATTCTGCTGTCATATATAACAAATTAGAATAAAAATTAATAAAAAAGAAAAATTTGCAACATGAATATGCCCTTAAATAGGTATATGACACATTTATTCATTATAACATTATGGGGTACTTACGTAAATATTAAATGTTAGAGATTATTCCAACCTGACATTAATTTAAGAAGTAGAATATAATATTGCATATACTTTGAATTTCTAATTTTTTATGGGTATATGCAGAAAAGAATGACTGGAAGAGAAAATATATATACAAATGATAGCTATATATGAATAATGGAATTATGTTAGGTTTTAGTTCTTTTTGTTTTTTATTTTTCCAATTTTTCACAGTGGAATATTTTACTTTTCTCTCTCAAATAGTAAATATAATAACAACAATGTTTCTTTTGAAAAGAATTATGGGTTTTTATATGAAGTCCTGTTAATGTAACTATTAACATTGAAACAAAACACTGAAACCATATTTGGTAGACAAGCTTCAAATGATGTCCCACCAAGAATTCCGGCATCTGTTATTTACCAATCTAGGTATTGTTGTGAGTGGTCTTTGAAGGTTCAATTAAGGTTCTCAACCAGCTGAGAATATGTTGGAATTTTCAGGTGTGTCCAATGTAATCACAGGAGCCTTTAAAAACAGATCAGGGGCCTGGGGATGTGGCTCAAGCGGTAGCGTGCTCACCTGGCATGTGTGCGGCCCGGGTTCAATCCTCAGCACCACATACAAACAAAGATGTTGTGTCTGCCAAAAACTGAAAAATAAATATTAAAAAATTCTCCCCCCCCCACTCTCTATCTCTCAAAAAAAAAAAAAAACCAAACAGATCAGGAAGGTAAAAGAATTAGTTATAGAGATGTAGGGCGGAAGAGGCAGAAGGAAACTTCGGTGATGTTCAAGGCATGAGAAGGCTCCATACCACTGTGGATGGCTTTGATGATGGAGGAAAGGGAAAGCCATTAAGATATGTAGGGTAGACCTGTTAACTGAGTTCTCCAATTATGTGGAACTGAATTTTGCCAACAATTTGAGTGAGTTTGGAACCAGATCCTTCCCAGAGCCTCCAGGAAGAACAGAGACCTGCAGACACCTTGATTTTAGCGTGAGAAGGCTGGTGTTTAATTTCTGTTACTTGAAAACCATGAGTTAATAAATTTGTTTTAGTAAGCTGGGTTGGTGGTGCACACCTATATCTCAGCAACTTGGGAGGCTGAGGCAGGAGGATTACAAGTTTGGGGGAAGCTTGGACAGTTTAGTGAGACTCTGTCTCTATATGTGTAATATAAATTACAATGCAATTTGTATTACAATAAAAAAAGGCCTGGGGATGTAGCTCAGAGGTAGCATGCCTCTGGGTTTTATCCCCAGTACAACAAAAATACTAAGTGGGTAGCAATTTGTTGCAGCAGCAACAGAAAACTAATACACTGTGAAATGAAGGTGAAATATACTAATTCAAAGTGCTAATATAGTTACTGTGATTGAAGATTAAACATAGCTTTGAACTTGCTGGTGGTAAAGGTAGAAAGGGGAAAAGTATATGACAATTTTATTTACCAAGTGAGAACTCAAAACCTTTCTATGAAAATTGCTTCGTAACCTCTCATGGACCTTTTTTTTTTCTTCAGTTATAGACTATTTCAAGTCTAGTTTTTGCATTTAGTGCACAGAATGGTCTCTCAACCCTGAAACTGAATTATTTCCTTTTTCTGCTTAATATGCTTCAGTTGTTCTTCATCACTTCCAGGATGAATTTCCACCTCCTCAACATGACACAAAAAGTCCTTCAAAATCTGAACACCATTTCTACTCCGATCTCCACCTTTTAATATTGCCATAAAAGTACCCATACTTCAACCACATACTAGCAGTTCCCTCAAAACAGCACCCCTTTTATAGTCAGCATCTGCCAACGTTCTTTCCTGACCCCAAATGGATTTTTCTCCTTTTCCACCAAGTGAACTGTTCACCCAGTGTGACTCAGCTGAAGTGCCTTCTTTCTGGGGACTTGTCTTCCCCATCAATCCTTCACTCAACCCCTGCAGCACTAAGTTATCCTGAGGCACTCCTCTGATACCCTGTTCCTTGCTGTATTTCAGAGCTGAGATATTGCATCAAAATCACTGGCTTCCATGTCATTCCCTCCCAATAGATGATAAACTCAATAAAAACAGGGAGTATACTGTATTATCTGGATCGCCAGATAATAACATGGTGCCCCAGCACATAGTAAATCTTCAGTGAGTACTAGAGCAAGGTAAGTCTTTACCTGTATTAGAGCCTCAATCACTATTGACTACACATTGGAGGCAGAATAATGTGAAGACTTCAGTTCTCAGTTGAGTTATGCCCAAAGTTAGAAAGTACTTCCTTACTTTGTGGCTCTGGCAATTATCAGAGTCTCAGTTTCTTCATCTATAAAACTGAGAAAATAATATCTATCTCATATGTTTATTGTAAAAATAAATTACATTTGTCTGTAAAATGGAAAGCACAGTCTCTGCACAAAATAGAGATTTGCAAAGTAAAAGCATGTCATGAAAAAATATGAATATGGTTTTTGCATATTTTTTTTACAAACTTTTTTTTTAACATATTTTTTTTACAAACTTTTTTTTCATATATAAATAATGACTCTGAAACAATAAGCTAGCTTGAAGTTGTTACATCATTGTAAAAACACTGGGAAAAATAGAGTGGGAAAAATATAGATAGTAAAATAATTAGTTAAAAATTTATACAATTCCTCCTTATACTTAGAAAAGAATCACTTCAATTTTGTATTTTCTTATAAATATAGGTCAATAAATGTTTTAATTTTTAATATATTTTTAAAAATTAATTCATGTATGTCACATTACTTTTTTTCAGCCTAAAACAGAAATGGATTTAGCAAGAAAAGAAAAAAAAGTGAATAAAAGACACTAGGGTAGTAATGCTAAACAGATTTTTATAAATGGTATAAAGACACCCTAAGTATGATTCTCATTTAAGAAAGCATAGGCAATTATATGATGCTAATGCTCTAAAATATAGATCAAATTCTGTGTTTACCAAAAATAACCTTGCCCAAAATAACAATGTGAGCAAGGTCACACCTGGCAAATGGAAGGAAGTGGGAATGGCAAAGTTGACAAAGTAGAAATCAAGGTAAAACAGCATTTGATAGGCAAAAAGAAAATATAATGTTGACAAAAGATAGAATTAACTAGGGAGTGAAATGTATTGAAATGTATGTTACAAAATGGGTTTGAAAGTACCAGAAAAAAATCATTGGTAACACCATGTGGTGCAATATGCTATTAGATCCTTTTGGACTTTTACATATCAAATAGGCAGAAGTATTGAATCAACATGGATATAGAGAATTTGGTTCCTGTCATAAGATTGGTATTAGTATGAAACAAAGTAACCTTTTCATGTGGCATAAAAAATTTACAAAATCAATTTCAAAAGTAAAGAATTCACTGATAGAATTTTCTGATAACTAAAGGAAACAAAGCTTTTGGACATTTTAATAGGGTAACTTTCTATTGGATAAAAAGGTATGTTAAAACCATAATAGACTGGCTATACTGTCATGGTTTGATTTTAAACAATCTATACCTAAGGTATATCTTTAATGCTATGGTGATGAAGTAAGAAAAACATTAAAATTAGTGTATAAACAGTCAATGAATAAATTAAAAAACAAAAAATAAACTATAGGACATATGACTAAAATATCAATCAATAAATTATCAATAACGGATAAAATTAATATGAAACAGTGTAAGTTACCAGTCATTTCAAAATCTGGTCTTTTGTTGCAAAAATCTATTATACAGATTCATGGATTAATAGTATTTTCAATAAAAAGAGACAAAGGGCAAAACTGAAATCTGGGATGCATGTAAAAACACATACATGTATCAACCCTTCTCAGAGTCAGAATGAGTCATCAAAATGATGGCAGAAGAAGTATTAAGTCTAACTTAGTAAAAACCAAGAAGAATTGGGAAGAAAAAAAGTTCTTACTCTAATCTTCTCTAAACAAATATTCCAACATTTAAGGATAATTTTCATGTTTTGAACTATTTAGAAGATAGAAAAGTTCTGCTATTTGTTTATTTTTAATCACTAGTAATTTAACTTGCTAAAGGTGACCTCTTCCTACACAAACACATTGAACTACACATAATTTCCCTCACATGTAAACAAACAAACAAACAAACAAAACCTAATTACAGTTCTGGCAACTACTATACAGATGTATATCTTAAAAATGGACTATTATCATATGGGATTATAAGAATAAAATTATAATAATTATAAGAATATAATAATATTTGTGTAAGAGCAATGACCCCAAAATGAGGATAAATCCAAAAAATATAAGAATTTGATACAATAAAAGTAATTAAAAAGTCAGGGTGATATAAGAGTTACTCAAGGAATGGTGCATATTATTGGTTAAATATTTGGCAAAATATAAATTTTGATCATTATGTACATATATATATACACACACATACATATACTCACACAATAAAAGAGGAAGAATATACAAATAAATATAGTGTGGGTGAATTATCTCTGAGCAATAGGAAAGGATTTTCTAAGCATAAAAGCAATGATGAAAAGCAAAAAAAAAAAAAAAAATTCAATTGGCTGGACTCCATAAACAGTGAATATTTTGTACATACAAATCCATCAGTAATAAAATTCAACGTCAAACACAAACTGTTTTTAAAAGGGTACTACAAATAAGAAACTGGGTTAATATCCTTGATGTACAAAAATATATTCAAATGGAAAAATAGCCAAACCAAAAAAGAAATACAGCTGATAAAAGTATTTTAAAAATACTCTTGACAGCTTTTGAACTAAGCAGAAAAAACTGTGGTCTAGGCAAGAACATCTGAGAATTACAATATCAAACTCAACAAGAAAGAATTAAGGATGAAAATCTTTACAAAAAAAGTTTTAAAACAAAACAGAAAGACAAATGTTTTCAGGGTAAAAATCTATTTTATGTTTATTTCTAAAAGATTCTCAAATGAAAAATTATTAAATACAAATCTGAGATGGAAAAATATTGTGTTAAGCTTATGGTTTTCAAACTCTAAAGAATAATTCAGACACATTTCTAAATTATTACATAATTCTGCCAAATACACCTGATGTAGGAAAAGCCCACATCATCCTCTGGAGTGACCTCAGGCTATAGATTGGAGGCTCAGGAAGCAACAGAATTCAGATAACCAGAGGCAAGAGGGGGCACTGGTGGAAAGCAGAGGCCCTTGGTTGCCATTCTTTGTTTGCTAGTTACAGGTGAATTAACCTGGGCTAGGAATTTAATATCTGAAGGCATCAGGTTTTTTTAAAAAATCTGAAAAATAGACAAATATTATTGAGAGAATCAAATAATATAATCAGTGCAGAATGTTGAGCATAGTTCTTGACACTTAAGAAGCACTCAATAAATGTTTATTGCCACTATCACTCTAAGTGTACTGAGCATAGTGTATCGGAAAATAGAGCATGGTCCTAGCTATTGAAAGGACACAGTGTGACAGTAATCCAGAGATATTGGGATCCAATTCTCACCATAAAGTCTTAACTCGACTTAGTCATGTGACCCCTGCAATCCATCTTTACATTCCTTCCCTTTAAACAGGGATGTATCTTCCTTGCCTCCCTCACAGTGCTTTGTAAATAGTAAACCTGTGTCAGTGGAATTTACCACAACTAGCATGTCACTACCATTATTCTTTCTTTAAAAAATAGTGTCCCTCTTCTTTCTGTATTACTGGTATCAATTCCTACCTGATGAGGGATTCACAGTGATCTCAGAAAATAGAAAAAAAAAATGTTCAGCATCTCCACAATGTGTGGTTTAGTATAGGGGTAATAGGGTTTAGGAAGATATCTAAGATGGAAACTGACCTGAGGCAGAAAGTCTGATTTACTAGCAGCTTCAGTGACTAACTGGATAAGGAAGAGACTGGACTTGGGGAGACCAATCTGAAAGATTTTTCAGGGGCATAAGTAGTAAGAAGTGAGGTAGGATAGTGCCCACAGAAAAGAAGAGGGAAGAAGTGATCGAGGCCATTGTGTCATAGTAGGAGCATGAGGTTTGGGTGGTGAGGGTTTTGCTACTAGAGCTCAGCATGTCCTTGTCCAATGATTTCTCCTCACCTCCAAATCCTGGGCATAGATGATTGATAGCAATAATGACCATGTTATTTTTTTAAAAATATTTATTCTTTAGTTTTGGGCAGACACAACATCTTTGTTTGTATGTGGTGCTGAGGATCGAACCCGGGCCGCACGCATGCCAGGCGAGCGCACTACCGCTTGAGCCACATCCCTAGCCCCAATAATGACCATGTTGATGCTTGATGATATTTATGGAGTTCCTCTTAATGTGTCAGATACAATGACTACTTACATTAACTCCACAGAATAATATGATTAAGTAGATGCTATAATTAATTACTTCTATTTTACAAATAATTGGAGGCTGAGAAATGTTATATAACTCACCCAAGAATGCACAGCTAGTAAGATTTGAGATTCAAATTCCAGGAAGTTTTGCTCTACAGTCCGCATTCTTAAACATTCACTATTCCATGGAGATAGTATGATGATGGTATTAAGAACAAATACTATGGGCTTACTTGGTGATAGCCTGTGTGAATTCTCTATTTGATTGGCCAAGTGATGGCAGCTGGATCACATGAGCTCTTTAAGCAAGACTGCCACTCATATTAAAGCTTAAATTGGGCCAATGATCCTGACTGCAGCTGCAATTCCTCCAAGTGTATGGTCCACATCCAGGGCATGGAGCATTCAGGGGTGGAAATGGGTCTTGCAGAAAAGCACATTCCTATTCTCTGAAGGTCTGCCTGCTGCCAGGAGCCAGTCAGGTCTTATTCATTTACTGTCCAAAGGAAACATTCCAATGCCTTGAATGGAACTATGACATTCTTAAATCAAGGGCATACCCTCATTCCTATCTAGAAAGGCTTTCAGGCAGCACTTACTAACATTGGGCACTGGAGCACAGTATACCACTTATCATTATTAGCAGTCATATACTTAAATTTTTGGCATTGTTTCTTTATATTTTCCCTTACTTTTAAAAATTCAATTTTGGTTACCCAACTCTCTTGGGCCAGCTAATGAACTTCTGTGAGCCTTAGTTTCCTCATGTATAAAATGAGGATAATAGTTGTTGTGGGGCTTAGACTAGATAGTCCATGTAATACAGTACTTACCACAGTGCTTGACCCACATAGTAAGTACCTAATAGATGTTAACTATTGCATTATTCTCTTCATTTGCAACAACCTCACCCCATGTAGAAGGAATCTATAGCATTCTGGTGTAATGGGGGGAGAAAAGGTTAATGGAAATATTTTTCTCAAAGAGCTGTCTCACTCAGAGAAGACATGACAAAAGATGGGGTTAACCAGTTTAGGATTAGGAAAAATTTGAAAACGTAAGCCCATAGTAAATTAACTCGTCTTCTGAAACATAACCTATGTTGCTAGAGACATATGTTGAATATTTCCTTCCACAGGCTTGAGGAAGCTTTCATTGAGAGATTAAGTCATTTGCCCATCCCTGTCTTTAACACTTCTGATTTTCAGAGGATAGAGGGGATCGGAACATGTGGGGAGGGTCTTAGAGGAGGGTCAAAGGGTTATAGAAGATCAAATGTACCAACAACCAGCACGGTTTCTGTTATAATGGCAATGTGAAGGAAAATTCCAGAGAAGGATCCAAATCAGACATATCATTTAACATGCAGGTGATGTAGAGCCCTGTCCCAAGGACATCAAGGTGCCAATGACTGACAAGGAGGGAAAGTTGGAACAAGGCATTAGAACCCTTGAACTTGGCTCTGAAAGTGTGTGAAAGATACGCTGGAGCATAAAATGATAAAGAGTCGAGAGGGAGCCATTGATGCCAGGCTGCCCTTGGAGTGTTCCCCTGAGTGTTAGGACTAAGGAGATGCCCAGGGCAGGTTGAGGATTACCTGCCTAGTCCCTTCAGATCCTCAACTCTGACCTGAGGCCATGCAGCCACATCTAAATTCAGGTGTCACTTCAACTTGTTTAAGAACTCTGCACCAAACTGCTAATTCTGACCTACTTCACAGTCAGTTCCTGGGCACCATCTAGTCTTCTCAGGTTTGGCTGTATTATTTCAATATTTATTCATATTTCATTTGACTTTGGATCTGTAATTTCTTTTGGCTACAGATTGATACCTCCTCAGGCTACTCACACCTTTGTCCACCTTAGTTTCCAGGGAATCTGATAATTTTCTATAAATAACTGGTGGCCACACCTACATTGTTTGTTTTGATCCTTATAGGAAAGTACAAGTAAGAACAATTAACGTGCCTTTGCCAAGAAGGGTCTGGCAACTGGTAAGAAGGGTATCGGCAAGTTTACACCTTCATACTGCTTTTCTTTCTTCACCTGCTCCAACCTGAGCAACCCACCTCTCCTCTAGTTACAATTGCTCCAGTTCTTTATGCATCTATATGGTTGGTCATTTGCATATTTGAATTGCATTCATGATAAAAATTCAAATGAACGAATCCAATAAAAATTTTCTAAACAGAGTTGAGAAGTATTTTGAGAAGTGAATACAAATGATTTTTCTTTTCTTTCTTTCTTTCTTTTTTTTTTTGTTAATACATAATACACTGAGCCTGGAATAATTTTTAGCTTCCCAGGGAACACAGACTTTGATTAAAGAAAAATATATGCTTTTATGAATCTTAAAGGGACACAAGTTAAATTTGGTAAATGCAGACATTCTTATGAAAAGAGGAACAAAGAAAACAGAAATCAAATGAGAAAAATAGCCCCAGATATTAACATATGAAGAAATTTTTTAAAAAGAGAAGCTTTTCTGCTTCCAACTTTTCTTGAAAGTTTTGGAGTCAAGAGCAAATGAAAAATCCTTAGCTCATTTATTTGGCTTGTTACCTTTTCAAATGTAAAACAAAGAAAATCCTTGAGAGTAGAGAAGATACTGGGAAATGGAAAGTGTTTCCAAATAGCATTTTCTATCTTAGAGATAGAAATACAGACTCAAACAGAAGCATATAAGTATAGATTAATAGTTGTGATATTTACCTTGTGGAAAAGATTTAAAAGTCTATACTATCTGATTAATTGTCTACATAATATCCTCTCTGGTTTCCAGGGCTCAGACAGCTGCAGGGGACCCTATACAGGAGTTACTTTTTGGAGGAAGAAAAGGCAAAAAGCTTCCTACACTCTGAAAAATAGCCCTAGTCTTGTCCTCTTGAAACAGGACATGAAGATTATTGCTCAGAGGCAAAGGTGTTTTTTTGATTTCAGTCACATATAAGAAAAGTAAAAATTGAGCTAAAAGATTAGATGGCCTAATAAAACAATTGATAAACAGAAACCAATGGGGATATATACAAAGGAGACAGGACTATGACAACCCTAGAAGATTGTTTAATATAATGTCAAAAGCTACCAATATAAAAGACTCCAATTTACTCCTGTCTCCACATTCTGGAAAAGCTTTTGACAGTTAATTGGAAGCTTTTATTTTTGACATTGAAAAGCATGGGCTTGCCACAAGAATTCATTTCATGGGCAGAAACATTATCTGATCATCCAAAGGCCAAAATTAAGGCTAATGTGTATAATTGAAGACCATTTCTCCCTCTTTCTTTTTTGACAAGGAAGCAGCCACAGGCTGTCCACGTTTTTCTCTATTATTTGGTTCATCAATAGAATCTCTGGCAGGCAAGATGAAGGAATAAAAATGGGTACTTAAGGCCCACAATTTTATTGTGAGTAGATAATGTGGCTCAATTCTGGGTTGCGTGTAAACTTGTGAAATCCACTCTGAGAAGTCAAGTGGGAGGCAAGACTCCTCTTCTAGTGGAGGGGCTATTTGGTTTAGTTCAAGAGGTATTTTCCTCTTAGGATCAAAATTTTTATTGCTAAATAAAAATGTGTTTCATGTGGTGCCTTCTTTGTCCTTGGGAATAGTATCATATCCCAATTTCCACTGTTTCTTCTTGCCCATTCCCCTAACCATCCCGAGCAATCTCTATGGAACAGAGGATCAGAACTTTTAGTAGTAGCCACTCACTGTTACTTTTTCTAATTTTCTTCCTTCCTTTCTTTTAAAATATATTTTTAGTTGTAGATGGACACAATACCTTTATTTTGTTTATTTAGTTTTATGTGGTGCTGGGGATCAAACCCAGGGCCTCACACATGCTAGGCAAGCACTCTACTACGAAGCTACAATCCCAGCCCCTTCTTTTTCTTCCCCAAATATACACATAACTTAGATTATCTGACAGGCAAATAGGAAAATGAGAATGGTAGGTTCTTATATATAAACATGAAATATATAACTTTAAAAAATCATTAAAAAGTCGCGGCAGGGATCTGCTTTAAAGCTAGTTTCACTTCGCTATGAAAATAATGGAAGGTATGGTGCATTGTCCACTTTCAAGTTTAACAGCTTCCTTGAACTATTATTTACATATAATACATTTCATACATTTATAGTATGCAAGCCCATGGTGTTGGTATATTCAGGGTTGTGAAACCATCACTGAAATCAAGAGGCATTCCCCATTTCTTTCTAACTTTGCAGGCCCTAGGCAATCATTAATCTAATTTCTGTTGCCTATTATGTGCATTTCACATAAATGGAATCATGTGACACAGGAACTATTTTGTGGGCTTTTTTCACTTAGCATAATGCTTTTAAGATTCTTCCATGCTGTAATATAAACTGGACTTAATTTCTTTTTATAAACTATCATTTCATTGCATATGTATACCACATTTCATGTATTCATTTATCAATTGATGGACATTGGAGTTGGTTCTACCTTTGGCTATTCTAAATCTCTTAAATGTAGGAGAGAAATTCCTAGGTCATCTGGTAACTATATATTCAATTTTTGAGGAACTCCCAGACTGTTCCAAAGGGTCTGTACATTTTACATTCCTACAAGTACTGAATGTGTGTTTATAATTTCTTCATATCCTCAATAACATTTTTTATTATCTGTTATTTTTATCATAGCCATCCTAGTGAATACGAGTGGCATTTTATGGTTTTGACTGGCATTTACATCTTGACTAATGAAGTCAAGCATCATTTTATGTGTTCATGGGCCATTTTTGGAGAAATGTTTATTCAGAACTTGCCCATTTTAAAATTCAATTATTTGTTTCCTTTTCACAGAGATTTTTTTAAACACTTTTTAGTTGTAGATCGGCATAATACCTTTATTTTTAATTTTTATGTGGTTCTGGGGATCGAACCCAGTGCCTCACGCATGCTAGGCAGGTGCCGTACCACTGAGCCACAATCCTGTCCCTTTTCACAGAGTTTTAGGAGTTCTTATATTTTCTAGATATAAGTTCTTTTTTATATACATCATTTTCAATATTGTTTTCTCACTCTATGGATTGTCTTTTCACTTTTCTTCATATGTTCTTCAAGCCACAAAACTTTAATTAATTAATTAATTTAAATTTTTTATTTGTTTTATTTTTTAAATACATGACAGCAGAATGCATCACAATTCTTATTACACATATAGAAAAAAATTTCATATTTCTGTTTGTATATAAAGTATGTTCACACCAATTCATATCTTCATACATGTACTTGGATAATGACGTCTATCACATTCCACCATCCTTGCTAATCCCCTGCACCCTCCCTTTCCCTCCCACCCCTCTGCCCTATCTAGAATTCATCTATTCCTCCCATGCTGTCCCTCCTTACCCCACTATGAGTCAGCCTCCTTATATCAGAGGAAACATTCTGCATTTGTGTTTTGGGGGGATTGGCTAACTTCACTTAACATTATCTTCTCCAATGCCATCCATTTACCTGCAAATGCCATGATTTTATTCTCTTTTATTGCTGAGCAAAATTTCATTGTGTATATATGCCACATTTTTTTTAATCCATTCACCCATGAGGAGCATCTAGGTTGGCTCCACAGTTTAGCTATTGTGAATTGTGCTGCTATAAACATTAATGTGGCTGTGTCCCTGTAGTATGTTGATTTTAAGTCCTTTGGGTGTAGACCAAGGAGAGGGATAACTCAGTCAAATGGTGGTTCCATTCCCAAATTTCAAAGGAATCTCCATACTGCTTTCCATTTTGGCTGCACCTATTTGCAGTCCCATCAGCAATGTATGAGTGTGCCTTTTCCCCCACATCCTTACCAACATTTATTATTGTTTAGCTTCATAATAGCTGCTTTTCTGACTGGAGTGAGATGAAATCTTAGAGTAGTTTTGATTTGCCTTTTTCTAATTGTGAGAGATGATGAACATTTTTTCATATATTTGTTGATTGATTGTATATCCTCTTCTGAGAAGTGTCTGTTCAGGTCATTGGCCCATTTGTTGATTGGGTTATTTTTTTGTTGTTGTTGTTTTTGGCCCATTTGTTGATTGGGTTATTTTTTGTTGTTGTTGTTTTTGGCCCATTTGTTGATTGGGTTATTTGGTTTTTTGGTGCTTAGATTTTTGAGTTCTTTATATACCCTAGAGATTAGTGCTCTAGCTGATGTGTGAGGGGTAAAAATTTGCTCCCAGGATGTAGGCTCTCTGTTCACCTCACAGATTATTTCTTTTGCTGAGATGAAACTTTTTAGTTTGAGCCCATCCCAATTATTGATTCTTGGTTTTAATTCTTGTGCTATAGGAGTCTTATTAAGGAGGTTTGGGTCTAATCCCACATGATGGAGATTGGGGCCTACATTTTCTTCTATTAGATGCAGGGTCTCTGGTTGTATTCCTAAGTCCTTGACCCATTTTGAATTGAGTTTTGTGCATGTTGAGAGATACGGGTTTAATTTCATTTTGTTGCATATGGATTTCCAGTTTTCCCAGCACCATTTGTTGAAGAGTCTATCTTTTCTCCAATGCATGTTTTTGGCACCTTTGTCTAATATAAGATAATTGTAATTTTGTGGGTTAGTCTCTGTGTCCTCTATTCTGTTCCTTTGGTCTACCAGTCTGTTTTGGTGCCAATACCATGCTGTTTTTGTTACTTGCTCTGTAGTATAGTTTAAGGTCGGGTATAGTGATGCCACCTGCTTCACTTTTACTGCTAAGGATTACTTTAGCTATTCTGAGTCTCTTATTTTTCCAGATGAATTTCATGACTGCTTTTTTTATTTTTATGAGGAATGTCATTGAGATTTTCATTGGAATTGCAATAAATCTGTATAGTGCTTTTGGAAGTATGGTCATTTTGATAATATTAATTCTGCCTATCCAAGAGCAAGGTAGATCTTTCCATCTTCTAAGGTCTTTTTTTGATTTTTTTCATTAAGGTTCTGTAGTTTTCATCATATAAATCTTTCACCTCTTTCGTTAAGTTGATTCTCAAGTATTTAATTTTTTTGAGGCTATTGTAAATGGGGTAGTTTTCCTCATTTCCATCTCAGAGGATTTGTCACTGATATACAGAAATGCCTTTGATTTATGGGTGTTGGTTTTATAACCTGCTACTTTGCTGAATTCATTTACTAATTCTAGAAGTTTTCTGGTGGAGCTTTTTGCGTCTTCTAGGTATAGAATCATATCGTCAGCAAATAGTGATAATTTAAGTTCTTCTTTTCCTATGTGTATCCATTTAGTTTCTTTGGTCTAATTGCTCTGGCCAGTGTTTCACGGACTGTGTTAAATAGAAGTATTGAAAGAGGGCATCCCTGTCTTGTTCCAGTTTTTAGAGGGAATGTCCAGCTTTTCTCCATTTAGAATGATTTTGGCTTGGGGCTTAGTGTAGGTAACCTTTACGATGTTGAGATATTTTCCTGTTATCCCTAGTTTTTCTAGTGTTTTGAACATATTGGGGTGCTGTATTTTGTCAAATGCTTTTCTGTGTCTATTGAAATGATCATATGATTCTTATCTTTGAGTCTATTGATATGATGAATTACATTTATTGATTTCTTTATGTTAAACCAACCTTGCATCCCTGGGATGAATCCCACTTGATTATGGTACACAATCTTTTTGATATGTTTTTGTATTCAATTTGCCACAATTTTATTGAGAATTTTTGCATCTATGTTCATTAGAGATATTGATTTAAAGTTTTCTTTCTTTGATGTGTCTTTGCCTGTTTTGGGGATCAGGGTGATATTGGCCTCATAGAATGAGTTTGGAAGTGCTGTCTCTTTTTCCTGAAATAAACTGAAGAGTATTGATATTAGTTCTTCTTTAAAGGTCTTGTAGAACTCAGCTGTGTATCTATCCAGTCTTGGGCTTTTCTTGGTTGGTGGGCTTCTGATGGCATCTTCTATTTCATCACTTGATATTGGTCTGTTTAAATTGTGTATATCTTCCTGACTCAGTCTGGGAAAGTTGTATGATTTAAGAAATTTGTAGATGCCTTCACTGTTTTCTATTTTATTGGAGTATAAGTTTTCAAAATAATTTCTAATTATCCTCTGTATTTTTGTAGTGTCTGTTGTGATATTATCTCTTTCATCACGTACACTGGTAATTTGAGTTCTCTCTCTCTCCTTCTCTTCATTAGCATAGCCAAGGGTCTGTCAATTTTATTTATTTTTTCAAAGAACCAATTTTTTGTTTTGTCAATTTTTTCAATTGTTTCTTTTGTTTTGATTTCACTGATTTCAGCTCTAATTTTAATTATTTCTTGCCTTTTACTGCTTTTGCTGTTGATTTGTTCTTCTTTTTTCCTAGGGTTTTGAGGTATAAAGTGAGGTCATTTATTTGTTGACTTTTTCTTCTTTTAAGGAATGAACTCCATGCAATCAACTTTCCTCTTAGAACTGCTTTCACAGTGTCCCAGAGATTTCGGTATGTTGTGTCTATGTTCTAATTTACCTCTAAGAATATTTTAATCTCCTCTTTGATGTCTTATGAAACCCATTGTTCATTCAGTAGCATATTGTTTAGTCTCCAGGTGTTGGAGTAATTTTTATTTTTTATTTTGTCATTGATTTCCAATTTCATTCCATTATGATCTGATAAAATATATGGTAGTATCTCTACTTTTTTGTATTTGCTAAGAGTTGCTTTGTGGCATAGTATGTGGTCTATTTTAGAGAAGGATCCATGTGCTGCTGAGAAGAAAGTGTATTCACTTGATGCAGGTTGAAATACTCTCTATATGTCAGTATATAAGTCTAAGTTATTGATTGTATTATTGAGTTCTATAGATTCTTCATTCAACTTTTGCTTTGAAGATCTATCCACTGGTGAGAGAGTTATGTTAAAGTCACCCAAGATTATTGTGTTGTAATCAATTTGACGCTTGAACTTGAGAAGAGTTTGTTTGATGAACATAGCTGCACCATTGTTTGGGGCATATATATTTATGATCGTTATGTCTTGTTGGTGTATGGTTCCCTTGAGCAGTATGTAATGTCCATCTTTATCCCTTTTGATTAACTTTAGCATGAAGTCTACTTTATTTGATACAAGGATGGAAACCCCTGCTTGCTTCTGCAGTCCGTATCCCAACCTTTCACCTTTAGTCTATGTACATCTTTACCTATCAGATGAGTCTCCTGGAGGCAGCATATTGTTTTTTTTTAATACAATATGCTAATCTATGTCTTTTGATTGGTGAGTTTAAGCCATTCACATTCAGGGTTACTATTGATACATGGTTGGTATTCCCATCTATATTTGTTTATTTTTGTTGTTTAACTTGACTTGATTTTCTTCTTTGATTAGTTTTTCCTTTAGGGTACTACCTCCCTCTGCTGATTTTCATTGTTTTTTTGTTTCCTCTTTATGGAATATTTTCCAAGGATGTTTTGTCGTGTCGGTTTTCTAGGTATAAATTCTTTTATCTTTTGTTTATCATGGAAGGTTTTTTTTTTTTATCTTCAAATCTAAAGCTTAATTTTGCTGGATTCAAGATTCTTGGTTGGCACCCATTTTCTTTCAGAGCTTGATATAAGTTGTTCCAGAATCTTGTAGCTTTCAGGGTCTGTGTGAAAAATCTGCCTTTATCCTAATTGGTTTTCCCCTATATGTAATCTGATTCCTTTCTCTTGTGGCTTTTCAAATTTTCTCCTTATTATGTATGTTGGGCATTTTCATTATAATGTGCCTTGGTGTGGATCTATTGTGATTTTGTACACTCGCTGTCCTGTAGGCTTCTTGAATTTGGATTTTCTTTTTTTGTTTCTTTCTTTTTTTTTTATTGTTGGTTGTTCAAAACATTACAAATTTCTTGACATATCATATTCCACACTTTGATTCAAGTGGGTTATGAACTCCCACCTTCACCCCATACACAGATTGCAGAATCACATCAGTTACACATCCATTGATTTACATATTGCTATACTAGTGTCTGTTGTGCTCCGCTGCCTTTCCCATCCTCCACACTCCCCCCTCCCCACCTCTCCCCTCCCCTCCCCTCCTCTCTCTCTACCCCCTCCACTGTATAACCCTGAGGGTCTCCTTCCATTTCCATGCAATTTCCCTTCTCTCTCCCTTTCCCTCCCACCTCTCATCCC
>NW_026000101.1:27187332-27200141 GCF_001458135.2 Marmota marmota marmota
CTTAGTGCTTGGTGTATGCTCTGATAGAAGCAGGGTCCAAGAAGCAGCCTCCGCAGGCTCCGCAGCCCTGGCCCAGGGCGGTTCCGGGAGCCGGAACTCTGCCGCCCCGCGCTTGGTGTTCGCTCCGATAAGATCAGGTTCTAAGAAGCACCCAGGCACTGAACCCTAGCAATCTGTCTGCAAGCCGCAGGCGAATGGCAGCCTGAAATTACCTGTTCTATGGCTGAATGAGCTGCGGTCAGTTGAAAACAGGGATGGTGACGTCAGCTTTCCAACATGGTGGCTGCTGGCCTCCTCTGTGGTCTGACCGGTGTGGAGAACCGAGATGGACCGCTTCCTTCCCCGGTCTCGAACCCAGAATTCAGCCCTGAGGACGGTGCTTGCACGGCTGGCAGAAACTGCAGCGCTGTATCCCTGCGTAGCTATCTCCTCGTTTCCCAGCGCGTGCTGCAGACTCTAGCCGCGGGGCGATTTGCTGAATAAGCAGTGTTACCCTCCGTGCGACAAACCTCTCGCGTTTGAGTCCCCGTAGCCGATCCTCGTGCGATGGAAATCCTTCCTCCAGGTTCCGGAGCACCCCACTATTGCTGGAAATTCCTAACAAGATAGCCTTTAGCCATCCTGACTTGTCATACTCCCACACAGTGAAGCAGCACACGGGGGCAATGCACTCCCCTCGCCGCCATCTTCCCTCTCCCGAGATAGGGTCTTGCTAAGTTGCTGAGGCTGGCCTCAAACTTGTGATCCTCCTGCCTCAGCCTGCTGAGTCACAGGGATTACAGTTGTGTATCACCATGCCCAAATTTTCCTTTATTATTTAAAGTTTGCTTTCTTTAATTCTCTGAGTATATAAGAATAATGGCTGTCTTGATGTTTTTGGTAAGTTTTACATCTTAATCCTTTCATAAGCAGTTTTTGTTGCCTGCTTTTTCTCTCCTGGTCACACTTTTTTCATATATATATTATTGTCATTGTTGCAAAGTGGACATTGAATAATACACTGTAGCATCTCTAGATATTGATGGTCTTTCCTCCAGGGACCTTGATACTATTGCTGTTTTCTTGTTTGTTCATTTTATGTCTTATCTGCATTATTTAATGAAGTCTATTTCCCTTTGAGATGATACTGGTTTTTAGCAGGGTTTTCTTTTGAATATTTCTTTTGCTCATTTTTATGATAATCTGTTTCTGTTGGTGTCACACTAAGCTTTTAGGCTCTACTAATCTTCCTGGGGCACAAGTTGTTCCATAGTCTGGTGAAACTCAGACACCTCTTTGAGGGTAGTTTTGGTGTGTTCTTGTCCTAGCAGGATCTACTTAGTTATCTTTTTCCTATGGTTCTCTGATAAATGAACTGGCCAATGGTTAACCTCTTGCTCTCATGGCAGTACCAATGTCTTCTGAATTACTTCACCTCAAAATTATTTCTTCTTCGCCTTCTCCTTCTTCTTTCTTCATTATTACTGCATCCTTGTGCTTAAACTTCTCCACTCTCTGTTCCAAATAAAGCCAACTCCTTTGAGAAGTGCTTCAGAGCTTTGTGTTTTTATGAACTACCACTCTCTGGACAAAAATCTCTGAGCCACTGCTCCAGAGATGGCGTGGACCATTTTTCTAAGATAACATCCAGCTTTATAAGAATGGTTATGGCCTCTGGGATTCTTGCTTTCCTCTCCCTGTCTGGACCCTATGGTCTCCAGCTGAATTGGAGTGAATGTTGTTAGGATCCAGTATTCTCATCCTGCCTCATTTTAGATAGAGCCTCTGCTGTATGAGTAGGGGCTGGGTGAAGAATAAGAACCCCCATCTTGGCTGCACTTGGCTAGAATTCAGTCTCTGTAACAAAAAGCCAGGGTTGGGCTGGGTGAGAAATTCTTGTGGTCTAACTCTCCAAGGGAGCTATCCTAGCACCTGCCTGTTTGATGGGAGGAAAGGAATCCCTGTCTCTAGGTCACATACATCCAAAGTGGAGTTGGAGTTAAGGGGGGAAGCAAGTAGAAGCTCAAGTGTCACAGTTTTTACCAACCATTAGTAGATTACATGATGTAATTGTTTCTTCATATTTGTTTATATTACTAGGACAATCTCAAGAGATTGTTGATGTTGCTGTTTTTGCAGAAATAAATTTTGTGAGCTATGGTTGTCTCTCTTGGGCGGAAGGCCCTGGTACACTTCATCCAATTCCCTGCCTGTTCTCTCTTCTCTTGTTTCTTGGCTGTTTCCTTGCTTTAGTCTCTGGGATTGGTCTTTGCTTTACATTAGGATCTTAAAATCTCTGTGGCAGTTCTTAGGACAATCATCTAAGGATGTTCCTAGTTTATTAATATAAACTAGCATGGTTCTTCTTATGAACTGGTTGCTATGTTTGCCTGACCCTACCAACAATAAACTAGGCAAAATGTTTGTTTCATTTTCAAAACCTCAGGGATGTTTTTGTCCTTAGGTTTGGCCTTGCTGCCTTTCCCTAAGCTAGGTCATACTGGTAGGTTGTTTTGTCTGAACATTTCCTAATTTGAGTCTTAATAAAGTACAAGAATAGGTGGCCCTTGAGAATCACACCAAGAAGCAATAAGAAGACAGTATGTGTTGTACATTTACACAAATATAAGCCACTCGTTTACTTCTTTCTTGGGATCCTAGTTTTAGTCACGTGTTGGTCTCTTTATCCTGAAGAACTTCCTCTACCATTTCTTTTAGTGCTGGTATTCCTCTCCTCTTCTGTTTAACTGCAAAGTCTATATATGCATTTTCACTTTTGAAGTAGCTTTCTACTGAATAAAGAGTCATAGACTGAGCATTTAGAGATGCCGTTCCATTGTTTTTGTCTTGTTTTGGTGAGAAGTCAGCCCTCATGCTATCTAGGATCACAGCATTCTATGTGATATTTTCTACCATCTGGTTGCTTTTGAAATATTTTTATTATCGTTTTTCATTGAATTTTTAAAAAAATGTGTTTAAGTGTGGATTTTTGTATATTTATTTGGAGTTTGTCTGGATTACTTAGACCATCTCAAATTTATCTTAAATTTCTAATAAACTTGGAAAAATTTTAGCTCCAATACCATATCTTCAAAAAATTTTCCACTCTATTCTCTCCCTTCTTTTTCTGGGACTCTAACTAAAAGGGTGCAGCACTGTTTACTATTGTCTCACAAATCACTGATGGGTCACTGTTGAGTCTTTCATGTCTTTTCTTCTCTCCATATTTTATTATGGTAATTTTTACTATTGTTTTTTTTCTGAGATGCCAACAGCCCAGTGACATTCTGGCTCCATCTCACCTTCACCAGGCATGCTTTAGCAGAAATTTTCTTTATTAGAAATTATAATCGTATTATTCATTTTTCAAAATGTGTATTGTCTGTGTTCAGAAAAATGAAGTCTCTTTGAGGACAGGAGTTTCCTCTTTTTCACACATGCTTGGTACGTTGTAGGCACTGATAAAATATTGAATAAAATATTCAATGAAAAAAAATCAATGTCTCTTCTGGGGTTAAATCCATCTAATATGTCTTAAATTAAAAAATTGCAAGCCCATGCTTTCTATTGAGTTTCTTAAAATTTCCTATCTCTTCACATATTTCTCCATATTTTTCTCTAAATTCTTAAATATTTTAATTTAAAGATCTGGTCTATTAGTTCTATTATTGGACCATAGATGGGTCATTCTCTGTTGACTTTTTTCCCATTTTTTAAATTAAATTATTTATTCTAATTTGTTACACATGATGGCAGAATGCAATTCATTTCATATTGCACATATAAAGCACAATTTTTCAAGTCACTGGTTTTCACACCATTCGTGTCTTCATACATGAACTTAGGGCCATGATGTCTAACTCATTTCGCCATCATTCCTATCCCCTTGCCCCCTCCTTTTAAACTGAATTTGACTTACATTTTCTTTGCATGTTTTGTGATCTCTGATTATAAGCTTAGCATTGTGTCTTGGACACTCAGGACTGGGGAATCCTGCTATTTATTTGATTTAATTTGCTACCCAGAGTAGGAGCTCCTATATCTCGTGGCTGAGGTGAGGAGGTAAGTAGCACAATTTTCACTAAGTTGATCTGCAGCTGGCTGGTCACTTGGCTGGGCTGTTCTGATTAGCCCCACCCTTGACGAGTCATCATCACTCCCCAAGATGATCCCAGTGCAGTGGAGTCACTGGTGCAACTGCCACCACTGACACTCCTGTCCTTGTTCACTGACTTTGGAAACCACCAACTACTGTTCAGCTTTAACGAAAAGAACTTCAGCTCATTTATACCCACTTTTACTATCTTTATATTACTTCCGAAATCCAGATAGCTAAATCAACATTTTAATTTCTCTTCCTCTAACTTTCATTACTTTGAATAAAATATTTATGCCTCCATTTCTTGCTCTATCAACTTTAACTCTACCTCTTTTGCTTCTCTTTTTGTAAGATAACAATATTATATGTCTTGCCCACACTTCCCTCCCTCCCTTCATCTTTCGTAATCTAACAACTATCCCTTGATTTTAATATCACTATTGTAAACACTATTATTTAACCATAATTATATTTTCAATGTTTTGTAGAGAGCTTAATACTAAAAAAAATACTAAAGTTTGAAAAACCAAATAAGTTGTATTTTTATTGTTATAATTACTTAAATTTTGTTTATCAGACATAGATATTACACAATGATTACTTTTTCTTTCTCTTTTGGTATAAACCATATGCTATTTGAAAGAGAATATTCTTACTATTCTTTATTGTGTTCTGAAAATTTCTCATAACCATACCATTTTTCAGTTTGCTTTATATTTGGACCAAGTCTCACTGCTACAGTGTGTGTTTCTTTAAAATTTCCTATTGTTAATGTTGAAAGAAGTCTAATGAGCTTTTAAAACAATATTTGTAATATTTCTGGTCTCTTACATTCTACCTGCCAGTTGAAATTAATTTCATTTGTGTTCACAAGTGTATTTATTGTAAGCCCTCCACCTTTCTAATGAAGAAAAGCTTTTTCTCTGCTTGCTTTCTAGTGGCTGTATTGCTCTCTGGCCACATGCCTCAAGTTAGTGCTACCTGGTATCCCACGTACTTGTTTCACTTGATTTCTTTTTTTTTTTTTCATTACTGTACACCCTCATGTAACTTTCATAAGAATTGCTACATGCCGGTTTTTATGTGGCTTGAGAAAGCTTTTATTTTATTTTTCCCTTATGCTTGATCATATGATTGACTTCACATTGCGTTGCATTTTCATTTTCAGATGATTCTTTTTTATAACATGTGATTCTAGCAATGTCCATTGGTATTTCTGTAAAAAAACAAAACAAAACACAAAAAAACATGAATCTTAGTTTTATTCCTTTGTACAAAACCTTTAAAAAAGTCATTGAAGGTTTCAGTCCTTCTCTTTATGCTTGGTGTTCTACTGAGTGCTGTCTTTATTGGAAACTTTTCATATTTTGAGATTGACTTCAAACTACATAAGTAATAACTCCTAATTCTTTTCATGGCCACCTGCTCCTTCTAACCCCAATTTTATGAAAATGTTAACTTATATACACTTATATATTCACAGAATATGCCTGGTGTTATCTCTGGGTGTGTACTTATTTATGTAATTATGATACTGTAGGTGTTTTTCTGAAAGTTGACTCTGATTCTCAACATTATGGCTGGGATTCATATTATTAAATCTTATCTAATTCATTTTTTACTTTTGCTTGTAATTTGAATGCTTATTGACTCTTTGTATGTCATTTTCAATGAATTACCAATTTTTCCTTTATCCTATAAGTTTACTATTTTTAAAATAACCATCTATAAATAACTTCTATGAATTAAAAATAGATGGTTATGTATTCTTTTTCTGTTCTCAAGTTGCAAATATTTCTTCCAGTAAATTACTTGTTTTTAATTTTGTTTGTACAAAGTCTCTTATTTCTTGTTTAGGTTTTAATTTTGATGTCACCAAAATTTGTAGGTTTCTTTTTTTTTCTTCAGTACTGAGGATTGAACCCAGGAGTACTATGTCACTGAACTACATCCCCAGCTCTTTGAAATTTTTTATTTTTATACAGAGTTTTGCTAAGTTACTGAGGCTACCTCAAGTTGCTGGATTATAGATGTGAGCCACGGCACCTGGCTGTTAACCTCTGTGATAGTTTTTTTTTTTTTAATAAGATTTACAGAAGGTTGAAATATATGGAAGCATAATAATATTCTATATTTACTTTAGATTTTTTTCAGTTTTCTCAATATTTATGTTTATAATTATTTGAAATTGGCTTTTTGTATATTCTGTAAAGTGGAATTCTAGCCTTACCCACATATAGATAGATAATTGTAATTATATCAAATATTTGTCTTTCCTGCACTGGTTTGAATACTGAATCTATTAGATCAAAAGTTTTGGAATGTATTTTAATGTTTTCATGAGTTGGGTTTTGGACTCCACACTAGGTTATTTTTAATTTGTAACCAAAAAAACAATATAATAATCTAGCAATGTACAAATCACCATAGTTATAATCTCTGTCTTGATATTTGGCAAGAAAATATTTATCTTTTTGATCCCCTCCTTTTAAATTTATAGACTACATTTACAAGTGTAACATTTTATATGAATTTTAAACACACATTTGACTACCTAAAAAAATCCTGTATTGATTGCAATTTACATGAATTTATAGCTTAATTTGTAAAACGTTGACAGCTCTCCAGTATTGTCTTCTACCTACAAATATGAATTTTCCCAGTATTTAACTTTTTAAAATATCACACAGCAAAGTTTATTCTTTATTTTAATGAGGGATTTAAATTCTTTGGTTTTAAAACTCTTCAGTATTTTATAATTCGTTGCCACTTTGAGGGTTCCTTTTTGTACTATATTTCCTAAATCTTGTGACTGAAGTACAGGTCTTTGTCAATGTTGATTTTAATCTTGCCTTCTTATTTCACTACCTAATTTTTAATATAGATTTTTTAAACAAATGGAAAATCATATTGTCCCTCAGAATTACAAGTTTTGTGTCTTCTAACTTCATTTTCAACCTTTTCTTTTCCTATTGAATTGGCTAGAAACTTTAGTACAATTTTAAATAGCAGAGAACATGTTTTGTGCCTGATTCTGAAGCAAATATCTGAAAACTTAACCTGATACATGTACCTATATAATGCTATGAATTTCTGATGGATATTCTTTATCCTTTATTAGGTTAAGAAAATTTCTACACACACTCACAAACCCACATGGATACTCACCTGATGTAGATAAATGCTAGGTATCAGTGTGTTCTAATAAGTATTATGATGGTTTTGAATCTTTTTCCTTATGTGCAATTTTAAAATGGTTTGAAGAACATTTATTACTTTTGTAAAATAGGATAAAATCCTCTTTTTAGGGGATAAGGGAATATATAAAATGTATATTATGTATCCAAGGTACCAGCAAAGGCCCTGATTCTCAATGGTATAGTCCATCTTTGTTACATGGTAAGGTTCTCAAAGTTTGTTTTTCAAGATATATATTACTCCATGCAGGATTTTTTTTAACCTAATAAGTTTTGAAATAGTGCTGTAAATCAAAGTTAAACATGATTTTTAAAATCCATGATTTCTTGGAATCTTTAATACGAAATGTGAAGTATGGAATTTCAATAGGAGAATAGGAATCTGACATGTTTTTCAGTAACATCTCTTAACCAGTGTGTCAGTCTTCTCCATTGTTTAGTGGACTTTTTATATTGCTGCTGTTTGCAAAATTCAATGCTATATGTGCCTAACTGAGCACAACTTACTTCAGAAGCGCTATATAACAAAGACTTGTATCACTAGGTTTCTTTAGACAGCTACATACTGTCTTATAAAGCAGATGGAATAAACCAAAAATTGGACCATTCTGTTCTGCTGTATAGAATATCAGATTAGGTAAGGATGGTAAAAACTAGTGGTTGTGATGTTAAAAAATGAGAATGGCTCTCTAGGAGTTTCCACTCCTTGTACCAAGTGCTTTCCTTTTGACTCAAGGCAATAAGACCAATAATAGCAGTATTTTTTTGGGGGGAGGGTTGGGGGCAGGTGAGGAAACAGACACAAATAGATTGAGTGTAAGATCATGCGAAATGAAATGTCAGTTAGGAACAGAACAGATGCATTTGACTATTTACTCTTCTAATACTTTATTTAATTGACCCGACTTGCTCTTTTGCCAAGTAGGTATGTATCAGATTAACAGGAGCTGAGAAGGGAAATTTGAGTAGGAGCTGAGTATTCAGAATATCCAAAAAATTGAATTGAATCCCAAATGAATTAATACGTGTAGGAGTCCAAATTATACCCCAAATATCAAGACTGAAGAAAGCTAGTTTTAAAAAATTATTTTTATTAGTTCTACTTAGTTGTTCATTACAGAAGAATGCATTTTAATTCATCATATACAAATAGAGCACATTATTTCACTTCTCTGGTTGTACACGATGTAGAAATGCACCATTAGTGCAATCATACATGTACCCAGGATAATGATTTCTCATTCCACATTTTTCTTACCCCCATAACCTCTTCCCATTCTCCCCTGTGCCCAGTGCAAAGTTCCTCTATTCTTCCCATGCCCACACCCCTCAAGATAGATCAGCATCCACTAATCAGAGAAAACATTGGGCTTTTAGTTTTTGGGGGGGATTGGCTTACTTCTCATAGCATAATATTCTCCAACTCCATAAAATCCCATAATTTTATTCACTTTTAATGCTGGGAAATATTCCATTGTGTATATATAACCTCAGTTTCTTTATCCATTTATCTTTTGATGGTCATCTAGGTGAGTTCCACAGTTTAGCTATTGTGAATTCAGATGCTATAAACATTGGTGTGACTATGTCACTAGAGTATACTGATTTTAAGTCCTTCAGGTATAGAATGGGGAGGAGTGGGATAGCTGGGTCAAATGGTGGTTCCATTCCAAGTTTTATGAGAAATCTCCACACTGCTTTCCAAAATTGGTTGCACCAATTTGCAGTCCTACCAGTAATGTATGAGTGTACCTTTTGCCCCTCATTCTCTCCAACACTTATTATTACTTGTATTCTTGATAACTGCCATTCTGACTTGGGTGAGATGAAATCTTAGAGTAGTTTTGATTTGCATTTCTCTAATTACTAAAAATGCTGAACACTTTTCCATATATTTGTAAATTGCTTGTATGTATTCTTCTGAGAAGTCTCTGTTCAGTTTCTTAGCCCACTTATTGATTGGGTTATTTGGTTTTTTGTTATTAAGTTTTTTGAGTTCTTTATATATCCTGGAGATTAGCGCTCTTATGTTCATGTGGTAAAATTTTGCTCCTATAACATAGGCTTTCTCTCCTCAATTTCCTTCTTTAGGGTTCTTTAGTTTTCATTGTAGAGTTATTTTGCCTCTTTTGTTAGATTAATTCCCAAGTATTTTATACTTTTTGAGGCTATTTTGAATGGGATAGTTTTCCTAATTTCTCTTTCAGTGGATTCATCACTTATGTATAGAAATGCATTTGGGTTATGGGTATTGATTTTATATCCTGCTACTTTTATGAATTCATTTATTAGTTCTGGAAGCTTTCTGGTGGAATTTTTTAGATCTTGTGAATATAGAATCATGTCATTGGCAGATAGTGATAGTTTGAGTTCTTCTTTTCCTATGCATATCCTTTTAATTTCTTTCAAACTTTATGGCTAGAGTTTCAAGGACTATGTTGAATAGAAGTGGTGAAAGAGGGCATCCCTGTTTTGTTCCAGATTTTAGAGGGAATGCTTCCAGTTTTTCTCTGTTTAGAATGATGTTGGCCTGGGGCTTAGCATAGATAACTTTTGCAATGTTGAGGTATAATCCTATTATTCCTAGTTTTTCTAGTGTTTTGAACATGAAGAGATGCTATATTTTATTGAATGCTTTTTCAGCATCTATTGAGATAATCATGTGATTCTTGTCTTTAAGTCTATTGATGTGATGTACATTCACTGATTTCTGTGTGTTGAACCAACTTGCATCCCTGGGATAAACCCCGCTTGGTCATGATGCACTATCATTATAATATGTTTTTGTATGTGACTGGCCAGAATTTTATTGAGAATTTTTGCATCTATGTTTTTCAGCAATATTGGTCTGAAGTTTTCTTTTCCTTGATATATCTTTGTCTAGTTTTGGTACCATGAATGAGTTTGGAGGGGTTCCCTCCTTTTCTATTTCATGGATAATTTGAGGAGTATTGGTATTAGTTCTTTTCTGAAGGTCTTGTAGAACTTAGCTGAGAATCTGTTTGGTCCTGGGCTTTTCTTGGTTGGTAGGCTTTTTATGGCATCATCTATTTCCTTGCTTGAAATTGATCTGCTAAAATTGTATATGTCCTCTGGATTCATTTTGGGTAGATTATATGTTTCTAGAGTTTTGTCAATGTCACTGAGATTTTATATTTTATTGGAGTATAAATTTTCAAAATACTTTCTAATTATCTTCTGTATTTCAATAGTGTCTGTCATGATATTTTCTTTTACATAACAAATTTTAGTAATTTGAGTTTTCTCTCTCTATCTCTTCATTAGCATGGCTAGCGTTTATCAATTTTATTTATTTTTTCAAAGAACCAACTTTTCATTTTGTCATTTTTTGAATTTTTCTTTTGTTTTAATTTCATTGATTTCAGCTCTGACTTTAATTATTTCCTGCCTTCTACTACTTTTGGTGTTTATTTGTTCTTCTTTTTCTAGGGCTTTGAGATATAATGTTAGGTCATTTATTTGTTGACTCTTTCTTCTTTTAAGGAATGAACTCTATGCTATGAACTTTCCTCTTAGAACTGCCTTCATTGTGTCCCAGAAATTCTGATATGTTGTATCAGTGTTCTCATTTACTTGTAAATTTTTTTTATCTCCTTCTTGATTTCTTCTGCTATCTATAGTTCATTAATAGCATATTATTTATTCTCCAGGTGTTGGAGTAGCTTCTATTTTTTGTTAGTGATTTCTAGTTTCTTACCTTTATTATCTGATAGAATACAGGGTAGTTTGTCTATTTTTTGTATTTGCTGAGAGTTGTTTGTGGCATAATATATGGTCAATTTCAGAAAAGAATCCATGTGCTGCTGAGAAAAAGGTGTATTTGCTTGATGATGAATGAAATACTCTATATGTGTCTGTTAAGTCTAAATCATTGATTGTAATATTAAGTTCTATAGATTCTTTGTTTAGATTTTGTTTGAAAGATCTATCCAGTGGTGAGAGAGGTGTATTAAAGTCACCCAGTATTATTGTGTTGTAATCGATTTGCTTCTTGAAATTGAGAAGGGTTCATTTGATATACGTAGATGCTCCATTGTTTGGGGTATAGATATTTATGATTGTTATGTCTTGTTGATGTATGGTTCTCTTAAGCAGAATGAAATGTCCTTCTTTATCTCTTCTGACTAACTTTGGTTTGAAGCCCACTTTATCTGATATTAGGATGGAAACTCTTGCCTGTTTACATGGCCCATGTGAGTGATATGTTTTTTTCCCATCCTTTCACCTTTACTTTGTGGAGGTCTTTTCCTATGAGAAGGCAGCATATTGTCGGATCTTTCTTTCTTTCTTTTTTTTTTTTTAAATCCAGTCTGCCAGTCTATGTCTTTTAATTGGTTAGTTTAGGCCTGTATATTCAAGTTTATTATTGAAACATGGTTTGCATTCCCGGTCATTTTGATCTATTTTTGTTTTTTAACTTGACTTGGTTTCCCCTTTGATTGGGTTTTCCTTTAGAATAGTTCCTCCATTTTCTGATTTCCATGAGGAGGAAATGAAAAGCAACAACAAAATATTTTGCCAAGAATATTCTGTAGCGCAGGCTTTCTCATGAATTCTTTTAATCTTTGTTTATCATGGAAGGTTTTTTATTTCATCATCAAATCTGAAGCTTAATTTTGCTGGATATAAGATTCTTCATTGGCATTTATTTTATTTCAGAGCTTTTTATATATTGTTCTAGGATCTCCTGGTTTTGAGGGTCAAGAAATCTGCTGAGATATGAATTGGTTTACCCTATATGGAATCTGAAACTTGTCTTTGCGGCATTTAAAATTCTATCCTGATAACCCCAATTGGAGGAGGTGTGGAGCAGAGCCGCCTCCCACGCCTGCAAGGTGGGACCTGTGACCAACTGGTGGAGCAGGCCCAGCGGCCTGGCGGTGTGGTAGACACATCGCCCCAATTGGAGGAGGGGCGGAGCAGAGACGCCACCCGTGCCTGCAAGGTGGGCAGACCTGCGACCGACCAGCGGAGCAGGCCCAGCGGCCTGCCGGCATGGTAGACACATCACCCCAATTGGAGGAAGGTCCCAGCTGCCGCCCACAAGGTAGGCAGACCGTGCGTCCCGGAATAGGGGCCCGGCGGCACACCGGCCTAGTTGAAAGATCACCCCAATTGGAGGAGGGGCACAGCCGCCGCCTGCGCCTGCAAGGTAGGCAGAACTGCAACCTGGAGAACAGGCCCAGTGGCCTGCCAGCGTGGTAGACAGATCATCCTTATTGGAGGAGGGGCCCAGCCGTTGCCTGCAAGGTAGGCAGACCACGTGACCTGGAGAAGGGGCCTAGCGGCCCGCCAGCGAGATACACAGATCACCCCAATTGGAGGAGGAGCACAGCCGCCGCCCGCTCCTGCAAGGGAGAATTTGCAACTATACAAGAGCAATATAAATATATAGGGGGATAATTCAATAACACAACAGTCTCACCAAGCAGAAAGAAACGTGAGCAGTATGAAAAGACAAGGAAAGAAAGGACCACAAGCAATGCAGGTCAACTCAACTTTAGAAGAGGTAA
>NW_026000101.1:27203356-27209639 GCF_001458135.2 Marmota marmota marmota
CCAGCTATTCCCCTTCTTAGTCTATTCCCTAAAGACCTAAAAAGAGCATGCTACAGGGACACTGCTACATCGATGTTCATAGCAGCACAATTCACAATAGCAAGACTGTGGAACCAACCTAGATGCCCTTCAATAGACGAATGGATAAAAAAAATGTGGCATTTATACACAATGGAGTATTACTCTGCATTAAAAAATGACAAAATCATAGAATTTGCAGGGAAATGGATGGCATTAGAGCAGTTTATGCTAAGTGAAGCTAGCCAATCCCTATAAAACAAATGCCAAATGTCTTCTTTGATATGAGGAGAGTAACTAAGAACAGAGTAGCGAGGAAGAGCATGAGAAGAAGATTAACATTAAACAGGGATGAGAGGTGGGAGGGAAAGGGAGAGAGAAGGGAAATTGCATGGAAATGGATGGAGACCCTCAGGGTTATACAAAATTAGATACAAGAGGAAGTGAGGGGAAAGGGAAAAAAACAAGGGGGAGAAATGAATTACAGTAGATGGGGTAGAGAGAGAAGAGGGGAGGGGAGGGGAGGGAAGGGGGGATAGTAGAGGATAGGGAAGGCAGCAGAATACAACAGACACTAGTATGGCAACATGTAAGTCAGTGGATGTGTAACCGATGTGATTCTGCAATCTGTATACGGGGTAAAAATGGGAGTTCATAACCCACTTGAATCAAAGTGTGAAATATGATATGCCAAGAACTATGTAATGTTTTGAACAACCAACAATAAAAATAAAAAATAAAATAAAATAAAATAAAATTCTATCCTTATTCTGTATGCTAGGCATTTTCATCATAATGTGCCTTGGTGTGGATCTGCTGTAATTTTGTACATTTGGTGTCCTGTAAGCCTTTTGTGTTTGATTTTCCAATTCATTCTTTATGTTTGGGAGATTTTCTGATATTATTTCTTTGAAGAGATTGTGCATTCCTTTGGTTTGTATCTCTGGGCCTTCCTCTATCCCAATAATTCTTAGATTTGGTCTTTTCATGTTGTCCCATAATTCTTGGAGCTTCTGTTCATGTTTTCTCACCATTTTCTCTGTGTGGTCAACTTTACTTTCAAGATTATATATTTTGCCTTCATTGCCTGGGTTCTGTCTTCCAAGTGATCTAGTCTGTTGTTGATTCTTTCTATTGAATTTTTTATTTGGTTTATTGTTTCCTTCATTTCAAGGACTTCTTTTTTTTTCCAGAATCTCTTTTTTGAAGTTATTTTTTGCTATCTGCATTTCCTCTCATATCTCTTTGTTGGAGCGAGTAGTCAATTGTTGCCTGTATTGGCTTTCTTAATTCATTCTTTGCTTTTCAGGTCACTTTAATTATGTACATTCTGAACTCTTTCTCTTACATTTTATCTAGTGTGCCATTAAAAGAATCTATCATCATATCATCTTGGTTTGTTTTGGGCACTTTATTCTCTTGTTTCTTCATGTTGTCTGTGGTCTTCCTCCCTAGCAGTGTGGATTTGAGGTATTACAGTTTCTACTTTATCATCTTGTAGAGTCTGTACAGATTACTGATACCTTGCCTACAGGAACCTGGATAATGGTCTTGTAGGTCCTGACTGTTGTCACTAGATGGAAGCCTGTGGGGAAAGCCACCCCATGCTTTCCCTCGTAGATGGGGCTGCAGTGGTCACTCTCCTACTATGAGTGTGTGGTAGCTCTGATAGAGCTAGTTTTAAAATAATTTGAACATATTAAACAGAATGACTGTCTTATACTAATAGGAAGAATAAAAAAATTCAATTAATATGCTGAACAGAATTTTATTAATATTAAAATACAATTATTAAATTTATATTTAAACAAACTGGGAAAGTTTAGAATCTAATTGAAATGTGAGAAAATTAGTTAAGTCTAATTTGAAATGCATTATAGATGTTATTGAACATAGTAAATCTGCTGGTTTTTTTCATTTTAATGACAATATTTTCCAGAAAGAGACACTAGTTTTTGCCCACCAGTGGGTGTATGTGCATAAAATGGAATCTAGAGAAGTCTGCATCATTGCAGGATGGCACCTGTTTGTCAATCTTGATTGCAAGAGGAGGAGGTCCAGTTAGTTCTCTTTTGCTTTCTCTTATTATTACGCTTCTCTCTCCATTTTTTAAGACTCACTTGCTCTCATGCCATCCAGGAACTCAATGAGCATTTTTTTTTCTTTTTGGTCTGACAAAGCAAAGCCTCCAACTTCTATCTTATTATTTTCTTTCTTTAAGAGATCTGTGATCCAATATTAATCTTTGCTCCAGTCTTTGGAGGCAGCTAGTACTTGAAAGGCAATCTTGTGGAAGTTGCTATGTATCTACAGATTGATGGTAATAATAACCAATTTTCAAATTATAGTAAGTGAATGATATGTGTTACCATATTACTGTGTATCACTGTCATCTTTATCTTGGAGGGAAAGAAAAAATCAGGATAGAGCAAAATAATGTTTTGGTTTCCCTCATGATTTCTGGGTTTCTTGTTCTGGTCAGATGACATGGCTTTCTTTTAGAACAGAATTTCCACGACTTAGTTGATCTAGGATTCTCTAGTTGAGAGGTGGCTAGGATTTGAATCTTCCCACCAAAACATATGTTCAAATTCAACCTCCATTGTGATGGATCATGAGGTGGGAGTTTTAAGAGGTAATTGGTCATTAGAGTTCTGTCTTTGTAAGTGGATTAATCTACAATAACTAATTAGTTATCTCAAGAGTGGGTATGTTATAAAAACCAGTTTTGGTCAGTCTCTTATGCAAACCTCATTTATCATGTGATGCCCTGTATTATCTTGGGACTCAGCAGAGTTCCCACCAGAAAGAATACCCTCAATAGAAATGCCACCTTGACCCTGGACCACCCAGCTTCCAGAATTGTGAGCTGAATAATCTGAATCCCTTGTAATTTAATCTGCCTGTGTTATATAGTTATTATAGCAAAAGAAAATGAACTAAGGTTCATCAGTTTCTATCTGACTCTTCATTCTAGAATGCTAGCCGGGAACTATTGAATGCTCTCTGGAAACTCTAGGCTTTGGCCTAAAACTCAGTGGAGGGAGGGAGGAGGAAGGAAAGGTGAGAGAGGAAGAGGGAGAGGGAGAGGTAAAGAGAGAAAGGACAGAGGTTTAGAACAATGACCTACTTCTTTAAATCCTCGGGCAAGTGGTTGGATGGTTATCTATTATTTAACCAATGGGTAAGATAAGGGCATTTTGTGGCTCTTAACTCCTGAAAGTGAAGGATATTGAATGCTCCTGCTTCAGAATCAACTCTAGTTCCTAAAGAAGGAATTGAACAGAGAAGTTTCTTTCTCTTCCCACTTTCTTTTCTCTCATTCCTCAGTGGGTCCAAGAATGATGTACTTGGTTTAAATTAAAGCAACATTATTTGTATTCATTTATACTAACTGCCTGGCTTTCATGTCTAGTGAACTTATGACATTACAACAATTATTCATATCATTAACTAGGAGTTGGATTAACTTTATCCTTATTTAAATGATGTTAATGGTGTTTCTTATCAAATATGATCATTTAACTTTTAAGTTTTAAAATTTTGAGGAAATTTGACAAGTTGGTACTAATTTAAATTGCTGCAATGAAATGCAGAATCGATTATGACTAAATTTTTGAATCTATTCATTTATTCAGTCTGTATTCAGTGCCTGGCACTTTATTGGGAGATAGCAATATAGAGGTGAAAGCCATAGATCCATCTGTTAGGAATTATCAATCTAGAATGGAAGACAAATAAACTAACAACTATGACAAATGTGACAATTCCTAGATAAGGATTGTGAGAGGACAGTCTCCCCCGACTAATAAGTGGGACTGGGCAAGATGAAGGAAGCTTCCTGAAATATATGACACTAGAGCTAAATCACATGTGCTGTGTATGAGTTAACCAGATAGAGAAAAGGGGGAAAGAGATCCAGGAAGGGAAGAGTATTAATGGTTGCAAAGAAACAGTAAAGGACTGGCCCCAGTTTGAGAACTCCACAGAGTTAGTTCAGTGTGATGATGCACCAGTATGTGGTGGTGTGACAAGAAATGATATTGATGAGATATGCAGAAGGCAGATCATAGAGGGCTTTGGAGGTCTCATCCTTAGAGGGAGAAAACAACCCATACAACAGGTATTTCAATTTCTTGGCCAGGTGCTAGCATGTTATGAAAGCTTTTCTATTGCAGTAAGTATTTACTGTGTTTCCACTGTATGCTTAGAAGTGTGCTCTTTCCTGCAATGAACATATTTTCCATAAGGGGGTCTCAAATAAAGTTATTATTTGAAGTTGGCTTTTTGATGCATAATGCAAAATTTAGGACAATATAAGTAGTAAACTATAAACATAATTTAACTTATTCTATATTTTAAAGCAAAATTCATCAACCATCTATGTATCTATTGAATCTACCAATTGAAACACACTTAGGGTCCTTATTGAAATTGGTCAACATTTTTCCAATATGAAGCACCTGTAAAGTGTTTAGTTTTTGAAGTTCTGTTTTCCAGTGAATTTTTCCAAAATATCAAATCTCTGAAATACAGGAAGAAAAGCATTAGACTTTATAATGTGCCTTGCTGTGGATCTGTTGTGATTTTATACATTCGGCGTCCTGTAGGCTTCTTGAATTTGGATTTCCAATTCATTCTTCAGGTTTGGAAAGTTTTCTGATATTATTTCATTGAATAGGTTGTTTATTCCTTTGGTTTGTACCTCTATGTCTTCCTCTATCCCAATAACTCTTAAATTTGGTTCTTTAATGCTATCCCATATTTTTTAAAGGTTCTGCTCATGATTTTTTTATCATTTTCTCTGTGTGGTATATGTTCTTTTCAAGATGATATAGTTTCTCTTCATTGTCTGATGCCCTATCTTCTAAGTGGTCTACTCTGTTGGTGATGCTTTCATTTGAGTTTTTAATTTGGTTTATTAGTTCTTTCATTTCAAGGATTTCTGTTTGTTTGTTTGTTTGTTTGTTTGTTTTTGTATACCTTCTACCTCCCTGTTGAGGTGATCTTTTGCTTCTTGGATTTGTTTATGTAGCTCATTGTTGAGTGATCTTTCACTGCCTGTATTTGTTCTCTTACGTCTTCTTTGAGATCATAGATCATCTTAACCATGTGTATCCTGAAATCTTTCTCTGTAATTTTTTCCTGCTGTAGCTGCCAATGCTTCTAATGATGTGTTGTCTTGATTTGTTTGTGGTACTTTCTTCCTTTGTCTTTTCATGTTGCTCATGTGTCTTTCTTTCCAGCTCTGTGGGTCTGGTGTGTTATTGTTTTTACCCTATATATTTGTAGTGCTCCTGTAAGGTTTTAAGATCTCTCCTTTGTGGGGAAGGACAATGTTAACAGATCCCAATATCAACAATACATCACCTATGAACAAATTTCTGTTATTATGACATTTAAAGTTTAGTCTCAATGTCCAGAAATGTTGGATTCAATTATTATTTAAAATATAATCAGTGGTTTCATAAAAAGGTTTACAGTTTCTGATGGTGGACAATGAACTGGGGGTCAGGTGTAGGATGATATGCTGAGGGGGAAAGATGTGAGGGTATAGAGTTAATATATCTTAGGAAATGTGAAGGAGAAATCTAATGAAGAGGGTTAGTAGCAGGGGAATAGATGGGAAGTAATTTAGAGTAGACAAGTACATGGGATGACAGTGGAGTACATAAAACAAACACACATATGTATTTAGAAAAATGCAGGATGTAAAAATAGTAAAATTTGGAGGGTGAGAGAAGAAGGAAGAGAAAAAAGGGAAAGAAAGTAAGAAAGAAAAAAAGAGAGAAGAAAAAGAAAAAAGAATTAAAAAGGGCTTATGTAACTCTATATTACATTATTCAGGTGACTCAGTCCTCACAGTCCTATTTCATGCAGAGTTCTTGGTTTCACATATGTTGGGGATGTGAGAGCCAGAAGATAGAAGGGTAGAAGAGGAAGAAGAAGAGGAAGAAAGAAGAAGAAGAAGAAGAAGGAGGAGGAGGAGGAGGAGGAGGAGGAGGAGGAGGAGAAAAATGAAAATGAGTTGAAGGAGGAGACAATGAATAAAAGGTCAAGATGACTATAAGAAGAAGCATGGGGAGAATATGAAGGACAAGAACAAGAAGGAGAAACACAAGCCAAACAAGAAGTATAACAATAAATCGATTAAAAATGTGAATGAGAATTATACTGATGAGGAGGAAATGAAGAAGTGGGGAACTCAAGAGAACATATTGCTGTGGATGGCACAGCCCTGCTGTGGACATCCTCCACCCAAGCC
>NW_026000101.1:27210500-27259367 GCF_001458135.2 Marmota marmota marmota
GAGGAGGAGGAGGAGGAGGAGGAGAAGAAGGATGATGATAAGAAGAAAATATTCTTAGAGAGCCGTTTCTTTCCTGTTTCTCTTCTCATCCAGTAGGTGGGGTTGTCTGTTTTAAGCTGGTGTCTCTGCCCTCAGGATGGTGCAGGTAACCAGGGTGAGAATTCTGGACCTGGTCTGGAGCGTTTGGAAGTGGGGAGTGTTGCCTACCAGTCCCAGCAGGGAAATTGCACCTCACAGTTCTCTTTTTGTTACCACTCGTCTGACTTGAGCCCTGGTATCGACTCCCTCTATTGCCTGGAGATTTCCCAGATCCTGGTCTCTCTGTTATGCTCCAGACTTTAGTCCCCTCTCCTCTCTTACTTATCAGATCCCAACTGCAGACCTCTCACCCCAGGCTCATACCAGGTGGGTGGCGCTTGGTTGCCCTGCACTCCTGTCCAACTGAGAGCTGTTTTTGTGTTGGGTGGGTGGTCAGTGTTCTGAGTTATCGCAGCTGAGGACGGGGGGGGGTGGGGGTGTTGGAAACCAGGTACCTGATCAGATGGAGATTCAATCTGATAGCCATGCCCACCAAAAATGGTGAGAAAGGTTCTCCAAGATGGAGTCGGTCTGCTTCCAGGGCCGGAGTGTCTGTTGAGGTGAGGGGAGCCGGGTTTTGGCCTTGTGCTGTGGATAGGTAGCAGCCAAGTGACCTGTGTGGGAGTGGAGTGCTGTATGGAGTTCTACAGAGGTGCTGATAGGCGCTTCTGCTTGAGAGCTGTGCGTGAGCTACAACTGCGGGCTTTGGGTCCGGAGTCCGGAGTCCTACTTGAATGCAGAGGCTCTGATTTCTGTGTGGGTGGTCACAGCGCTGGTTATTTCTGTGAAAATCTGCTGTATAGGGGTCTTCTCACACTCTCTGAGATGTTGTATTCCGTCTAGGTGAGACCTTATGGAGAAGCTGCCTGTCTGCTTTCTTGGTTTCATGCCACAGAGGAGCTGGAAACAGGACCTCCTCTATTCCGCCATCTTGGATCTCTCCTACCGTTAAGTATTAGCCTGTAAATAACAATAGTGTGCAAGTTATGGGGTCTCCAAGATGGACTGGAATACACAGATTAGAAAGAAGTGAAGTCATAAAGCTGCCCTGTGGTGGTAAGAAGGCTGTTTCCCTCGCTTGATGAACTTCACTGTATTTCCTCTGTTATTGCCATTCTGCTTTTAATTTTGGTGGCAAAGCCATCCAGTAACCATACCACTGCATACCATACAGTGGGAACTGTTTTGCTAACATAGAGGGTTAGGGAAGTTTATTACTCATTGCAAACATTCCAATTTAAAATAATCTAATATTGTTGGGCAGTTGTTTATTTAAACCTACTGTACAATGGAATTTTTTATACATGTTTTAAAATTTCATTGCAACAGTGAATGAATCTTTTTTTTTTATTAGAACTTAATAGTTATGCATAATAGTTGGGCTCATCCCAACAAACTCTCACATGCATGGAAATCAGCTTCAGTTCATGATCCCCCTTTATTCACCCCCACCCTACCCACTGCATGAATTTTAATCTGCAGGTGAGGGTACCATGGCCGTGAGAAGCTAAGTAATGGTCTGTCTTATTCTTCAGCTATTGGTCCTCCTATATCACACACACAGTCTCTCACGGAAAGCTGGTGCTATACAGGTCAGGTGGATTCTTCTTCACTGTTCTAATGCCTTTGTGGCTTTTTCTCCTTTAAATAACATTAAAAACTTTTTTTTTGAGATATAATTCACATATTTTAACAGTCACCCTTTTAAAATGTACAATTTGGTGGTTTTAGTATATTTACAAAGTTGTACAGCCATTATCTAATTTGAGAACATTTTTATCACCCTCAAAAGAAACCTCATTCCTGTTGGCAGTCAGTCCCCAATCTCCTCATCCCTCCTGGCAGCCACTAATTTGCTTTCTGTCTCTATGGATTTTCCTATTCTTGGCATTTCCTATAAATTGAATCATACAATATGTGGCTTTTGTGTGTGACTTCTTTTGCTTAGCATGATGTTTTCAAGTTTCGTCCATGTGGAAGCATGCATCAGAACTTTTTTATTTCCTATGGCTGAACAATATTACTATGTATGGTATACGCATTCATGTTAGTTAATCCTTTGGTTGACGAACACTTGGAGGGCTTCCACTTTTTGTCTATATTGCTGCTGTGGCTTTGTTGTTTTAGGTTGCACTAGGAATCTATTATCATAGGACACACCCTATTATATTGCAATTACCTAATAGTTTGCCATTTTTCCCCCAGCTCTTCTAAGAACTCTATCAGTCAAGAAGCACATTTGTCTTATTAGCCATTATGTCAAGCACAGTATATCTGCGTAAGGAACATGTGAATGAATAAATGAGAAAAGGCAGTTCTGTAGCTCTAGGTGAGAACTTTGAACTGCGCATCTAGTTTGCCTCATGTCACTTTACCGAGGGCTGTATCCGCACTGTTGAGGGTGCGTATCTGAGGGTGAGGATTCTGCTCTAGATTTTTCCTGACATTTTTGATTGTTGGGAGAATGAAGGTTACATTGATATAGCAGCCTCATAATTTGTTTGGTTGAGTTGAGTGTTATCACCTCTCAACAAGTCAGAGGAGAGCTAGATTTGTTTTGACAGCTTGTGCTGGGAGCATTTGGGACATTTATTAGTAAAGGAAGTAGACCATGATCCCAAGTTTGTCTGTTGTCTTGCCAATTAAACTTGCCTGCATGTGTCACTGCCCCACAATGGGGTTTTTCTGATTGGGACCTTGGGAAAGCCCATCAGTGTTTGATTTATCTTCCCCTTTGCTTTTTTCACTCCCTCTCTGCCCATCTTTTCCTCTCTCATCTCTTATTCATTCAGGGAGATTTTCTGAGCTTCATGCAAAATGCTACCTAATTTCTAATTCTCTCTTTTTAAGATAAGAGGACTTACTCAGGGCAAGAATCATCATGTTTATTTGTTGCTTCACATGAAGCCCTGGTTGTTGGGAGGCCTGCGTTTCTTGTGGGACACCCTGTTCAGTTGTCTAGATCTGTGTCTCCGTCTGGAACCCACAGAACACCTGAGGAATGCCGAGTGCTGGGGAGGCCTGTAGTGGCAACTCTGAATGTGGCGAGTGCTCTGGCAGCCTTAGCTTCCCCCTCCCTCCTGCATCTGCCTACTCCTTAGCCTAGTGAGAATGACAGGAAGGGAGAAGGGAGCTGCCAGGTTTCCTGTATGCATGTCTGTGGGAGGGAGATGAAGAGGGCTGGCAGCCACCAACCAAGTGGGCTCCATTCCATCTATCTTTTCTGATTAAAGTGAAGCAGATTCAGGCTGCTGCCTGTGAGCTGTGGTGGGAGCCATAGCTCAGAGATAATTTCTGGAACGACTGTTCTAGATGTTACACCTCTGAAGCAACTCATGGACTGAGGAGGTTAAGAAGTCTAGAGCCGCTTGTGGTGTATGCTTGGCTTTTGGATGATAATCTCCATGTACTCCTTTTTTTTTCAAATATATATTTTTTTAGTTTTAGATAGACACAATATCTTTATTTTTATTTATTTAGTTATTTATGTGGTGCTGAGGATTGAACCCAGTGCTTCATACATGTGAGGCGAGTGGTCTACCACTGAGCTACAAACCCAGCCCCTCTATGTACTCTTAATATGAACTTCAAAGAAAATATTGTAAAAGTATAAACTAAGTGTCCTTAAAGGTATAGAACATTTTTGGTGTGGCATCCCATGACTTTAGTTTTCATGTTGTGTTATTGCTGCTATCTACCATTTGGGAGAACATGGGCTTCACTTGTAAGTAGTTGTCTTAAATGACTATATAATTAAGATACAATGAATGCATAGATTCATTTAAACTTTTGTGCCTGATGATCACAGCTTATTCCAGATTTAACTGAATAGTTCTATAAATATGCTGTTTTAAATGAATGCTTTCATTCTCAGTCCAGTCTAGGGGAGGATTGTCAAGAATCTGAGTAGCAATCAGAGGGACAATACAGTTTTGTTTTGGATTTGATCCTCCATAAGGTGACCCAACCTGCCTTACCCCCCAAAAGCAATATTCTGGCATAGTTCATCCCTTCTTGGAACAAATAAAATTCTGCCGTAGGCTGTAGTGTTAACCTCTGCTCAGTCATTGAGGGGATTAATGGCTACTACTCCCTTGCAGAGAATTTCACAAGGATATCACTGCTGCATGTACGAGCATTACCACAATTCCTGTCTTGCGGATGATAGACTTCATGCTTTCCCAATCATTGTTGGTGCTTCCCAGTCACATTAAAAACTTCGCTGAAAAAAAAAAATTTTCTGTTTTCATTACTCAGAGGGCTTCCTTATTGTTACAATTTTGTTCTTTAATTTTTTTTAAAAAAATAAATTGCCCAGTGATATATGAGAAGATATCTCAGAGGCTCCCTATGTTGTTGGTCAAGGTAATCTTGTCTGAAGATCACAGGATCAGTTTTTCAACTCTTTCATATATCAGTGTGAATTCCCTCATCTTTAAAAAATTACTTAATTTGCGAGGTGCAGTGGCGCATGCCTGTAATCCCAGCAATTCTGTAGGTTGAAACCAGAGGATTGCCAGTTCAAAGCCAGCTTCAGCAACATAGCAAGGCCCTAAGCCACTTGGTGAGACCCTGTTTCAAAAAATAGAGGGCTAGGGATATGGTTCAGTGGTTTAATGCCTCTGTGTTCAATTCCTGGTGTGAAAAAATTAAATAAATAAAAACCAATCTCTCATCTATATACACACTACTTAGTATTATTATTCCTTATAGGGTAAGGAATACTACTTATTAGTATCTTAAGAGTTGGGGGTGAGGGAGGAAAGGTTATCAGGGACTTATAAATAGGATTGTTGTGGCTTTACTTGGGATATTAATAAGAATCAACTATATTATGCTATGATAACAACCAAGTAAAAAATCTCAATGGTTTAAGACAAAAGAAGGCTGTTTATTGTTCATACCACAGGCCCAATGATACTAGCTTCAGAGTTATTTGGGGACTCAGACTGATTGATATTTCATCCTTTTATGATTCTTGCCTCTCGCCATGATGTTCAGGGTTTGCTGCAGCAGTGGAAGAGATCAAGTAAACTCTGCTCTTAAATGCTTCCATCTGGAGAAATATGTGAAATTTCTATTCATTTTTATCAGTCAAAGTCATATGGCCTCTTTTCTCAAAGAGATGCGGACCAGGAACCTTGGTAGGTTCTGGAAGTAAGGGGATAAAGGCCTAGGTAGTGGTAGGTTGGGAGGAAATTTGGGTGGGAAGATATACAGAATAAACTACAATTCTTGCAATTGATTTTCTGCTTATAGTACTAATGTTTCTTTCAAGGGAACCCAAGGAAACTAATCAAGAGACATGAATTCTATAACCAAATGTGGTTCTAACGCAAGGAAGGCTATTTGGAGGTTCCTCTTACTGAGAGTGTGAAATGTCACAGGGGTAGCTAGAGTGGTAGAAATTAGTTGGTGGGTCCACTCTGCCCTGACGCTCACATTCTGCTGCCATCCGGGATTATAGGAGGTGTGGGAATTATGGAACACATTGGAGGTCCTTCTTGCTGCATCTGCCTGGCAAGCACTGCACCACCTGCCCATAGGAATGACCGCACTCTGTGGGTTTGTAGCAAGAGCCTCGTGGAGAGAAAGCCAATCTGTGGTCACTTAGTGATAAGTTCATGAGAGTCGTATGACACATCTATAGTTTGCTTTGAGAAAACCAAAATATAGGCAAAATGCAACTTTTAAAATGATATAGAATTTTTCAACCATTGCCTTATACTCTCTAAGCACTTTTATCCTATGTTATCTCATTTGATTCTTAAAAATTATAATCAGTTTTTCTCTCCTAGCCTATTTTATTTTATTCCATTAATACTACCATCTCTCATCCTAAAGATTCTCTTATTTTAATCATCTGTCTTACCCACTAGAATTCAACCTCCTTAAGGACATTTTTGCCTAACTATAATATCCACAGAATGGGAAACAGTACCTGGAATAGAGTAGGCCCTCATCAAATATTTACCAAATAAATGAATGTAATAAGCAAACGTCAGTAATACAGACGTTTGCTTATTACATTCTTTTATGTTAAAATCCATTAATTATGGGAAATGGTTTTCTGCTATACCTCCATTCTTGATTCAGTTTTTTTTTTTGAGAACCCACTACATGTCAGGAATGGCCTACTTCAGTGAATCAACGAGGATCCCTGACCTCATGCAGCTGTACATTTTGTAGGGGTTCAGTGTAGAGGGAGATACTCAACAAGCACATGCATAAATTATGTAATATTTTGGAAAGTGATCAATGTTATATAATAAAGAAAACTAGAGTAGGTGAGGGGGTTTGGAAATGTAGAAGATGGGGAGGAGCAGAAGCTTTAATCTAGAAGCTTCCCTGGCTAGGTGAATTTCAAATAAAGAGCGCAATAGAGGTGGAGAGGTAGTGAGTGGATATGGTGGGGTGAAGTAAGTGGGGAGAGAGCACCAGGGAGAGATAAGGAGGCTAGAGTACCTGAGGCTGAGAGAAAGAAAGGGCGAGGAAGTAGGAGATGAGGTCGGGTAAAGTCTCATGAGCACTCCAAGAAGGTAAGCTTTTGTTCTGTGTCAAATGGGATGCCATTGCAGGATTTTGAACAGAGAAATAACACGATTTGACACTGGAAATATCCCTCTAGTGACAATGTTAAGAATTGGGATTCAGGGTGGGAGGACTAGAGTCATCAGGTCTGTGGAGAGAATGTAGCTCAGTCCAGGTTACAGGTGACAGTGGCTTGGACAGGGAGAAAGTGGGTGGAAGTGGTCAGATTCTGCAAGTATCTTCCAAATCCACATCTAATGGCTGCTTTCTGTCTTGCCTAGGAGCAGATTGGGACATGTTTGGGTACACCGTGAAGTTGAGTCTGCCTTCCCTGCCAAGACTCCTCTGTGGACACTTGGCACCTTCTTTCCTCTCTTTTGGTTTAGTCCTGTCCCCTCTTACCTCCTGCCTGTAACACATAGCACTTACTTTATAAAAGAAATGGGTTTGAAACCCATTTGCATTTTTAGCATTTGTTGCCTGAATTGTTTAATATAAAATGAATGTTCTATCCTTTCAGGAAATTTCAGTCATTGCTGGCATGAGAGCAGGGTCAGGGTATTGGAGCCCAGGTGTCCTGGTTTATTAACTAATGTTTCTTATCTTTTAAGTTTGACCCTTCAAATCATAATAACTGCTCCATAAGTGGACCTGGGAACAATTCAAATTTCATGTTTAGTATGATGGGGGAAAGGATAGAAGAATAAGCCTGGGGGTGCCTGTTAGCATGGACAGATTACCAGGACTGGGGCAATTTGGGGCTGAATGGTTGCTGCTCTTAGGGCTGAAGGGACCAGTGTCATTGGATAGCGGATCTTTACCCTTGTACCTGGTTATATCTCTGCAACTCCCCTTTCTATCTCCCTTCCATTCTTTCCTTATCATTCACCAGATCAAATAAAACTTAAAACTTAGATTCTAGGTTTTTATTGTAAATCACTTTGTGACATAGTCTATCTTTTACACTCAGATTTTTTTCTTAAGCAAATGTAGTTTGTTTGTTTCTTTCTTTACTGGAGATTGAACCTAAGGGTGATTTGCTTTGCCACTGATTTACATCCTCAGATATTTTTATTTTACTTTTTTTTTTTTTTTTGGAGACAGGATCTTACCAAATTGCTGAGGCTGGCCTTGAACTTGTGATCCAACTGCCTCAACCTCTCAAGTTGCTGGGATTACAGACATGAACCACTGTACCTGCAAGCAAAGGTATTTTGTTTATGCAGATTTCTGATGACGGTTGTTACTGTGTATTTTTTTCTAATTTCATTACATGAGTCATCTAACATGAAGTCATCTCTCCTCTCCTCCATCCTTTGCTTTCCTTTGGTCTTTTCCTTCCTTCCCTTTATCCCCTTCCCCTCTTCTCTCCCCTCTCCTTTTCTTTCTTCCCTTCTTGCTTTCAATAGATGAAGATCCAGAAATTGAGTCTTCACTTGGTCTTAGCCAAAAGGCCGAGAAGCGATGCAGAAATTGAGTCTTAACTGAGTTTATAAATTTGTTTAGTGACAGCATAGAGTTAACATAGGAAACCTTTTTCTAAGCATGTGTGCACTTTTAAATTTAGAAGAGGTGCTCTACAAAGTCTAAGACTTGCAATCATATTTGTGACACAGTCAAGTTAATAAAATTAAAAGTAAAGTGACTGGGATTTGCCAGTGTCTTGCTGAGGGTGGAAGAAGCATCTGAGTGTCTACCAAACCCTACTCAACCCACGTATTCTTTTATGCAACAGTTTCTTTGACAAAACTAAATGGGGAAAAATACAAACTGTCAGGTACTTTAAATATTATGTTATAATCATGTCTCACCCCCAACTTCTTTGAGCACAGTTAGGCTCAATTTTTTTTTCTCTCAGGACTGTATTCTTTTTCCTGTGACTGATGTAAGACATTACACTTCAGTGGCATAAACAAATAAAAATGTATTTTCTCAAAGGTCTGGAAGTTAGAATTTGAAAATCCAGGTGACACCAGGGACAGGATCCCTCTGGAGGATTAGGAGAGAATCCTTACCTAACTCTTCTAGCCCTGGTGTTTGTTGGCATCCCTTGACATTCTTGGTTTATGATTCTGTCACTCCCTTCTCTGTCCTTGTAACACATTCTCTCTGTGTGTGCCAAATCTCCCTTTATCTCAAATAGGCACTTGAGATGGCATTGAGGGCTACCCAGATACTCTAGGATAATGTCCTCATTGTACGACACTTAAGGTAATTCTGCCTTTAACGACCTTTTCCAAATAAGGGGACATTTAAAGGTTCAAGGATTAGGACCTGATATTATCTTGGGAATCATCCTCTAGCCCACCATGAGACCTTCACTCACACACAGCCTTTGTCTCCCTGCTTTTCTAATTTCTTTCACAAGTTTCTAAAACATATAGTATGCGTTATTTTGTCACGATTAACATTTTTTACATAAATTTATACCTTTTTAAAAAACAAGAGCCTTTTGTTCTGGTGTTCTAAAGCATGGGTTGGCAAGCTCTTTCTGCAAAAGGTCAGAGTAAATATTTTAGGATTGCGTGCTTGGAGTGCCTGTTGAAACTATTCAACTCTGCTTGGTCACAGCCAACAGTAAGACAATGGGGATGCCCAGGTTCCTGTGAAATAGAAACAGATTTGGCCTCAGTTTGCTGATCCCTCTTCAGAGATATCCCCATAGTACTCTTACTATTTCTACCTCTAAATATGAGAACTTTATGTTATGTTTTAGTCAGTCCTCTTTGCTATTAGAGAGATCACCATCTGTTTATTTGTACGTTTTTATTACCATCAAACCAACAAATATATACAGATGATCAATGGATTGCAGTTTGGTTCTTTATAAATTGCAGGTTCAAAAATTTTATTTTTTGTTTTCTTATGGGTACACCCTCTTCATTCCTCTTAGATTGAGAATGCATTTATTCAACAAGTACTGATTTCAGTTGTTCTGTACATTAAAAACTATGTCCAGTGCTGAGGTCTATGTAACCAGATGTGTGTTGTAAGGAAGGGACTGAAGTCTGCTGTTGTCTTTGAGATACATAGGTGAGGAAGCCATCACGACTTAGCAGTGGGTGTGATGTGGGCATGACGGAGAAGAACTCACTGTGTGTCTGCTTGATAATTGCTGCAGTGTGTCTTCATCTTTAGGTGAAGAATGCTAGATGATTTGGTGGAGCTTACAGTTTGATAATGGGTAAGTGAATTTTGAACACCTTTGAGATCTGCTTTTGTCAGGGGCTTTGGATTACCATCCACATCAGAGTTTCTTCCCTGTCTACACTTAAAGTTTCCCATATGTATGCATGTGTTTATGCAATGCACACACAATATATATAAAATTTGAGCTATTCCTTTAGAGACTGTATCAGTAAGCTGTCATCATCTTGATCCATTTGCTTCATATAGAAGTTCTGGTAAGAGACAGGTGAGCTATTCTTAGCCATTCCTACCCGGATTCATGCAAAAAGAAAGAACTAAACCATCAAACATTTGTTGAACACCAGCCTTAGATGATTTGTAAACATTTCATTATTACAATGAATCTATGATGTACATACTAATGTTATTTCTATTATGCTGATATGTAAAGAGGGAGCATAGAAAGGTTAATTAATTTGCTGAACTGCCAAGCTAGGAGTTAAACCAGCCTGTTTTTTCTTTTTTCTTTTCTTTTTATTTTTTTCTGAGTTGTGCTGATAGGTTTGTAAACAATTTGGTTATAATTTCTCACATTAAAAGACACTTCACCTGGGAGGTCTTCCCAGAACATTCTCTCTCTAGCCCCTAAAAATAGTTTATATATCCCCTTCTTATAGTGCTATAAATTTCATGTTTCTGTTTTTATAGCACTTATTGCATTACCGTTTTACAGAGTATATGTTGTTTGAGGACAAAGACTTATTTTTAAAATTTTATCTCCATTTTCTATCATAATGCCAAGCACAATCAGTACCCAGTACATGTTTTCTGAATTGAGAATTAATCTCTTCTCTGCTTAAGGGCTATTAAACTGATTTCATAGTTTACCTTCTTTTCCCATGTATTGAGTACATGATAGGTCACCGCCAAATGGTTTATTAGTTTGTGATCCCTGTTCCAGTGCTCTCATAATTTTGTTCTTGAGGATTCTTGACTAAAAGAAGGCAGAGCAAGCCAAACAAACATGATAATATAAACAATAAAACAGTGCTGAATCTCAAGTTCAGTGGAAGTCTGCTGGAGAAATGTTTTGGGGCAGTAGGTCCTTCATTTAAGGAGGTGAGCTCCTGAGTAAAGAAATGAAAATGAGGAAAAAGTTGCATCCATCAGCTTCTGGCTTTGGATAAATTTGTGCTTGTGAGGCAAGACAGCCATTTGACAAGTAGCTTTCAAGTCTCTTCCCATACTTTAGTTTGATTTCAAATATCCATCTACCGTGGCCCAGTCAAAGGATTCTATATTTTAGATACATTATTTAATTCAGTCCTCACACCTTTGTGAATATAGGGTTTATCGCTGAACATACTGGGAAACTGAGAACCAGAGATATCAGGTAATGTGTCCAATGACACACAGTTGTCACTCTTAGGAGCAGCTACTACAAAGCCCATGCTTTTTCTGATATACCACACAAAATACTGACACAACCAATTTGTGAATTGGTAAGGTGTGCCATTCCTAAGTTTCTCTAAAGCACTTCTCAAACTTTAATGTGCATAGAAACCATTCTGAAATGTTATCAAAATGCATTCTGATTTCAGCCTAAGTCCTGAGTTTCTGCATTTTAAGTTCCTAGGTAATGGCAGTACTGCTGGTCCCTGGATTACCCTTTACTTAGAATTAAGAGACCAACTAAAATTAATTTCTGCTGTGATATGTAAAGTTCAAGCTATTCCCAAATGCCAACCTGTGCCAAACCTTAGGTGGAGAAAAAGTCACTGTGGGAGTGGGTCTCAGATGCCTGTCATGCTTGATGCTGCTCTTTCAGACGTTTGCTGCCATATAGGCAAAGGAAAGATGGATGATACTGTGGGAAAGAACAGGATAGAAATAAGGTGAAGATTTGTCTGCAATATTCTCCATCAGCAGTAACTGCCTTTGGCATGCTGTGTTATTGTTCCTTTCTCAATACAAGTTCTCTGATTTAGCTGGTGGTTATGTTAGAGGAACGACCTCATGTAAAATCTCCTTTTGTTTTGGTTCCTGGAGATCCAGTCTTTTGTCACAGCTTGTCCTCAATGCTAAGACTGATGAAATAGAGATAGATGAAGGCCTCTCTTCCCCAGACTTTCCTTCTCAGTTCAAAAGTTGGAGAGCCTGGGGAATCTTAGGCTTGGAGAGAGACCCCAGTGAAAATATATGCAAGAAATAGCACAAAGATCTGTAACAACTTTTTATTCTCCCAAATGTATTCTTATGTGGTTGTTTGCTTATAGATTTAAAAAAAAGGCAGAATATCTAAGAATACCATCTTCTAACTAATAGGGGATTTGAAGCTCCCATGGAGTGATGAATGAATGAATGATCATTCAAAGAAAAGAGAAAAATGAAAAACAAAAGTAATAAAAATTGATTACTTATCTTTGCCATTTCAATTTCTATTTAAAAGTTTGTGATGGTCAATCTGAATTGTCAACTTGATTGGATTAAGAGATGCCTAAGTAAAAAGAGACTTTCAGGAGTGCTAGTGAGAGTGTTTCTAGGAACAATTAGCATGTCTAACAACAAACTGAAAGGAAGACCCACCCTAAGTGTGGAAAGGTTGGGGATGGAACAAAAAGTGGAAGAAGGAAGAGGCAGGAGCAGACACATGTGGGATTCTTCTTGAGTGGTGCCAGATGCTTTGGTTGCTGCAGTGATCCCCCAAGGACATCAGCCTCCAGCTTCTTTACTCTTCCAAAGCAGACTCCAGGTCCTCAGTCCCTCTTGTTCTAAGACTCCATATTATTGGATTAGGCAGGTACTAATTCCTCTAGCTCCCCAGCCTGCACACAGCCATTGTGGGACTATCCAGCTTCTAGTAACATAAGCCAATCTAATAAATTCACTTTCAATATCATACCTACATCTATATCCTATTGGCTCTGTTGATCTAGAGAACCCTGACTAATGAATGCATAGTTCATTCTATAGTAGGTGTTGGAAGTGATCCTTTAGTACCTGAAGAGTTCATTTCAGTTTCATGAGCATTTCCCCCTCTTTTCTCTACTGTCTGTCTCTTTGGTTTTATGTTTGCCATGTTTTACGCAGCTCCTTGGAACAGATATGAGATTGTATGAGCTCTGACTTAGGGTCTAAAAACTTGGCTACTAGCTTTTCCCCTGCCATTAATTTGTCTACTGTGAAAGTCAGCGAGGAGTCCAGGGAATTTTAAGATTCATTGAAGTCTGTTCCAAGAGTTGTGGAGATCTAAAGCTTTTTCCCAGATTTTTTCCATATTCCCTGGGAGCTTATGCTTTGATAATCATGTCAGTCTCAATTTTATGTCACTGTTGAATATGTATCCTACTTACTAAATCCTTTATGTCCACAAAAATGAGAGGTACTCACAATATAAGGCTGCTGCACATAGCGGAACTTTTTCTAAATCTGTGTCTGGAACAAGGAGTGGTAACTGCTAAGCATATGCAGTCTGTGCTCTGCCTCCTGACTCTCATCACCAGGGGTTTCTCCCCAGGCCTAGCCTTCTCCACCAACAATTTGTCAACTCTTTACCATCACCGTCCTCTTAGGTCCCCTTTCTCTCTTCTATCCCTTTTTCTTTAATTTCTGTAACTCACAAAATCAAAATCAAAAATGAGTATTCCTAATTTTCTAAAGGAGAGCACTTTATTTCTAGTACCTTCAAAGATCTCACTTTTCATCACAATGAGGTATTTTTTGAAAACAAAGAGGGATAGTGATACCAGTCATTACTATAATAGTTTCTTTTTTCTCATTACATGTAAAATTTCATGACATGTAATTACTTGTGTAATTACATGCAATAATCTTTCATACTTTTTGAAGGCAATAGACCTGAAATTGAATGGCTTAATTAAATTTACAAAACTGTGGAGCTGAGACAACACCAGAACCTGGAAACTGTGTCTTTTTTAGTTAGGAATAGGTCCTATTCAAAGCCAAAGTTTTGCAAATCTTGAGTAGCACAGTCTGGTTAATGTAATAAGAATGGAAAATGACTGGAATTTAAAGCTATATTTCTGAGAATGGAATAGGCCTGGTGAGTAACTACTGGATCCTTCTCAGCTAGTGTTGGAAATAGGATTCATTCCTAAGTGTTATTTCCTATGCAGTAGTTTCTTTTTTATTTGGCAAAACTGAATGGGACCAAACACAAATGTTCATCTTTTTAAATAAACATTGTGAAGAAATAGCTTCATTGAAATGAAATGACATTTAGAAATTCATTAATGAGAAAGAATTTTTTAAAAACACGGTTTAATTATGAGAACAACATATCAATACTAAAGAGAATGTATGCAAAAGAGAAAAGAAAAATTAATTTATAATTCCAATATCCAAACAAAACAAGCATTGTTCTTTTAGATAAAGTCACTATACATGCTATATAGTCTTGTGATCATAATAGACAGTCAGCTTTGATTATCAGCAGATTCTACATCTGAGGATTCAAATGACCACTAATCAAAAATATTCGGAAAACAAATTGCATCTTTACTGAACATGTACATACTGTTTCTTGTCATTTAACAACTATTTACACAGAATTTACCTTGTATTAGATATTATAAGTAATCCATGAGTGATGTAAAATATACAGAAGAATGAGTGTAGGTTATATGCAAATATTATATCACTTTATGTCAGGAACTTGAACATTCACTGATATCGATATCATGAAACCAATCATTCATGAATTCTAAGGGATGATAGTACATCTAATTTTGTACCCTTATTTATTTCATGAATGTTTTCTTCATTCTATAGAGCTTTTAAGTCATGATTTCAGTTATAAAACATATTATTTGATCATTCTCCTTGGTTTACTTTAAGGTTGTTTATAATTTTTTAACTATTAGAATAATTATAATGTGACCATGATCTGCCAAATAGAATATATTTCCTTAAAATACATTCCCAAAAGTAGAATTATGCATTCAAAGCCTCATAACATTATCAAGTGAAGCTCTAGGAGAAATATTGCTAATATTCTTTTATTAAATAGATTGCTATAGTTTTTTAAATTGCTAATTTTGTAAGTGAAAAATGGTACCCAGTTTTTCTAAGTTGTTTTTTTTACTAATTATTGATTGGTAGTACTGGTAGTACTTTGTGTTTGTCTCCTATTTTTTATTTTATTTTATGAACTTAATAATTATATCCTTGGAACATTTATCTGTTGTCATTTTATTGTTTTTCCCCCATATGAGGGAATTGAAAGGGCTTTTTAGAATTTCAAGAATGATTAAGTAGTGCTTCCTTTAAAGCACTAGGTGGTTTTGCTGAGGGTTCTTTCCTGCTAAAAGCAAATGGGTGTGGAATTCCTTTTCATTCCAGCATGTGCTGACTCCTTCAGCAGATTTCAAAGCTGTCTCTGGGCTTCATGTCACTGTGACCTAGAAAGCACAGCCATCCCAGGTCCCCGTCAGAGCTGTAACCTTCACTCTGATTTTCCATTTTCCCTAAGATTGACCTCAATGTATATTCCACGTTCTTGAGCAAAGTGCATCATTGGATTTATTTTCTTTTTGCTTTGTCAAAGCAAATTAAGGCACATTGAGGTTAGAGTCTGCCCAAGAATATGTGACATAGAAGATCGGAGTCATGTTGGCATCTCTATGTCATTGTCCAGTGATCCCATTATGCCCCTAGAAGCTTCAGGAACTTCCAGTAGAACCATATGTGCAGGGCCCTTCAGAGGCTTCTCTTGACCACCACAACCTCCCTGTCAATTATCTTATTTCCTCTGAATCTGTTATCCTAGCTGTTCTGTGCCATGTCTTTGATTAAAGTTTCACCCATGTTGGATTATCCATTTTGAAAGTCATGTGTAAACAGAAGTCCCTATGGTTTTCCTGATGTGCCTGTCTTCTTGTATGCAATCACCATTTCTTCTGTTGAAAAATCTATAATGTGCTTTGCACATGTTTTCTTGTCTATAAAGATTTTCCCAATTGCCTTAATTGGATTATATCTTTTCTAGTTTGACCTTCCAGTGGATATTGTTTGCTCTCTTCTTTTGGCATAGAATGAATTATAGTATAGTTATTTGCAATTTCTTTCTTTCCCCTAAAGGGCTTTTTATATTCTATAAAATAGAGGTTGTGCTTAATTAATTTTTAAATTTCTTGACAATTAATCAATGTATTTCTCTCAAATAATGAGTGCTCAGTGGTTGTTTAATTGAAAAATCTGAATGATACTAATGGTTAGAATTTCAGGCTCTATGGCAGGCTGAAGCAAATGGAGGTATTTTTGTGCCTTGCATATGGTTTAATACAGATGGCTGCCAAACGTGACTTACAGGAAGGGCAAACATTGGTTAAAGCAGTTCCTCAAAGAAAGCTAAAGTTAAGTTTTAGCTGTTTGGTGATATTCACTTTTAGAAATATTCATAAAAGTCAATATTATACTTGGATTTTGTAGGAGACAAATTGCCTGTCAAAATGAGTAGGAAATGATGAATACTCATCCAACCAGTGGGATGTGACTAGTTAGAAAGCCACCGAGTAAAATGTTGTATTCTACTAGCCAGAGGTTTTGCTTTACAGCAGTTGGTGTTAGCTGGATAAACAGTGACACTTGAGTGCAGCACAGGTGTTTTCTTTGCTTTTTTGGCTCTTGGCTATTGTGAAAAGATCAAGCCTCCAGGTGGCTCTTGGGGGAAGACACCATTTGACTTTGACTTGTATAGTGAGATGTTTGTGCAAGAAACTTGATTTAAGAAAGTGAACCTTTTGTACAAAATTGCTGATATGCAAATCTGTTGATTTTTCTCTACAATAAACATAATTTTCATGATGTTTATTCTGCCAAACTTAGTGTTTTAACCAGGAGAGGATTAATCATTAAGGATTTAGGCTTTCTGTTTTAACACATTTCAAAGAAATTTTCTGGACCTATCCCTTCTCTATATTGTTAAATAGAGCATGCTATAAATAATTCAGTCATTTTCTACAGCTTTTTTAAACCAAAAAAATATTTTTCAATAAATTCAGATTAACAGTTTTGAATTAGCACTATTCCAAGCACTAGAAGGTGCTCTCTGGATTAGGAAGAACTTGTCCCTGTTTAAAATAAGTTCGGTCAGTCCTTTTCCTGATATGAACCAGGCTGTGAGCAATAAAGGTGATGGCATTAGGAGATTCTTTAGCAGGTGGAAAAACAGGCCAATGACTCTGCCTTTGCCAGATGAGCTCAGGAACTTACTTTCTAGCAAAAGCTTCAGGTTTCACTTCACTTTTATAGTTATTTGAATCCACTCAAAAGTGGAGCTAATATTTAATGCAGTGGACATTGCTGATTTTATTCACTCTAGATCAATGAAATGAAAGCTGCTGGTATTTTTTTCTGCTTTTTTCAACTTCCAAAAAATATCATCTTCATTGTTTGTTGCTGGTATGTTTGACTTGTCAGTACTGTCTAAAATGTCATCTCCAATTCCTACACCACCAGCACAGTGGACCTTGGGCAACCTCTTATGAGTCTGTACCTTACAAATGGTTCTCAATGTGACTTAAGTCTGTGTTTTGAGTTGCAAAGAAAGCCCGATAGTTATTTTATTACACAATTTCCCATTTCTTATATCTTACACTCTACAAAATTGAAAATTCAGATTCTGTCGTTTGTCTTATCTTCTAATTCCTCTTTTCCCTCTCTTCTTTTTCTTCTGCTGTAATCCATAAAGCTCAAATTGGCAAAGCTTTGGGCAGAAGGAAGGATATGATAACTGAATGTAAAGCAAAGTACATTAAGGACACAGGAGCAGATTGACAGGGAAGTTGTACTGGGCTCCATGTGTAAAGAATCTTGATTTGGTTTGGATGATTCCTGTCTTTGTCTTAAGTGACCCCAAGATAGCGTCTGGGTAGTCTAATCCAGGTGTAACCAGCATATGTCCACTGACAATGATTGGGTTAGGAGGGAGTGTATGAACTTATTCTGACCAATGATATGGGCAAAGATTATTGGTGGGCAATGTTGTATGTTGTTTCTCTGGTAAATAGAGGTATATAGGTCAAGATATCATCTTTTCTCTGAATGTTTTTATGTCTCTAGGATCCTGGTACTATAGTGGGCATCTTGCCAACATGAGAGGTTTTGGATGGGGACAATGTGAGAGGCCATGCTGAACTGTGCAGAGCTTAGAGACAGGACAGCCCTTACCTTGCTAGTGCTTGAGACTTCTTCCATGGTATGATAAATATCCATTTATTTTTGAATTAGAGATGCTGTTGCTTGCAGCCAGCATTGCCTTGACTGATAAAATGTGGTTTTCTGGAGTAGGCTGGAAGATGTTACTTTGCAGATAGACTTCCTTTCACACTGCCATGTTTCCTGTAATTCTACCAATAGACTCTTCCATGAGTTAAGGCACTGAGGCCTCTGCTAACTATAAATCTGTTTCAGAGAGTATAACACATTTGCATTTTATCTCAGTATGTAATCAAATTCTCATTTGTCTTCGATTCCTGAGAAGTTAGCAAACCAAACAGCAAGGTTTGATGGTGAGAAAGGAGCCAGGAAAGACTGGTGAATGGGATCATGCCAGGAAGCACAGTTTGAGAGCTCAAATGGGTGAACTGAGTAGCTTTGCCATGGCACAGTTCAAGCTGTGGAGAGAAGCTGCTCAAAGGTCAGGCAGCCAGGATGGGCACCAGGATGAGTAGCAGGGACAAACAAGGCTTATCTCTACTGTAAATTTATAATCCAGGACTGCCAAAAAAAATGGCATGTTCCTAGCTGGGACACAGTATGTTGCAGGGTTCCTCATTTAAACCCAAAGAATCTGTTTTCTGTGCTTTTCACTCTATGGATGTGATACCAAGTTTTGCATGTCATGGTTTTTCTGGTTGGCTGAAAGAAACTCAGCTTCTGTGACATAGTAGGATTTCATCCCAGGGCACAATATTTATTCCAAACAGGCAGGCTCTGGGTCTAATGACTTAGGCATATCTAGTTGATTGGTGTTTGATTAAAAGAAATTACTGGTTTTTGAATCTGGAAAAGAACATTCTCTTCTCTCCTTTCTTCCCTTCCTTCCAAGCATCTCTCATTCTCTTATACAAAAGATAGACTGTCCTGTGCATTTTGAACTAATAGAAAGGCTTCTTTCTTTCCTTATCTTTTCCTGGTGAATATGGAATGGAAAAAAACCTAACTCAGAAATAGACTCTAGAGAAATGAAGAAATGCACTTTGTAGAAATTAGGAACTGGGCAGCTTCTGCAGTCATACTGGGTCTGGTTTTCTGAACAGAAACTTCCTGTTTCCACTTTAGTCTGAAGCTGATGCACTCCCCCCAGGTACTGCCCACACGAGCAGAGCATATGGTTCTGCTAATGTGCAATAAAACTCGAGAGAAACCATTGAAGCCTGCTCTCTTCTGGGAACAGAGGATCTTTCCAATCAATTCTCCCATGATCCTCCCATGTCCTCTTGGCACCTCCCTTCCGGGCCCTGCCAAGCATCAACTCATGACTGCATTTCATCTCTGCCTATTTATTCCTAAGAGGCTAATCCCATGAATTCCATTTACTACTTTTAGAAAGGGGAGGGGGAGGTAAATCAAAAGATGAAGTTGTTTTGGAGATCACCTTAAGGCAATTTCAATAATAAATGATGGCGGGGTTGAGTTTCACAAGCTAATTATAAATGACGATTTGAGTGGATGGGCTTCTCTACAAAGTGCTTGGAGTTATGGTACTCTCTCAGCTTGGTACTATTTCAAAAATATGCCTCGGCTTTATTATGCAGCCCATGGAGTGACCAGTATAATTAAGTTGCCAAACAGCTTTCTCTCCTCTTTCTTTATCACTCTCTCTTTTCAATTACTGCAAAGTTTCTGAAAAATTCAGCTTAGTGCCTTCAATTTCCTACTTGATCCAGGCAAACAAGGCCAGAGTAAACAGATGGTGCTGCCGCTGCACTCCTGCAGGCAAGCCGCCTCAGATGCTGTTGGAATAGAAGAGGGAAATGAATGGATTTTAGTGCTTTGGGGTCTGCACTATAAATATCTTTACAATTGAGAATCACAAGTCTTTTGGTCTGAGCAATGGGATGATCAGAGCTCTGTGAGGTGGTGCCCAGAATAAGACGTGATTTATAGGGGCATCCGCAGTGGGACTCAGATTTTAATAAATAATTACACATTTATTAAGGTGAAAATTAGTTAATCTGGCACTCTATCAGCTTGAACTCTCAAGTAGCAATTTTGCCCAATTATAGTAAAATACAATTAGTGCCCATAATGAGGGCCCTGAGTCCCTGCAATTATTAGAATGCCTTCTGAATCATCCAAGAGGGATGCCCACTGTGACCAGTACAGTGAATGTTGTGTTTTTTATGCATTCCATTTTTAAAAGTAAGGAACTCTGCCCTTGACTTAAATGGTAATTCAGTCATATAAAACTCACTATTATACCCTCTCTTGGGAAGTTGTTGAAAATATTGTGTGCACAAAGCATCCTTTTTATGAGGGTCAGAGCAAAAATTATTTTACACATAAAAATCAGCCAAATCTGTTTTCTTGATTATTAGATTCTGACTGACTTGTGTAACCTTTCACACTTCTTACTTTGCTTTGGCCTCTGGGGAGCTTAATGTCTATGGGTTATTATTGGATTTTGGGATGCTAATCTTATTGATTTTGTTCTTTCACCTATTTTTTTTTCTTTGTTTTCATGATCTCTTTGTGTGTGGGTTTTAGTAAATTGTCTTACCTTGTCCATGAAATGACCAGAAATACAAATGCTATCTATGTTTCTTCCTTGGGTCAAACCAGATAGAAAATATCTTGCTTTACATGAATATCTACATCTTAATTGTAGTGTCTGACTGATAACAGCTCATGTTCACATTTTGTAAGGTTTTTCTAATTTTGTTTACAAAATATGCAGGTAGAGGAATTGAGCTCTACTATTGATGCCTCCTCACAATTGTGACCCATACTCATGTGATGTTAGTGTAATCACATTGTCACATGTATCTGGATTGCAACTTTGATCATGTTCCATCTGAAGCATGGGCAGTGTGAACCAGCAAGCCACATGTCAGAATAAATCTTATCTAATCTCAGCTTGATACCTGGGAGGATGTTGCTGTCGGATTGTGTAATGAAGCCATTTCTCCACTTTTTTGGGATTTAGATAGTCAGGTCATTCTTTCTACATTTCCTACTTTGTACTAGAGTTCTTCCTGACCAGCTAGCTGTAATTATTGCCCCTACCAGGTGGAAAGTCACATTGAGGGATGATGGAGAGTGACTTAAGTGTGGAATAGGCTTGGGTTTGAATCCTGACCTTAACTCTTTTAAAGTAGGTGAAAGTGAGCATATTATTCTGATTATCTAACCTTCAATTACTTCATCTATAAAATGGGGAGATGATAGCATGCTCCCAGAAGGCACAGTAGAGATGTAATATCTGACCCAAATTAAGTTCTCAAGAAATGTTTGTCATGGTCATGATGATACATTGTTTTAATAACCAAGGAGAATGAGAAGGAACTCTAGTCCAACTCTGTTTTTCTATTAGATAGGAACACTGAACACTGTCTTCCTGAAGAGAGGTTTGGGACCAGGCTGCGATTGTCTTTCTGTCTCTGGGCTTTATAACACAGATCAGAGATGATTGAGAATATGTTGTAGTTGAGTTTTTGACCCTCAGTTCATGACCTGTAAATACTAGCCAAAGTTCCAACTGTTTCTTAATACCCCTGTGCCTTAATTTCTTCATCTATAAAATGGGAATAGCATTCCTATATAAGAGGATGATTATAGAAATTAAATGAAATATAATTATAAAAACAAAGCATGGTTAATGTAAAACCCAGAATTGTATGAAACCCATTTCTGTGTTACAGGCTATAACTACATAGCAAATACTTAATAAACATGAAGGAAAGAATATAACTTTGCCGGCACATAGAGTATCCTAAAGATGTAATTGAATTTAAAAAATATATTTTGGTAAAGGAAGCATAGGAGTACAGTGTGGTAGTATTAATTATATTCATGTAATTGTGAAACTGATTGCCAGACCTTATTCATCTTGCAAAACCAAAATTTTGCACCTACTAAAGAATAGTTCCTCATGTTCTTGTGCCTGCAGCCCCTGGCAATCATCTCTCTGCTTTCTGATCCTATGACTGTGGCTACACTACCTACACCATATAAGTGGAATTATACAACCTTAGTTTTTTGTGACTGATTTATTTCTTGTGGCACATTTTTCTCAAAGCACTCATGTTTAGAATGTGTTAGAATTGTTTTTCTTTCTAAGGCTAAATGATATTATACTGCATACACATTTAAAAAAAATCTATTCATCTATCAATAGACCCTTGGGTCACTTTCACTTCTTGGCTATGGTGAATGCTTTGGCTATGAACATGGGCGTGCAAATATCTCTTCAAGATCTTGCTTTCAATTTTTTGGAGCTATACCTAGAAGTGGAATTGCTGAATCATATAATTTTATTTTTAATTTTTGAATAACTGCAATGTCTTGATAAATTTTATATGAAATCTTTTGTTTGTTTTGTGCATGAAACATCACCTAATATTAAATAGTAAATATCTGCTGAATCAGATTTTTATGGGGGAAACCATGACCTGTAATTTTTTAGTGCCTTTGTGCAATTTTATTAACAAATATGCATATGATCTTTCTAGATGTATGTCCCTAAAATACATGAAAATGATATTAAAGTCATGAATGGGCACATGACAATGCTTAGAGGTTCATACTCAGCTTTTCTATGATATAGCAATTTGATGCCACTGCAGAGAGTCTGATTCTTTGTAAAGCATTGTAAGATACTATATAAAGAACTGTATAAATTATGCAGCTACTTAAACCTTGAATGTTCTGCCTTGGTCACAGTCTCATTATCTACTTTTAATGGAGAATTATACAATATTAATACTCATTTTTCAAGTCTGTACCCTTTCTGCAAAATGTGTTTACATAAAAGGCTGAGGAAGAATTCTTTTTCCTGTTTAAACTGATGATGAATAAGTGGGTCATATGCTTTCAGTGGTGTGTTTTGGGTTGAGAGCGATCACAGCAATGTGAGAATAACAGGGGTGTTAGGTGAAAACTGGAGCCATCCCATTTTCCCACATCTCTCAGGAATGGTAATCCCAACTCCATTAGTACAGAATGAGAGGCCATTTGGGTAAATATAGTCACATAAATATATCATTAGGCAGTTTTGTAAAATGCACATTATTTACTCAAGCAAATATGTAATTAGAACATTTTTTAAAACACAGATTATCTACCAAAGAGACTCAAACTGTTCCTTTGGAGCATTTAAGCCTATTGGGTAAAACTGTAATTAGGCCATTAATTAAACCCAAATCATATTATTTATTAAAAGGTGCTTTGCTGATCTGATAAGCATTTTCTTTGCTCTTTTAAGGCATTTTAATAATTGATTATTGTGAGCCCCTTGGCTATCACTTGCCCTTCATTCATTCCTTTCTGATTTTCTTCTTGTTTCATTTTATGATGATGGTTATAGATTTAGATTTCCCTGTGGATAGAATGTGCAAAAATGCCTGATCTAGCCTCGCCACCCCCTTTTCCTGCACAGCCTTTCAAAGATGTGAGGATGAAAGGACCAGCTCGCAATTTTTTTTTAACTGTATCCTCTTTGAATATTCTTTATAGGGGAGGGGTTTTGGAATTGTCCTTGTATATTTTCCTCATTGCTACGCATGAACTGGATCAGATAAAAGTTCTTTCAACTTCTGAAACACTGAGCTAGTGTGAACCTTCTGCAAATGGGTTTGTTCTGAATGAAGTCAGATTCCCTCTTTGAGTCATGTTTAGAGAATGCATGTTTAATACTGTTTAATTTGATGTAGGTTTTTTTGGTCCTGAAAAGGAGTGATGACCTATAGGGATCAAACCTATAACAGTCTTTGGTTTACTTAGAGCAGTATTCATCTATAATTTTTCCAAGGCACACATGTCCCAAAGGTCTTTAACAGGTGGGTGGGCGGCATGAAACGGTTACCTGTTTTTTGTTTGCTTTGCTTCAACCCGGTATCCGCATTATAGCTATGTCCCCCCCCACACACACACCCGCCAATAATGCATTGTGATCCATTAGTTTCTCAGAAACTTAAAAGTCCTACTTTGCCTCAGGGTCTTTATTTTTGCTGTACCCTTTTTTTTTTTTTTGAATCCTGCTGGCTTTCCTCTCTCCTCAGCCTTGGCAACTCAAAAAGACTTAGTGTAGTGTGCAGTTAAGAACACACACCAGGGAGCCAGCCTGTCTAGGTTGGACTTGAGCTCCCCTTCTAATTAGCTGAATGACCTTGGCAAGTCACATGCCCTTCTTGCTCCTCCATTTCCTTATTTACCTCCCTCATAGATTAAGATCAGTGTGAATTACTTGCTCTTTAAGATCTTATGCAGTGTGATCATTGTTATTTAGGTCTTGGTTTCTGGAAAGCCTTCCTTAATCCTTCATATCTGGGTTTTCCTTAGAACCTCTTCTATTTTAACCCCTACTAAACATTGCATTATCCTTGCTTATTTATGACCTCTTATACTAGCCTAAAAATTGCATGAACAACTTCTTTAATATTCCATCATAAAACTTGGCACAGTGCTAGTAAAAGAGTTCCTGGTTCCAGGAGCACTTACATTGTTCAAGACACTGTGCTAGGCACTAAAGATATACTAGTGAACTAGATGTACACTGGTTGCCCTCATGTAGCTTACAAGAGAGCTTACAGTGGAGAAGACAGATATTGAGTCAGTAGTTATCCAGAAAACATTGAAAATAGGTTCAGTGTTACAAAGGATAGTTGTGTAGTTTTACGAAAGTTTAAAATTAGGGGCATTTGGTCTTACCTGGAATTAAAGTAGATATCTCTAAAGATGTGGTACTTGGTTGAAATCTAAAAGATGAGTGGCTTCTCAATAGAAGAGGAAAGGAGAGAAATACATTGCAGGTAGAACAAATAACTTATGCCTATATTCTAGGCATGAGCCCAGCAGCGAGCAAAATGTATAGGTCTTTCTTTTCTTTTTTGGGATGGGAGTTAGGGATTCTGGGAATCAAATTCAGGGTTATTTTACCACTGAGCCACATTCCCAGCCCTTTTCAATTTTATGTAGAGAAAGGGTCTCACTAAGTAGCTTAGGGCCTCACTAAATTGGTAAAGCTAGCTTTGAACTTGTGATCTTTCTGCCTTAGCCTCCTGAATTGCTGGGATTATAGGTGTGTGCCACTGTGCCCAGTTAGTATAGGTCTTTCATGTGGAGACTTCCAGCAAAAGAGAAATGTTAGCTGAAACTGGAGAGACAGAAGCTATGCATAGAAGTCATTGAAGACCATCTTAAGGAGGATTTACCAATCATGAAATAAGTACAAAACTACTGAAATATTTTAAGTAGAAAGAAGACATTTTCATATAGGTATTTAAAAATATCAATTTTTTCATACATGTTGACTGTGTCTATAAGGTAGAAAAGAGATTGGATAAGACTGATATAGAATAAATATATAATTCAGTTTATGTGTGTTGCAAAAGATCTGAGCAAAAAAAATATTAACATGGGCTATGATCGTGGTTGTTGAGATAGGAAAAAGAGTGAGATTTGGAAAACATTGAGTTAGAGTCCAGACTATTTGAAAGTGATTAGATATCAGCCATAAAGAAGAGGGAATCACAAGATGATGCCCAGGTATTGGTAAGCAAAAGAACAATTACTTTCATGATTTCCTGAGAGCACACGATAGGAAGAGAAGAAAGTTTGGAAAGAAAATAATGAGCTTCATTTTGGACATATGCTTGAGATGATTTTGGGACATTGTAGATATGATTTCAAATAGGAAGTTAGAAAAGTGGTTCTTGGAACTTAGATAAAAAGTCTGGGACATTGACATAAATGTCAGGGTCATCCGTAAACCGGTGGATTTTATGGCTATGTATATAGATGGCAATAGCATAAGGAGAGATTCTTGAGTAAGAAGAGGAAAGGGCCTGGAGGTGACTCCTGAGTATCCAAAAGAGGTTAATTGGCAGATGGTTGGCAAGTTGGTAAAGGCAAACCCAGAAATATATAGAATGAGGGAAATAGAAAGAAGGAAGAAAGAGAGGAAATCAAGAGATGCATGCTGCAGAAGCCACATAAAGAGCATGTTTCAAAAGGAGAATGAAGCCTACCACATTTAGAGCTGCTAAGAAATTGTTTGGATTTATTGGTGCAAAGGTCATTGTTGACCTTAGCAAAAAGGAAGCAATGACTGAATTAATTGCTGGAATAAATTTAGTATAATCTAGATAATTCAAGAGAGAACAGGTTTCTTTAGTGAATATTTTCTTAGAACTTGTAATACGATGATGTGTATTGTGATTTTTATAAAGTGAATACTAGTATGTGATGATTTCCAATTCACTCTCCTTGGAATGGAATCCTTCTTTTCCTGGCATGTCTTGTCGGACGAAGTGTTTTGTGGAATCACAGTTTGAGAAGTATTGAGCTAAAAGTATTACTTGGGCAACAATTCTTGGTTCTGTCAAATTTCTCATTTCACAAGAGGGCTTTCCAATCTATTTTCCTTATCTAATGTTAGACCAGAGACTTGGAATTGTGTGGTGGTTAAGAGCCAGATCTCTGTGAAACTGGATTTGCAAGATTTAAATCCTCTTCCTTGCTGGTGGCCTTGAGTGAGTTACTTAACCTCTTTGTTCTTCAGTTTCCTCACTTGAAAAATGCAGATTGGTGCCACTTCTATGAGATTTAAATGAGTTAGTACATATAAAGTACTTAGTGGAATGTCTGACACTTAGTAAGCAATTTAAATCTGTCAGTGATGATGATGATTAGAACATCAGAAAGGGTCTTAGCTCTTTTTACTGCACAAGGAATGCAAAAACTAGTTTCTGTCAGGATATATAATGAGGAGGAGAAAAAGCTTTTTCTTGAAGACTACTTGGTAGCAAAGGCTAAGAAAAATGGTATAATTCATGACTTGTGTGTTTCAATTTCTCCTTTTAAAAATAAGTATCTCTCAGAGAGCTTAGAACCAGCTCTGTGGAGTAGGCTTGCTAATGTTGAACGTTCATTCAGATGCATATCAAGGTCAGGCAAACTTAAATTCAGCAAAAGGAGCTGGCCCAATCTTTCATCATTGGATAAAGGGAGGTTCTGGACCTATAATCTGTGTTTAAAAAAAATAAAATTGCTGATTTTCATGGAGAATTACAAAGATACAGTATTTGACCTGACATTTCCTCTAAGGCCATGAGACTGGTAGGTTTATAAGCCATTACTGTGACTGCATAGAATACTTCTCTATTGCCTTGTATTCTTGTATTGTGCCCCAGTGTGCCTGGAGGCCTGCCACCAGAAGGAATCCTGTGTGAAAGTCACTCTGAGAAGTTCCCATGGGAGATTTTTATCTCAAGTCTCTGTGCCTCTTCATAAACCACTAATACACTATTAGTGACAAATATACTGATTTTTTGGAACTAATTATGCTTCTTATTTTGTTCTGGCTGGTAACTAATATGCCCAGAACTAAATTTGAAGCTTATGCTGGGTGTCTTCTCGTTAGCCCTCTTCTCTTGTTAGTCCTGCTCTGTGTTCTGGGGCTTTACCCATCTGGACAGTTTCAAGGCACTCCTCTGTCCTCAGGCTTTCATTATATTTGGCCCAGGAGAGGTACTAGGAAGAGATCCAAGGGCAAGAACAGAGTGAGAGTAGGTACTTATTCCCTAAGCTCTGCAGGTTAGGAATTGCAGGCTAGTTATTTCCCTTAATAAGTCCATAGCTCTTATCAGGTGGCCCTTTTCATGGAGTTCTTTTTCTGCATATTACTACCAATTCCCTCATATTTCTCTTAGGGCCAGTAAAAACTCCCAGAGGGTTTTTTTTTTCTGTTGTTTTCCTGGAGGAACCCTACAACCAACTCTGTGTGTGTGTGTGTGTGTGTGTGTGCGCTCCAATTCTTAAACCTTCCCAACATCTTTGGAGATAGTCTCTTTGTTAAACTCTCCTTAATAGATTCTATTGGAGTTTGCCATGAGACTCCTGCTGAGACCTTCATTGATGTACTCTAACAACTGTGTGGGGGCACTGACTAATCACCTCTTGTATTTCCTCTGTCCTTTTGTATTTATGGTATTATCTATTTTTCCTTCAAACTATAAATACCTCTGTTCTGTAAAGTACCTCAAAATATTCCTTTGCAGAGAGCATGCAAATAAGCAGTAGAATATGCCAAAGAAATATGCCAGGTGCTCTGCTATTTGGTGAAAATGAAAGCACAACAAAATGTTAATTTTGGGGGAGATCATAGTCCTTGAGGAGGACATCCACAGAAGCCACTAATCACAACCCACTGTGGTGACTTATGAAGATGGGAAAGGCAAAGTCTCATGGAGACCTGAGAGATGAAGTTTCTTATTGTGCTTGGAGGTCTTGGAGACTGTGGAGCAGTATATGGGGATGGAGGTCAGAGGGCTAGAGCCGAAGAGGACTGAGCTGGTCACAAAAGGTGAAGCTATTAAAGGCAGGTGAGCAGGATGGTCACAGCTACTTTGTGCAGTTGGCTAGGCTCTTATCTCCCTGAAACATCCATGTTCTTGCTTGGTATATTGGAGTTCGATTCATTTCCTAAAGCGTTGCTTATCTATTATTTAAAAAGTCTTTTAATTTTCAAGTCTTGATTTTGAAAAAAAAAAAAACCTTGGAAAATGCAAAATACTTTGTTATTCTCCAAAGATTTATGTTTAACTCAAATGCAACTAATGAGCCTTGCAATATATGCGTAATTCCTTTCCCCTTTCATGTACTACAAGGCTTACATAAATCACAAATCCACTTCATCAAAGATTTTTTTTATAAGTAAGATAGATTATTACTGAGAATATGAGCAGCAGGTAAGTAATGTCCAAGAAGTTAAACACACACACACACACACACACACACACTTTAATAAGAGGTGAAAATTGTAACAGTCCCTTAAAAGGAAATTGTGATTTACTATCTGATCTCAGAATAGAACTAAGGATGGTCCAACAAGAGCCTGCCAGCAAACAATGCATCCTGCTATGTGCACTAGAGATGGCTATTTATTATCTGTCACATATGTTTAAAAGAAAAAGACTAAGTGATCAAAATCTCTGAATTGTTTAATTTTGGATTAATCAGAAGATGAAACATGGGCTCTCAGTCTTTCATCAGCCTTCAAAATGAGTCCCGACCTAGTCTGCTAACTTAAAAATAAAACTGAAAGCAAACCTTCCCTGCCGTGTGAAAAGGTTTGGCTAGCAGGCCTCCTGGACTTTTTTGTCTGTTGGGTTTTTAATGAGAACCAAAGTCTAGGTTCTGGAACATTGTGAATTTTGATTACAGTGGGGTTCCAGCCTGGTTGGATTGGGAGAAATGTCAGACACCTTGTGAGCTCACCAGCCAGCTTCAGATGAAAGGCTGTGGAGAGGCTTCTCAAATTCTTTTCAACTGTTGGTCTTTTTCCAAACCCAAACTCTAAACTTACTGAGGTTCTGTAAGCACAAAATCCTAGCCAATCATTGGCTTTCTAAAATGCCAATTTCTGTTTTAGCAAACAATTATAAGGCATAATTGCTAGTAGAGGAAATCAATTGATGACCTTCATAAATTTTTAATTGCTCATTTTATTTTGCATCCTCATAAGTATCCAAAAGATGTCATTGAATTTAGTATGATATTGTGTTTCTGTTAAAGTCTTGACATATTGAAAGTGAGGAGGCACCTCAAGGATCTCCAGTGATCAAGGTGGCTTGTGACAGCTGCAATCTCTAGAGAAAGCACACTTAGGAGCACACAAGGGCCAGCAAGTGCTCTGTTTCTTGGCTTCTCTCCAGAGACCTCCAGAGAACATGCCAATTAGTGACTTGATGGGTAGTTTGTGTATGTTGAGAAACATCAAGACATCAGAATCATTCCAGGCAGTGATCTTTGAGCTCCTCAACTCTAAGAAGGCTGTAATTCATTTTAACCCATTTTAGCCCTTGGCTAAAATGGACAATTAGATATCATTGTTGAGATAATGTGCATTCATGCTATTGTTGTGGGACAGTAGGTCCCAAACTCTGACTTCATGGAGTGAGACAAAGATTCTGTGGGCCACCTAGCAGTTTAGTTCTGCTTATTCAAGGAGATGAGGTGTGTTGATTGAGTTTCATGAAGGAGACAGTAGACATTCTTCATTAGAAGATGAAATCTAGCATTTTAAATGGGAAAATCTGAATTGATAGCTGGCTTTTATTAAAATACAAAATCATCACTTTTTTCTTCATTCTTCAAACACTCATTGAACCCTTAAGCCCTATGCCAGGATTTTATAATAAATATTAGCTCTTGTCCACATATAAATAAATTCCTTTCAGCTTTTGTCCCAAAAGGGAACAGAAAATGATACAGGAGGTCTTGTGAGGAGCATCTAAGACCAGAGGAACAAAAGTTTTCCTTGAGGGAGTATTACTTGAGTCAAATCTTGAGAAACAAATAGACCATCAAAAAAGAATAACATTCCTAGGAAGAGAAAGCAACATTATAAATGGGTGGAAATAAGAGAGAACAGACATTATGTAAACCTATAATGCACCAAGAATATTCGGAGAGTGAATATTCTAAAGTAAATACCACCAGTGCAAACATTTTACACCTGGGCCTTTGTAGGTAGCCAGGTATATAAATTCAGTAGATAAGCCTCATGATTGGGGTCATATTAGGTGATGGAGTCTGTATGCATATTTGGGATCTGCATGTCCAAATATATTTGAAGCAGAAGAGATAAACACTATCTTCTTCTGTTAGCAACACCTCTTACTTTTATTTGAAAAATTATCCTTACTCCAATTTTTGTCCACATGAGTGATACTGCATTGGCTTGTCACTCCATGTCTGACTCATAGGGACCCAGTATCCCCTGGCCAACTGGACTTGAGGTTCAGAATGATCAAGGCATAGAGGATTGAGGGGCAATGCTGGGGAGTGATGTGGCTAGAGCAGTAAACTAAGGCCAACCTATGAATGATCTGGCAAGTTGAAGTCACAAGTTTGGACGTTCCCTGAGGTCAAAAGGGGTGGATTTTAGATAAAGGACTGACATAATTCAGTTAAACTCTCAGATGAATCTTTAGAGGTGATGGTGAGCTCATTTCAGAATAGCAAGTTATTCCAGTGAGGCAGGTCAAAACGAAGAAAGCTTAAACAGTGGAGAAAAAGACAAGACCATGGATTTGGGAAATATCAAGATGATGGAAACCACAAAACTTGAATTTGCATTGTTGTATTTGAAAATTCTGTTGGATTTCTAAGTGAAGATGTTTAGTTGGCCATCATGGATATAAATATACAGAGTTAGTTTAAGAGAAATGAGCTGTAAGTATAAATTGCAAAGTTGTCAATAATGATATTGTTAGTGATGGCAATGTGTTGTCTTAAAGGATCATTCCTGTAACAGTTTGCACCCAATAAAATAAAGTCACTGCCATGCCTCAGCAGAAAGCCCATAGTGGTTTTTGTGCCATGAAGAACCCTAACTGAACTCAAGCTTTTGAGACTTATTATCAATCAAACTGTTGTTGTTCTTCTTTTTTTGTTTTTACTTTCACAACACTATGTAGCTTCTGACATTTTCAGTTTTCACAACTCACAAATGTGGAAATTGGTAAGCATCCTACCTGCCTATCAAATGAAATATTCTTCATGAACTTTTTTATATATTCCTTTTTTTTATACTGGGGATTGAATCTGTAAATGCTACCACTGAGCTACATTGTGGTCTTTTTTTTTTTTTAAGATGGAATTTTGCTAAATTGTTGAGGCTAGTCTCAAACTTGCAATCCTCCTGCCTCAGCTTCCTGAGACACTGGAATTACAAGTGTGCCTGTGCTTGGAGACTTGCGTATATTTTTATTATAATAAATTGAATCCCTGTCAATATAAATTTCCATAAAAAGTAAACTTAGCTCAATATTTTTAGTAGTAATAGGTATGAGAAAAGAAAGTAGAGATAAGTCATCCATAGATTTCTTTCAACTCCCATTATGCCTCTATAATCCAGATTCCTTTTTTAAAAACACATTTTTATTGGTGCATTATAGGTTTACATAATGATGGGATTTGTTGTTACATATTTGTACATGCACATGATATAACAATACAATTTGTCTAATATTACTCCCCAGCACGTCCCCTTACCTCTTTATTCTATCCCCTGGTCCTTTTCCTCTACTGATCTCCATTTGATTTTTGTGAGATTCCTGCCACTGTCCCTCACTTATTTTCCTTTTTTCCTCTCTATTTTCCACATGTGAAACTATATGACCCTCTACCTATACATTTGACTTTTATTTTAACATAGTGGTCTCTAGTTCCATTCATTTTTCTGCAAATAACATAACTTCATTTTTCTTTATGGTTGAATAAAATTCCATTGTGTATATATAATACATTTGCTCTATCCATTCATCTATTGATAGGCACCTAAGCTGGCTCTGTAGTTTGGCTATTGTGAATTATGTTGCGATAAACATGGATACACATGTATTAATGATGACCAATTCTTTAGGCTAAGTATTGAGGAATGATGCAGCTGGGTCGTATGGTGGTTCCTAGTCTTTTGAGGAATCCCCATAGTGATTTCCATAGTGGTTGTATCAACTTACAATCCCACCAAGAGTTCAAAAGCATTCATTTTCGCCCACATCCTCTCTAGCATTTATTATTATTTGTGTTCTCTATGATTCCATTCTGATTGGTGAGATAAAATCTCAGTGTGGTTTTAAATTGCATTTCCCTAATTGTTAATGATATTGAACATTTTTTTATGTATTTGTTGGCCATATGTATTTCTTTTTTTCCAGAAGTGTCTGTTTAATTCATTTACTCATTTAATAATTGATTTTTTTTTGTTTTTTCGGTGTTAAGTTTTTTGAGTTCGTGGTATATTCTAGATATTAATCCTCTTTCAGAAGAGTAGCTAGCAAAGATTTTTCTAGGTTCTCTGTCCACATTGCTAATTGTTTCCTTTGTTGTGCAGAAGATTTTTAATTTGATACTGTCCCATTTATTAACTCTTGGCATTATTTCCTGAGCTTTTGGGGTCCTAGTGAGAAAATCATTGCCTGAAGTTTTTTGCTGGAGTGTGACCTTACATTTTACTCTAGGAGTTGCATAGTTTCTGGTTTAATTCCTAGGTCTTTGATCCATTTTGAGTCAACTTTTGTGCAGGATGAGAGATAAGGCAACCCAGGTTCCTTAATTTTACCTAAATATTAGTAGTCACCATTTGAGTGTGTAGGTGAATTGTAGTTTTTAAAATTTTATCATAAGGAATTCTTAGCTCCATCACAGTTCCTGCTATCCTCTATTTTTCTTACACATGGCCAGATAATTTTTAAAAATATTGTCTGACATAGCTATATAACCTTTCATATGACCCTGGAGTAATTATAGAAAACTTCTTAAAGAAAGATTGAAAAAAAAAAAACACATAAAGCAGAGTCAGAGTCAAAATTATGAAGAAAATGTGAGTTTTGTTTTCCTAATTCATTTTAACCTGCTTTATTCAAAGCACTGAATTTTCTAATTATGATGCATTTTCAATACTAGGGATAAAGCCACTTACTGTAAAATGTGGTCTTTTAAAGTTGTTTCACCTCTAGCTTCTGCAAATGAATCTGCTGTCTAGTAATACACTCACCAAAATTATTTTTCTATGAATCTTGGATTCCCCCTAAGGAATCCACAAGGACTTTGAGGACTCAAAAACTTCTTTCAAACTTATTTAATTTTCAAAATTATTTAAAAATTGGCATGAAAATATCCTAAGTAAGCTATTTTGGATGGCAACTTTTAAAAACTTCCAATTCATTCAGGAGATTTCCAAATTGACCAAATTTGCAGTTGTCTTTGCAATTGCAATGTTAGTAATTACCAGAAGATACAAAATTTTACTTTTAGTACTGTAATTTTTGAACTTTAGTGCTCAGGTGACCATAGGTGTATTTTAGGTCATTCATGATATTTTATAAACACACACAAACACATGTATATATGCACACATGTGTAAAATATATATATATATACACACATGTATATATGCACACGTGTAATATATATATATATATATATATATATATATATATATATATATATATATATATTTCCTTTTAAGTGGTGACTATTTCTCAGTTTTGTTAACTACTCCTGCAAAAACATTTTAGAGTTGGTGTAATGGATTTGTTTGAGATTTACACAATTGAATGCCATGAATAGTGATCAAGAGGGCATATTTAAAGCACTCAGATAATAAGAAATGTGTATTTATTATTTTATTAATATTAAGAAATGGAAGTTGCCAGAATTTATTGGGCTTAATATGTGCAGGGATTATGCTAAGAATTTTTCTTTACTTTGCTTAATCCACAAAACTGTGAGACACCTCTGAACCTTATTTTGATGACGAGTTAATGTTCAGAAAGTTTGAGGTCCTTGCTCAATGTTGCACTGTAAGGACTAAAATCCATCCTCTTGGACAAGAAGGGTAGGATTGTTTGCCATGTGGAAGTAACAGATAGAGAGGACAAGAAGAGAAGGAAGGTAAATATAAGTCTTCTATATGGGAAAACACTGAATTAGCTTTGCAGTGTTGTCAAATTCTTTTTAACTTCAACAACACCTTTATTTCAAAGAACTATAATTGCCCATTGCTGAAGTCAGCAATGAGTACCCAGACTTTCCCATATCAGCAGGGTCTACATTTTTCCCTATAGCAACCTCTTAAAAATGCCTTTATATTTAGCTGAGAGTGTTGTTACATGGTATTTTACAATGCTGTTAATTCTTAAAGAGATATGATGTTAAAAGCTTATTAAAACCTAAATGTTTTTGTGCTTTTGATAGAGCTTAAACATTTCAAGGCTCAGTTTCATTTCAATAAATTTGGTCTATTATTCTGACATCTAAATATTCTGCAAGTGTTTAGATAATTAACTCTTTGCTATTGTAGAATTGCTATTGTTCTCTGGATAGCATTTCTGTGATTGATCATCACACAGTTTCCCAAAATTTAGGGTAATTTAATTTTGCTTGGGACTAAATAGAATAATTTTTTGAGGGGAGAAAACTCTAATTGAGAACATGAAAGGTAATACTTATTAATAATTATATTAAGAAAGCTCAGAGCTTTACAGTGAGAGTGACTGTGAACAAGGAAACCCTCTGGTACAGAAATAAAAAATATTGTTTGTACTCTGTGGATGTTCATATCCCTTTATTTTTGGTATGGCGAGAACACTTAGTGATCTTGTTTCTCTGATAGTTGTTTTGGGTTTGGTCATGTTACAACAATACCTTTAGGTATATGTTTTACTAGTTAGGGATTTTTTTTTTTTTAGCAAAGAATTTCCAATAAAGAAGGCAAACCAGGGTAACCATCTTGGTTTTGATATTTAGGAAATAAAAACTTACTGCTAGAAGATATAGAAAGTAAAAAAGAGGCTGCTGCAAAGATGTCAGGAAAGAAGAAAATATAAATGCTAATGAAGACAAGATACAACTGTAAAATGTAAAATTAGTTAGAGATAATTAATCAGAATCTGCCCACAAACCATTTGGGTCTTATTTACTAAAAAGTGCTTATAAGTATAATTGCTCACCCTAAACTACAAAAGCAAATCAGGTGGGCACTTTCACTTCACATTCTACACATCTGCTTTTCCATTTTAACACATTCTTTGAATTTAATATTCCAGGACTGTGTCTGAAAAGGTAATTCTAGATTTTCATACAATAGTTCTGAGGTGGAAGGGAATCAAGGAATAAAGAAAAAGAAAATAAAGAGAGTGTATATGGGTTTTATCTCAGCATAAAGGAAGCATGAGTGTGAAGACTTCAGGAAAATTAAGGGTCTAATGTGACTTATAATTAATAGTAAAACAGGGGCAGATATGAACTAACATTTATTGAACATCTTCTAAGTGCCAGGCACTCTGTTAGCAGTGTGGATATAGTACAAGACAGACTCTGACCCTGTCAGTACATTGGGAAATTGAGACAATGGATAAGTAATTAGAATGTTTTGAAGATTGCAGAAGGAAAGCACAGGGTGCTGAGGAAGTATATACAAAGGCAAGCTAATGGAGTCTAAGAAGTCTGTGAAGTATCATTAAAGAATGATGAATACTAATTTGTCAAAGTAACAGTTTGGAGGAAGGAAATCTAATCAGACATAGCATTTACCTCCGTGAGGGAACAAGGTAATAAGAAACATAAATATATAAATGCATGTCGTAAAGGAGCTGTAGAGAAAGCTCACAGGTATCATCATGACAAAGCAAAGGAGAGAACCTATTTCTTACAGTGTTTTGGGAAGTGAAATTGGGATAAAACCTGAAGAGTAGGAAGTAAGGTGGTTCTGGTGGAGAAGACAGGACATGGGAAGGCCTTGAGAAGAGAAACTCCTTGGTAGGAATTGAAAGTGAGAGGATGTGTTAGGAAGAGAATGCACTGAGATGGGTTGCAGAGGTAGGCAGGACCAGATTTAGCAGGGCTAGTAGACTGTACAGTTTCATGGGACGTCATTGAGGAGTTTTGGACCAGGGCTTGACATGTAGAAGTCTAACGGTAACTCTGTAAGATGGGGGAAATTGAGGCTATGAAAATTAGTTTCTAGGGCTGGGGTTGTGGCTCAAGCGGTAGCGCGCTCTGGCATGCGTGCAGCCCGGGTTTGATCCTCAGCACCACATACAAACAAAGATGTTGTGTCCGCCTAGAACTAAAAAAAATAAATATTAAAAAATTCTCTCTCTCTCTCTCTCTCTTTTAAAAAAAAAACTAATCTTATCTATAAACATTTTCACAGAGACACCCAGAAATAATGCTCAGCCAGTTAACAGGGCACCCTGTGATCCTGTCAAGTTGACAAATGAAATTAACCACCATGAGTAGGAAAAGTACCATCATAAGTGGGCAACATGGGGCTGGAGATATAGTTCAATTGGTAGAATGCTTACTTTCTCTCTCTCTCTCTCTCTCTCTCTCTCTCTCTCTCTCAAAAGAAATAGTTTCTAAATGTCATCTGTAGATGACAGAGCCATTTTCAGGGTCTGGGTCTATTTAACCCCAAAGCTTATGTTCCTTGGAAAGGATCACTTTGACAGATTGAGGAGGAAGAAATCCAAGACAAGTATTCAGAAAGAACTGGGTTTTTCAAAATCTCTAGAGAAAGACCCTGTGAATGGATACTCTCAGATGTTTTTGAATCAGTTTTACTCAGATGGAACACAAAAATCAGCTCCCACACATGGGTGACCTTTCAAAGTTCTCTACATTCATTTAAATATGTAAAAGCAAAGACTTTTTTGAAACTGAGAAATGCTCTCATATTTTATAAATGCAAATGAAATTGGCTCTTCCCTCCTTTCTTACCTCTTCTGAGTCTATTTATCACTTATTTCCTGTTCTATTTAAATGTTGTGTCTTGGCTTTGGGAGTCCCCTAAAATTATGTTGTATCCTTTATTGGTGATGACAGTCAAGTAGCTAGTGAGTGGGCATCTGCTTCCCAATTCCCTGTCTTTATTGGCAAAAGAAGGTGTCCTCTACTGGGCAGCTTGGAAGAATGATTGGCGTGGAATGGGGTCATGGCCAATGAATAGCTCATAGAGATAGACCTTTTTATCCCTAATCCCATGGAATTTCAGCAGATTTTCCAGTTGCCTTCTTAAGAATCCTCATAGTTACAAAATTTCTAATAACCATTCTCCAGAGACTTTGAAGAAAGAAAAATGGATTAAATCATTAGATGGGAGAAAAGGGTTTGAACTGAAAACATAGCCTAATCATTGTGGCGAACGCCGTCTGTTCATTGGTGATCTGGGCAAGGGAAAGAGTCCTGGAGCCCTGACAGCTGGCTGGCATATTTCTGAATGAGTGAGGAAATTTTCCAGTTCATCTGTGGAGAATTTGGTCTGACATTACCGCATTAGGCTACCCATCTGCAGCCTGCAATTGGTACAGACAAGAGAATCACTATTGCTTTGTGGAGACAAGCCACAGAACTGCAATGAGGCAGACTGGCCGGCCTATTTGGGGTTGGCGGTGCTGAAGTTTAGTCTATTGTTCAGCAAGCTTCCCTTGCCAAAGGAGAGTGAGAGTCTGTGGAGCCCTGGTCACGCACAGTTTCTTAGACTGGAGAGAAGGCGTGGACTGAACTGTCACACCCTGACTCCACCAAGGCTCTGGTTACCCACTCCCTTGCTTGTTGCTTGTGCCCTTCCTAATGGGCTGGTGTCTTTTCCCTCTGAAGGCTATTTGTTATTCGAGTTGGATGACTCTGTTTTGATGCTGATATCAGTTTATGGGTTATTATATCCATTTGCAAATCATGACTCAAAAGAGGAAACTCTGGGATTCAAAAACACTCCATATGCCCATAAATCACAAACCCACTAAAAGTTGGCAACACAAAAGTGATTGTGTTGGGAGTTTGAAAGCCTCAGTCAGCCAACCTTTATTGAAACTCTGAAAAATGATGCAGTATTTGGGGGGACTGCAGAGAAAATAAGAAATATAAGAATATAGAAGGGTATGTGTGGAAAGGAACTTGGAGGTCATACAGTCCAAATAGCCATCTCAAATAGATGACTGGTTCCTTGCCATTGGTATGATACCAAGCCCTGTGTTTTAAAGGGGAAGGATAGTTTAAAAAATAAGTGTCTATTGTTAGCTCAGTAAAGTAAATACACTGTGAACCATCCATGTTTTGTTTTGTTTTGTTGCATTTGGTATGATTGATTGGTTGATTCTAAAAGAGTTATACTATCACTAGAATTAATGAAAAAAACATTAAAAGCAGCTGAAATTTATTGAGTTCTTACCTATTGTTGGTTTCTTTTTGGGGGGAAGGGGGTGACATACTGACAATTGAACTCAGGAGCATTCAACCACTGAGCCACATCCCCAGCCCTATTTTGTATTTTATTTAGAAATAGGGTCTCACTGAGTTGCTTAGCACCTCACTAAGTTTCTGAGGCTGGCTTTGAATTTGTGATCCTCCTGCCTCAGCCTCCTGAACCGCTGGGATTACAGACATGTACCACTGCACCCAACTTGTTGGTTTCTTTACAAGCATTTTATCATTAACCCTCACAAAACTTGATGAAGTAAATATCATCATTAGTGTTTATGGAAATATATGTGGGGTTTGAAGTTCACCTGGATTTAGAAACTTGCCCAAGATCAGAGAGTGAGCAGTAGATAAAGTCAGGATTTTATCCCAGGTGAAGAGCCTCAGCTGTCTAAATATGGGAAAGAAAAGTAGATGAACAGTCATAGAACTGAAATAAATGTTCTTTTTACTGGTACTTATAAGTTATGTAAACTAGGAAAAAATCATTCCCCCTACATGTCTCAATTAATTCATCTTAAATGGAAAAACAGTTGTCTGTCAGCATGTAAAGACGGAGGGAATGAATGTATGAAATGAAATAGGTGAACCTGCTTTAAAAACTCCTAAGTATTACTAAAATGAGCTTTCATTGTTCATTTAGGCAGTGAACATCAGTTGAGTGCCTCCATCATGTTCAGCAGGAGTGGTGTTAGGATAATAAGGCATGGTAGAGGCCACAGAACACAGCCTCCTGCAGGAAGTGGCAAGCTCAGGATTTCATTTTTATGAGATAATTCTCATGGCATCAAGAGAAGAAACAATGAACACTGTCTGAGGAGGTCGAAGAGGGCTTTGCAGAAAAAAACGATCCCTCAGATTTTGTCAAATGGAGGAGGCAGCTCTTGTCTGGCTAAGAACATATAATGAGGAGAGATGAGAAGAACACCGTATGTTAGGAAGAAGGTGACAATTCAAAAATATTTTTAAAATAATCTTTTTAATTTTAGACTAGATTTTAGATTTGCAGAAAAAATTGTGAGGCTAGTGGAGAGAATTCCCATATATACTCCACACCCAGCTTCCTCTATGATTAATATCTTACATTAGGGCTGGGGATGTGGCTCAAGCGGTGGCGTGCTCGCCTGGCATGTGTGCGGCCCGGGTTTGATCCTCAGCACCACATACAAACAAAGATGTTGTGTCCGCCGAAAACTAAAAAAAAAAAAAAATTAAAATTCTCTCTCTCTCTCTCTTTAAAAAAATATCTTACATTAATATGATGCAGTTGTCATAATTAGTGAATAGGATTGGTGCATTATTTTGAATTAAAGTTGATCTTTTAATTCTGGTTGCCATAATTGTGTTCCTAATGTCTTTTCTGATCTAGGACAAATCTAGGATACTATATTACATTTAGTCATACTGTCTCCTTAGCCTTCTTTTGGCTTTGACAATGTCTATTCCTTGAATTTGATGACCTTAACATTTTTGAGGAATAATAGTTGGGTCTTTTAACAGTTTCTCTCCACTGGGACTCACCTAATGCTTTTCTTGATAGTCTGAGGTTATAGGTTTTGAGAGGAAGATTATGGAGGCAGAACATCATTCTAATCATTTCATTTTAAGTTGCATATTACCAATATGGTGGCTCACTCTTGAAATTAACTTTGATCACCTGGCTCACAGTAAAGTTACTTTCTCACCTGGTTCAGATTGTACTCATTGTAAGAACAACATTCATGTGCAGCCCTATCCTAGGAGTGGGGAGTTATGCTTAACTTCCTTGAGGGTCAAAGAGCTACATAAATAATTTAGAATTCCTCTGTATGGGAGATATGTCAGCTTCATTTATTTATTGATTGATTTATCATTTATATACACTATATGGACCCATGGATATGCATGCTACATTTTGGGTCATTTTCTGATATGACTTTATTTATTTTCCAGTTTGATCAGGGGGAGCTCCCTGGGCGGGGGGCTCCTGTGTTGACTTACCCTTCATTGTGCTCTTTTGTTAAGTTGATTTTTTCATACTCCTTTTTTGGCTCTACTGGATATTTCAGGCTGATTTTGCATATCTCCTGCCCCAATTCTATAATTAGCTACAAGGATACCTGGTTGCTTTTATTGAAGAATGGTTTAGAATCAAGATCTAGGTATATAAGTGTTTGTTTGCTGGTAGGATGCTTTTAGGTCTTATCGGCTAACAAAAAAGAAATTTGTGTGTGTAAATCAACCAGTAAAAATACATATACTTACAAACTTTTGAAATGTAGCCATCTGTATCAGTATTGAGCTAGAAATTAATTCATACATTCTAATGTATTCTCCTACCCTAAGCCATTACATCATGGATCATTCCAGGCCTTGGAGATTCTACGGGATTTTCTACATAAATATGTCAAATAACAACAGTTTAATTTCTTCTTTTATGTTATGTATCCTTTCATAGAATTTTCTTGTTCTATTGTACTAGCTATAGCTGGGATTCATGTTAAAATATTGGATAGAAATGGTGTGAGAAAATATCTATACTTTGTTCCTTATTTTAGTGGGGAAGCACCCAGATTCTCACCATTAAGTATGATGTTGATCAACAGAGGTATTCTTTATCAACTCAAGAAAGTTCTATCCCTCCTTGTTTACTTAGAATGTTTTCTTAAAATCGTGAATGGATATAGATTTTCGTCAAATGTTTTTTTGATGCCAATTTATATGATTTATGCCTTTTCTTCTTCAGCTTATTGATGTGATGGATTACCTTGTTGTTTTAATGTTGAATCATCCTGGAATAAATTCTACTTGATCAAATTTCTAATATTTTTATACATTTGTGTGTGTGTGTGTGTGTGTGTTATTAGTGATTGAACCTAAGGGCACTTTACCATTGAGCCACATTCCCAGCCCTTTTCATTTCTTATTTTGAAACAGGCTCTTTCTAACTTGTCAGGGCTGACCTTGCATTTGCAATCCCCCCTGCCTTAGCCTCCTAAATTGCTGGAATTATTGGCATGTGACACTGTGCCCAGAGCTATTCTTACACATTGTTAGATGGAATTTGCAAATACTTTACTGATGATTTTGTGTCCAGCTTATGTCAAATATTTGTCTTTAGTTTTCTTTCCTGTAATGTTTTCATTTTTTTTTTTTTAAGAGCAATGTGGGTTTTATGGAACTTAGGTCACCTTCCTAGTGCTTTTGTTTTTTGGAAGAGATTATGGAGAACTGATTTTGTTCCTTTTCTAAATGTTTGGCAGATTTTACCAGTAAAATCTGGACCTAATGTTGACCTTTTTAGAGGTTTATTAGCTGTTGATATAATTACTTTGATAGTTAATAGTGCATTTCAAGGTATTTATTGCTGCTTGTATGACTGTAAATAGTTTCCATCTTTCCAGGAATTGGTCCATTTCCTTTATGCCATCCAGTCTGAAGCATGAAGTTGTTCCATAGTAGGCCTTCAGTGTCCTTTTAATATTCATGGGATTAATAATGATAAATGCTCTTTTCTTTCTGATGATCATAATTTTTTCTCTCTTTTTTTTTTCCTTGGTGATAAATTTTTACCAAACTTTTCAGAGAATCTGCTTTTGGTCTCATTGATTTTTCTCTATTGTTTTCTTGATGGGAATTTCCCCTTGATTTATGTACTAATATTTACTATTTTTTTCTTTTGGTTGCTCTATACTTAAGATTTTTTCCTCTAGTTTCCTTAGGAAGAAGATTATATTCTGATTTTATGCCTTTCTTCTCTTCTAATACGTGTATTTGATGTTGGAAATTACCTTTTAAGCACTATTTGTGCTAAACCCTCAGAAATTGCTAAGCTGTATTTTCATTTTTATCTAGTTCAGAATGTTTAAAGTTTTTCCTTGAAACTTATTCTTTGGCTCATGTTTTATCTAGTAGTCAGTTGTTTCATTTCCTAATATTTGGGGGTTTTCAAAATATCTTTTTTATTATTGATTTCTAGTTTAATTTCATATTGTTCTGAGAACATACTTTATATGGTTCCTGAGTTTCATCTCCAACTCTTTTTTTTTTTTAAATCTAAATCTTTTTTGTAGTTGTAGATAGGCAGAATGTCTTTGTTTATTTTTATGCTGTGCTAAGGATTAAACCCAGTGCCTCACACAGGAGAGGCAAGTGCTCTGCCACTGAGCTACAGTCCCAGCCTCCTCCAACTCTTTTTTATTTAGAAAAACAGGGTTTCATCAAATTGCTTAGAGCTCCGCTGAGTTGCTGAGGCTGGTGCTGAACTTGCAATCCTCTTGCCTCAGCCTCCTGAGCTGCTGGGATTACAGGCGTGTACTACTGTAACCAGCTATGTAATGCGTTTATCCCTAATAATTTTCCTTTTTATGAAGATAATTTTGTCATAAACTAATATACCTACTCCAGGTTTTTTGATTAGTATTATTGTATATCTTTTTTATTCTCTTCAGTTTTAATTTATTGTGTCTTTATATTTCATGTGAATTTCTTATAAATAATATGAGGATGAGCTTTATTTTGTTTATTCTGTTTGTAAACCTGTTTCTAAAACAATTTTGTATTGGTGCATAATAATTATACATAATAATTGGACTCATTGTTATATATTTATACATGCACACAATAGAATAATATAATTTGATCAATTTTATTCTCCAGAACTTCCCCTTTCCTTCTTCTCTTCCCTCCTATATATTACTAGTCTCTCTTCTATGTAAATCTGTTTCTAATTTGTCTATTTAGATTATCCACATTAAAAATGGTAAATGATATAGTTTGATTAATGTTTACTGTGCTTGGTTATGTCCTCTATTCATTATCCCTCTTTTTTTGGTACTGGGGCTTGAACTCAGGGCACTGGACCACTGAACCACATCCCCAGCCATTTTGTGTATTTTAGTTAAGAGACAGGATCTCACCGAGTAGCTTAGCACCTTGCTGTTGCTGGGGCTGGCTTTGAACTCACTGATCCTCTTGCCTCAGCCTCCAGAGCTGCTGGGATTACAGGCATGTGCCACCACACCTGGCCTCATTATTCTTTTCAAATATTTTTTTTCCTCTTCTCTGTTTCCTCTAGTTTCAGTGTAGCATTTTTGTATAATTATATTTTACCTCTTCTTAGCTTATCAGCTATACTTGTATTTACAGTTTGTTTGCAACATACTTAAAAAAATCTAATTTTATCTTTACAGAATCCTGTTCTTTGCATGCAGCGTTAAGTAGGAACCTCGTAGCAGAGTATTTCCGATTTTCTTCCTAAGTTTCTTGTGATTTTTTGATCCATTTATGTATCAGTAATATGTTAGTCATATAATATGCCATTGCTATTTTGACTTTTTAAATAAAGTTATTTGTTAATTAAAAATAAAAAATTATTTGTTCACTAATTTATTCCTAAGTTTTCTTTAGAAAGATCTGATCTCTGACCTATATAATTTTCTTTCTGGCTGAAAATCTTCTTTTAATATTTTAGGAAGAAATTCTGTTGAAGAATTTTCTCAGTTTTGTTCTGTCTGGGAAAGTGTTTATTTCTCCTTTATTTGCAAGGATTATTTTACCAAATGTATAATTCTTAGTTGATTATTTGATTCTTTCAACATTTAAAATATTTCACTCTAGTTCATTGCACTCTCTTCTTGATTTTATGGTTTCTGATTAGAAGTCTAGACTGTGAGAGATAGGGGTTAAATTTCATTCTACTTCATGTGGATTTTAGTTTTCCCAGCACCATTTGTTGGAGAGGCTATCTTTTCTCCAATGTATGTTATTGGTGCTTTTGTCTAGTATGAGGTAACTATATTTTTGTGGATTTGTCTTGGTGTCTTCTATTCTTTTTCACTGGTCTTCTTGCCTGTTTTGGTGCCAATATCATGCTGTTTTTGTTACCATAGCTCTATAGTATAATTTTAAGTCTGGTATTGTGATGTCTCCTCCTTTGCTTTTCTCGCTAAGGATTGCTTTGGAAATTCAGGGCCTCTTGTTTTTTCAGATGAATTTCAAGAGTGCCTTTTCTATTTCCATGAAGAACATCATTTGAATTTTGATGGGAATTGCATTGAATCTGTATAGTACTTTTGTTAGTATGGCCACTTTCACAATATTAATTCTGCTGATCCAAGAACATGGGAGGTCTTTCTGTCTTCTAAGGTATTCCTCAATTTCTTTCTTTAGTGTCCTGTAATTTTCATTGTAGAGGTCTTTCAACTCTTGTTAGATTGATTCCCAGAGTTTTTTTTTTGTTTTGTTTTGTTTTGTTTCGAGGCTATTGTGAATGTATGGTTTTCCTAATTTCTCTTTCAGCTGATTCATCATTGGAAAACAATTGACTTATGAGTGTTAATTTTGTATCCTCTTACTTTGCTGAGTTCAGTATAGAAATTCCTCAAAAACTCACCATTTGATCCATTTATCCCACTCCTTGGTATATGCCCAAAGGACTTAAAATCAGCATACACAGTCACAACAATGTTTACAGCAGCTCAATTTACAATAGCTTAGCTATGGAACCAACCTAAGTACCCTTTCATAGATGAATGGATATTTGCCAGCAAATGGATGGATCTGGAGACTATCATGCTAAGTGAAGTAAGCCAGTCCCTCCAATCCAATGGTTGAATGTTTTTTTTGAAAGGTACAAGCTAACTCACAATAAAGGGGTGGGGGCAAGGGGAAGAATAGAAGTGCAGTAGGTTATACAATGGAATGGAGGGAAAGGAGGTAGAATAAGCGAAGGGGAGACAGTGGAATAAATTTGAGATAGTTTTCCCATGTACAAATTTGAAAATAACACTGTGAATCCTGCCACCATGTACATTCATAAAATGGGGCTCTAAGTAGAATAATATATTGTCTATACTTGTATAATTAAAGCAAAATGGATTCTGCTGTCATATATAACTAAAAAGAACCAATTAAAAAAAAAAGTCAACTGACTGTAATTCTTAACACTTGATCCTGTGTAAGAAAGTTTTTTTCCCTTTTCCTCTGGGATCTTTCAAGATTTTCTCATTGGCTTTAGCCTTAGGTTTACTTACTTATTTGTTTGTTTATTTATTTATTTATTTATTTATTTTTATTTTGCTTTGTATTCTCTGAGCTTTTTGGACCTGTGGTTTGGTATCTGTCATCTGTTTTGAAAAAGTACTTGGTGAGGTTTCTATTCTCTCTTTTTATTCTCTACTTTTCTAATTGTGTGTATGTTATATATATTTGAATTGGCTGATAGTTCTTTGATGTTCTATTCCAGTTTTAAGAAACTTATTGTCCTCTTTGCATTTTAGTTTGAAATTTCTATTGACCTGTCTGCAAAATTACTGATTCTTTAGCTGTGTTGAATCTATTGCTAATTCCATGAAATGTGTTACCAGGTGGAGGGGTTCCTTGGTTCTTGTATACTGAAAGAGATACTTCAGTGAAGAGGCACAAATAGAAACAGCACAGAGTTTATTAGTGAAATGAAGTAACACTCATAGGTATGCGGAGCACACAGCCTCCAAAGGGGGAAATAGGCTAGAGCTTCCCATGTAGCAAGTTTGTATATTTGATCTGGAACAGCCCACGCCCTCCCCCCCGCCATATAGTATGTATTTGAGGTGATTACTGCGGTTTTGGGGCTATGGCTCAGTGGCTCAGTGTGCCTGTGCTGACTTTGCTATCTCAGAAAGTTGACATTAACATCTACATAAAACCTAGAGGGTTTTAAACTCCTAATGTAAATTACAATGAATTGGGGTTACCCAAATGACTAATTCAGTGCTCTGCTCATGTTTTGAAGTTGGAAACCCCTTAAATTCCTTACACTGGGTTCTTCTAGTTTAAGAATGATGATTGTTTTATTTCTTCAGACTTTGCTTTCTTTTGCATATATTATCAAGTTATTGAAACTGAGGGAAGGCCTTTAGTATAAGAATTCATGGTAATCTGGTGGCTAGGAAATTGCACTGTGTCTAATGTCTACTGCAGCTGAAGAAGGTACTAGAGGCTTCAAGTTCTGTTTATGGTCCTGTAATTAATGGGCTTTCCTCAGAACTCGTCAGAGAGTCTGTGTCTTGATGCTCTTATTGTTGTCTTGCTTGATTCTTGTTAGTGTGGTAGGTCTATATTCTAATTAAATCTGTTTTATGCAGCCTATGTCTTGGGGCCATGACAACTGTTTTTTTTTTTTTTTTTTAATTGGCATAGTTTTCCCTCAGCTCTGCTGCCCCATTTCCTGATGGTAGTGTTTCTGATCTATTTTCTGGAAGCCTGGACCCTTTTTGACTTTGTTTTTCTCTGTGGTGCACCACATGCACCACAGTGAGAGGTATGCCCTTCCCCAGCAAGGATGAGGTTCTCAAAAACTTTCTCCTTCTAAGTGAATGACTTTGTTATCAAGAAGTCTCTGATTATATATCACAATTATTACTCTTTTCTTCCCCTGCTAGATCCATCAGCAGCTCCTTCTCTTTATCATAAATACTTGGTGGGTTTTTTGGTAGAAAAATCTGTAAAATGTGTCCAACAATTCCACAAGATAGCCTCAAGGCATTTCTCATGGGATCCAACCTTAGCTTCTACCAATCAATCAAAATGATCATTTAAATGTTTCTATTAGTTCATAGATCCAGTGGGTTTCTGCTACAAAGGAGCGTAGATGTGCTTTTCTGGATATACCTGTTTCTCTAGGTTTCAGGGCTGCAGTTTGTTTTATGACTTCAGTTTTCTGATGGTAACAAGAAAAAAGTCATTGATTTTCAGTATGTCCATGTTTTACTTATTGTAAGAATAAGAGAGATGACTTATAAGCTCTTTGCATGTTGGTTGGAAACTAATACTCCAAGGAGATAATTTTCATGTGGCTGGAACATAGAAGGTAGAAATAAGATGAAGGAAACGAGATTGGAAAATGAGTGTGTTTGCATTTTGATAAGGCCTTTTGTGCCACGTTAAATTTTAGACTACATGCCATAGTCCAGAGATGTGAAAACATGGAGGATTAGTTGGGTAATGACACAGCCGAAGGAATATAGTGGTGCCAGAATAGGGTTTTGTTCCTTGGGGACTAGAGGCACAGGCTTGATTATACAATGGCATCACATATACTTGTCCTATTTAGGTATCCTAGGTACTTTTAATGCTATTGTTCAGTTGCTATTTCAGCAGGACATATGCCATTGTTTACTTTAATTGGACTAGAAAGAAAGCTTTTTGTGTTGTCTGTTTCCATAATGCTTTCCCAATGAACTCGGCATAGCAAATACTTAAATAGCAATTCAATTGAGTGAACTGAATCATTCAGGGGTTTTAATGCAATTTCAGCCCAACCTGTCTCTAGTAGGCATGCTGTTGGAAATATAGGTTAGAGGTGACTTACTATATTATTTTATGTAAGCCTTATAAAATCAAGTTAAGAGGGGGATCCAACATGGCGGCGAGAGGGGAGGCAGCTGTGGTAAGCCATTCTTATAAATCGTGGCCGCCATTAGAAGATGGCGCCGGCTTCCACTGTGGCCTGTGATAAACAACTCCTTTTATGGAGAGTTGGCGCGCAGTCCCTTACCACCCTATGAGAGAGATCCACGTGGCGGCTTGGGATTGGGACGCGGGGGGCTTTATTAAGCTGTGCTTGGGTGTGTCGGGCGGCGGGCGCTAGAAGATGATACATGACTCAAGGCCTGAATAAACTGCTGAAAGAAGAATCCTGTGTCGTGTTTTCCCTTGCCGGCGAGGGGTCGCGACAGTTGGTGGCCCGCACGGGGAACATATTCCTCGAACCCAGGATCCAGAACTTTCAGCAGTCAGGGTGGTGCACCAGTAAGTTCCCAGGACCGGACGGAGCCGGTGTGGGTTCCAGAACGCCTGACAAGAAGAGTCCCGACATCAATCAACCAACAACAGGAGGTGCTACAACAATCTCATGATGAGGACCATCCTTCTACTGAGTGTCCTGATTCTAATGCTGATATCGATGGTACAGGGGACATCAATGCAGTGGTGGGCGGTAGCTCGAACGTGGCCAATGCCGGTGCCGGTTCATAGCAATTCTAGTGTTCTCCCCACTCTTTTTTCTACTTCATGTGAGATGTCTGCTCCTTGTGTTTCCCCTAGAGGGGACCAAGATCGGTCCTTCAATCTCTCCAGCATCAATCTCACAGGAGTTTTTTGCTTCAGTTTTTCCAAGGGTGATTGCATCCATTTAAAACTTAAGAACTTGACTAA
>NW_026000101.1:27264138-27360898 GCF_001458135.2 Marmota marmota marmota
GGGGAGGGGAGGGGAGGGGGGATAGTAGAGGATAGGAAAGGTAGCAGAACACGACAGTCATTAGTATGGCAATATGTAAATCAATGGATGTGTAATTGGTGTGATTCTGCAATCTGTATATGGGCTAAAAATGGGAGTTCATAACCCACTTGAAGCAAAGTGTGAAAGATGATATATCAAGAACTATGTAATGTTTTGAACAACCAACAATAAAAAAAAACAAAAAAACTGAAGGGCAGGAGAGGCATGCTGTCCCTCACCCCTCTGAAAACCCACTCTCTGCCTGGAGAGTGTCCCCTTTCCCTTTCCTTTCTAATGATCTCATGCCTGTTGTTCTGAGTGACATGGCTGAAATCTGACTTGACAGCAAGAATCAGGACTTGAAGGGGGGCCTCTGTGCTGCCTCAGTTCTCAGATGCCCTCAGCCCGGGAACAGTTCTGTTTTCAGGAATCCTTAAGCTAAATCTTTGCATTCATTAAATCTAAGGCAAATGCAGAAACCTCTTTTTAAAGTACCATTTCAAAACTCATCCTGTTTAACAGTTCTGAAGTTCCCTTCACTCTTCCACCTGATCTCAGAGCAAACTCTGAGCAGGGTGTTTTCTTTTGCATTCTGCTATCTTCCTGTTTTCTTTAGTCAACCTTATGTGCCAAGCTGAGGGAGGGGTGGGGTGGCTGAGAGGAGGGACCTCCTCTGTCTACAGTGTGCAAGCAGTGCCTTGAGACATAAGGAAATCTGAAAGACAAGTGAACTCAAGAATTTTGGGGTTTTTTTGTGGGTGTGTGTGTGTTAAAAAAAAGTATGCTGGCATCATCAAAAAAGTCAACTTTAGCAAAATTTCTAAAATGTCCTTTAATTCCCCTTTGGCATTTCTAAGCATAGCTCCACAAAGTCCTTTATTGTTTCTGTTTCAAAGAAGAAACCATTAACTTGTTCAAGAAAGAGAAAAGATGGCACTTTGTTTGTAGTTAAAGGACACCTGGATACGCAAAGAGAAACCTGAAGTCATGCTGTGGCCATGGCATGAGAGGACTCTTAGGGCACACCCCTACCAGGGCTGAGACACCTCTTCAGGGCCCTGGCTCCATGGCTTATGTCTGCCTGGAAGGCTCCAGACAAGGGACACGGGGCTGGGGGTCATGGTTGCTCATCGAGTTCTGGTGATGAATGTACCTTTCATCACAACATTAGCTTGGACAGGAGTTCTTCATTTGCTATTTGCATCTATGCTACTATAGGAACGTGTTTGAATTTCCATGTTATTGTAAGGATTTCAAACTAATTTTGGAACCTCACAGTTGACAATGGAAGATGGCATTTATGATTTTCACTGGGCAGTACCTGTCAGGACTCATCTGTGAGCTTGGGGTAAGCCTTCCAGATCTGTATCAATTCTTCATGCTGCAAGAATGCTGTTGTTACTCATTGTTCATCTATAGTTTAAAATATCCAAATATTTGAGGATTTATTAAATTTTTAATTTAAAAAAAAATAAAAAAATAAAATCAAGTTAATTTCATACTTTTGGGTACAGGAGAGGGAAAAAGAGATTATCTTTTTCCTGTTGCTTTTTCGGGAATTATTGTTAGCAAAACTATGAAAGAGTTGAGTAGCACCACATGCATTTATGTGGTTAAAGTAACACATATGATTTCCTACACAGGAATCAACAGATATGATATTTTAGCATATTTTCTCAATAAAACTCAGGAGATCATTGTATCAAAATGCTACTGGACTTGCCTCAAGAAGCCTTGTGCTGATGCCATCAGAGTTGGCACTGTGCCAGGCACTGTGGATGACAATATGAATATCATAGACCTGCCTTCAATGGCTCAGCATCTGGAGCAGTCTGTGTGAATATGGTTATCTTTAATGTCAATCCAGTTGTGATAAATGACATAATTATAAGATAATTAAGTAATATAAATACCTTCTTTTGAGTTTTTACTATGTAAACAAATTTTTTTACAATGTAAAAAAATTCACTTCACTATAGTGTAGTGAAGTGAATTTTATGTTGCCTTGGTATCAATTTTAAATATAAATTTAAATTTCAAACTTTTCATACCAGAAGCAGGGCTCAGTTAACCTTGGCAGTCTCCAGTTCTACAGCTCCTCCCATCCCTCAGTGTGGTAAATCCAGATACCTGCCTCATATAACTTCTCTCCAGTGACCTATGTGCTAGCGACATACATCCTACTTGACAGGCTCGCTGATGGTCACACTCTACATAGACTGTGCAGTTATGCCGCAGGGACTACCTGTTAGTCTCAGTGTGACCTCTTAGAACTCATAACTGCTTGCTTTAAATCCACAAGTTAAAATTCCCTGCCAGAAACTTATTTGATAATGCCCTCAATCCAGTGAAGGTATTAACCCATTAAAATCCCTCTCCCTCTCTCTCTCTTGCTCTTCCTCTCCCTCTCCCTCTCCCCTAACCTCTCTCCATGAACTTCCTGACCTCTGTGTGTGTGTGCCCTATAGGACCTGGAAACAATGAAATCTACATTTTCATCTTGAATCTTTTTCAATCTCTGAGGAATACTTACAATCTGAAAGATTCTATATTAAAATGTACTATACTAAGCATTATGTATATATAACCACAATGAATCTATAGAAAACTTAATATGTTGATATTATACCCATTTTATAGCTAAGCCTCAGATACCTTAAGTGTTTTTCCCATGGTCATGGTGAACAGAAGAACCAGGATTAGAAATAAGATCTTTCTGACTGTTTTGACTCCCATCTGTTACACACTGTATTAGGGTTATGGGAACATAGAATGGATGATTAATTTTATCTGGATGAATCCAGAAAAGCTTCTCAAGGAAAGTGGCATTTACACTAGACTCTGACAGAAGAATTCGATATAGCCAGGCTAAAAACAAAGAAGGGAACATACGAAACAGAAGAAAGAGCAAGGTAAACAAATAGGTATCAAGGGTTCAAGATTGGGAAAATATGTGGTATGGCAGGAGCATGGAAACATAGATGTCATCTGCAGGTGAAGAGACCTGGTCTGGATGAGGCTGAAGGTAAAAGAAAGCAAAAGGTGTTCACTGGTTGGCTAAGGCATGAATTATACATCATGAAGGGATTTGGGAGCAGAAGAGTAAGTGGCCTGATCAGAAGTGAGTTTTAGGATGGTTACATTGGAGGCATGTGGAAGTACAGCAAAACAAACCTGAGAGTAGGGAAGCCACTGTAAAAACCTCATAAAATGCAGGAAAAAAGGAGTTTAAAAATCTAATTCTGAATATTAAATTTAAAAACACTTAATACTCAGGATTAGACTGTTTTACATTCTGTTATAGGAAAAACAAACTAAGACACCTCTTGATTCCTCTAAGATATGAGCTTACTTATAAGTTGAAATGGTTTCCATGCCTGGGTCTCAAGTTTAAGAGTTAATTCCAGTCTTGGTGTCTGAAGTTCTAGAGAGAAGTTCTGTTTTTTTGAGTAAACAAAGAAGAACAAAACAAAACAGCGTTCCAAATTTGTCATGACCAGGGGATCAATCAACATTGATTTATTCCTTAAAAGAATAATTATTCAATTCCTAATGTTCTAGACATTCCTATTAGGAAAATTTATGGAGTACTTAGTGCTTACATTTTAAGTACTATGTTACTTACTAAAAGTAGAATGATGAACAAAAAGATATGAACTCAGCTTCCAGACAGTTTATAATATTACCAGGTTTGGGGTGTGGCTGGAAAGTGCCCCAACTTTGAGAAATAAGGATACCAAATTTTGAGAGCAACACAGTGGACCCCAAAGTCATTTTCATGAGATTATTTCCAGGGCTGATGCAATTCTGCCTGTATACCTCACTTGTTTTCTACTCTTGTGTCCACTATCCTCCACTATTCTCTTCTGGTTTACTATTTCCTTCAGGCTTATCTCTGTATGTGGGAGTATTTTGGGCCCATTACTTTGCTGTGTAGCTCAAAACTTGCTTCACATGACTGAAGTTGTCAATCAACTATCATGATATGACTGACCTGGTCCCAGGATCCTTTTGTGAACTGGAAATACCTTTTTCTTCCCCCCAATAGAGACTCCTGGGTTCTTGGTAATGAACATTTGATCATGATGATCTTTAGATTCATGTAGTTGTTTTCCTTAAGTTATAGTAAAGATCAGGATCCTGAACCTCAAAAGCTAAGATATGCTTGCTTAATCAGAATATTTTGTACCTATTTTTGTGAAAACTTAAATATTTTTGACTCACTTAAAATGTTAGTGTCTCAAATAAATTTAAAGAGAGTGTTAATACAGCCCATTTTGTGGTAGGAGGAAGTCCACACAATTTTCTTGTTTCATCTGTGTCCTTGAAATTCTTTTACAAAGCACAGATACATTCCTTTGTTGGCACTTTTTCTAGAAAGCGTCTAAAATGTAGTGTAGAACAGAAGTGAGAAGTTGTGTGAAATTCAGATTTTCACTAGCATGTATCAGTGGATTATATTAAAGATCTGGACATAAGGAGCCTCTTCACTTCTGGAGGGGGCAGTGATGAAATTGGGTAGTGGACAAGCATGAAAAAATGGGTAAGCTGGTTCTGCGAAACAGGGAAGTACAAATCCTTCAGCCAAGACCTCTTTTAATTGGCAATGGATCTGCTTGGGATTGGCGCAGTCTCTCATCAGGTGAAGGCAGACCATCATAGATGGGCCATCTGCTCTGTTTTCTCAATGATGGCACTTGTTCAGTTCTTACCTTTAGAACCTGCTTCTCTTGATGAGATAAACAATATGTTTGAAGCACCAGAGATGCTGTGCAACTTAGCAGAGAAATGATGTTTTATGAAGTGTCATTCTGTGCGGCCATCTGCAGAGGATCACACTTGACCATCCTTGGGGACTATTCCATTTATCTTTGGGTCTTAATTCCATCCACTGAAAACTGTCAATTTTGTTTAAAGTTAGCATACTGAATTGCCCCCCTTTTTTTAGATGCAGAAGTAATTTTTTGTGTTATATAGTGATTGATGCATTAAAGCCAGATGAATTATTTAATAGGAATATGATTTAAAATGATAATGCTCCATGTCCTAACAATAGTTAGTTGCAAACCTCTTTCCTATTGCCTATAAACTAGTTATTCAGAACTATGAAGTACCCCACCTCAAGATTAGCTAGAAATTGAGTCAGTACAATTGAAAACACTATTAAACATTAACCCAGGATCTAAAACATTTGATTTTTTTTTCAAAATGGTGCCTTTGGGGAAGGCATTATTAAACACTGACAAGAAATATATCATTTTAAGTGACTTATTTGCATATGATTTAAAACATTTTCTCATACACCCACAGTGATTATCATACCTAACAAAGTTAACAATTATTCTCTAATAACTCAGAATACATAGTTCATGTCAAAATACTTCCAGTTATATAAAAAAAATTTTAGAATTGTTTTTCTCTAATAAGAGTTATACAAAGTTTATGTTTGCTATGTTTATTAAGAGGTATAACTGACAAAAATGGTATATGATCAAGTTGTATAATGGGATGTTATGACATACACACACACACACACACAATGTGAATTGATTACTACAATCAAGTTCATTAACATAGCCATCAGTCCGCATAATTACTTTTTTAAATAGAATAATAGCTAAGATCTATTTTCTTGGCAAATTTTGAATATGTAATACATCATTATTAACTGTGGTCATCATGCTGCACTTAGGTGTGCAGAACTTATTCATAACTGCAATTTTGTACTCTTGAGCAGCACTACCTCATTTCACCTACTCTGCTGTTTACCTCCTCCTAATAATCACTCTTCTCCCTCAGAAAAGTTTAAGATTCTGCATATTTGTGAGATTATGCAATATTTGTCTTTCTATTTGGTTTGTTTCACTTAGCACAGTGCCTTCAAATATTTCTGTGTTTTTTCCAGGATTTCCATTTTTTAAAGGATAAATTATATTTTTTTGTGTGTGTGTTCACACACACATGCACACACCACAATTTATTTATCCATCTACTTGTCTATGGACTTAAGTCATTTTCATTTTATTTTCTTTTATATCCAAAGGAAATAAAATCACTATTTTATTACCAAATCATGATTTTATTTCCTTTGAATATAAACCTAGAAGTGGGATTGTTGGATGATTTGGTAGCACTATTTTTAATTTTTCACCATAGCTCCATCAGCTTTTTTAGAGTTGCAGTACTATTACATTCTCACTGATACGTTGCAAGGGTTTAGTTTTTTCTCCAGATCCTCATGGACACTTGTTATCTTTTTACTTTTTGCTAACAGTCATCCTAACAGGTATGAAATGATATTTACTTGTGATTTTGGTTTGCATTTTTCTGATGATTAGTGATGTTGAATGCCTTTTCAGATACCTATTGGCCATTTATATTTTCATTGTATAGTGATCCATTCGGTCTTTTATCCATTTTAATTGGTTTTTGTGTTTTATTGCTGTTAAGTTATGTGAGCTTAGATATGAACCCCTTATTGGATATATGATTTGCATATATTTTCTCTCACTCTGTGGTTTGATTTTTCACTTTTTTGAGAATTTTCTTGTGGTGCAGAAACTTTTCAGTTTGATATAGTTCCACTTTGGCTGGCTTTACTTTTGTTGCCTGCATCATATCCAAAAAATTCCAGTATCATAGGACTTTCCTGTCCATATTTTTTATGACTTCTAGACCTTATATTTTTAACATTTAATCCATTTGGAGTTAGATTTTATGCATGGTAATTTAAGGATCCAATTTCATTATTGAGGCATGTGGAAATCAAGTTTAACCCATACAGTTTACTGAAGAGATGGCTCTCTTACCATGTATATTCTTGGCGTCTGTTAAAAATAAGCTGACCACATATACACAGATTTATTTCTGGTCTTTACTCTGTTCCATTAGCTTATATATCTGTTTTTATGCCAGTGCTATACTATTCTGGTTATTATAGACTTGTAATATTATCTGAAATTATGAATTTTGATACCTCTAGCTTTATTCTTGCTCAAAATTTCTTTAGTTATTTAGGATTTTTTGTAGTTCCATATGGATTTTAGGATTGTTTTATCTGTTTCTATGAAAACATGCCTTATATTTTGTTAGAGATTGCATCAAATCTCTAGAACACTTTGGGTTGTATGGGCATTTTGACAATATTAATTATTGTGTTGTATGAACGAATGGTATATTTCCTTTTGTATGTATGTAGTCTTCAATTTCTTTCATCAATGTTTTGGATGTGTTCAGTTTTCAGGGTATAGGTCATTTGCCTCATATGCAAAATTTATTTGCAACTTTTATTCTTTTTAATCATTTAAAATTTTTTGATCGGTTCATTAGTGTACAATTATTTATTTTCTGATTTTGTATTCTGCAAACTATATTGAATTATTAGTTTTAACTATTTTTTGGTGGAATCCTCAGAGATTTTTTTTTATTTAGAAGATCATATTATCTGCAAACAGTGAAAATTTTACTTTATTTTATCTAATTGAGATGCATTTTATTTCCTTTTCTTGCCTAATTGTGCTGGCTAAGACTTCTAGTACATTGTTGAATAGATTTTGCAGAAGTCTGCATGTTTGTGTTGGTTCATAGTCTTAAAGGAAAAGCTTCAACTTTTTACATTTGTGTGTAATGTTAGCTGGGAGCTTTTTTTGTATGTCCTTTATTGTGTTTATGTTCATTTCTTCTATAACTTTTTAAGAGTTTTTTTAATCATGAAATTTTGAATTCTATCAAATGCCTTTTCTGAAATTATTGAAATGATCATATGATTTTTGTTCTATATTCGGTTGATATGATTTATCAAATTTATTGATTTGCATATGTTGAACCATCTTTGCATCCAAGTGATAAATCCCAATTGATTATGATGTGTGGTCTTTTTAATGTGCTGTTCAATTTGGTTTGCTAACAGTTTAAATACATATTTATCAGAAATATTGGCCATTATTTTATTTTCTTGTAATGTCTTTTTGTCTAGCTTTGGTATGAGGGTAATGTTTGCTTCATAGTATGAATTTGGAAGTACTCTTCCCTCTTCAGTTTTTTCTAGAAGGATGAGCATTAATTCTTTAAATATTTGGCAGAGTTCATCAGTAATGCCATCTGGTCCTGGATTTTTGTTTAATAGGGGATATTTCATTACTGACTTAATCTCCTTATTTTTTGATCTATTTTTTATTTATTCATGATTCAAACTTGTACATTATATGCTTCTAAGAATTTATCCATTTATTCTAGTTTATCTAATTTGTTCACAGTAGTCTCTTATGATTCGTTGTATTTCTGTGGCATTCAAATTATAATGTGTTTCCACTTTCATTTTTAATTTTATTTATTTGAAATTTCTGTCCTGTTTTTGCTTTTTAGTCTAGGCCAAGGTTTGCTAACTTTATCTTTTCAAAACACTGACCTTACTCTGCTTTAAAGAAGAATGAAATTATGGCACTGGTTGGTAAATGGATTGAGCTGGAGAATATTATATTAAGTGAAATAAACCAATCCCCCAAAACAAAGGCCAAATGTTTTCTTTGATATGTGGATGCTAATTGACAATAAAGGTGGGGGAGGGGTTAGAAAAGACTAGAGTTACTTTGGATTAGGCAAAGGGGGAGTAAAAGGAGAGGAAGATATAGGGATATGAAGGATAGTAGAATGAATCTGACATTATTACCCTATTATGTACATGACTACATGACCAGTTTGATTCTAAACCATGTACAACCAGAAGAATGAGATATTATGCTCCATTTATGTATGATGTGTCAAAATGCATTCTACACTCATGTATAACTAATTAGAACAAATAAAAATATTTTAAAAAACACCAAGTTTCATGGATCTTTTCTATTGTCTTTTTAGCCTCTATTTCACGTATTGTTTCTTTGATCTTTGTTATTTCCTTCCTTTTGAAAATTTGGAGCTGATTTCTTCTTTTTCTAGTTTCTTTAGGTCTAATGTTAGGTATTTGAGATATTTTTCTTCATGTAGGTGGTTATTGCAATAAACTTCCCTCTTAGAACAGATTTTGGTGCATCCCATAGGTTTGGGTATGTTGTATTTCCATTTTCATTTGTCTTAAGATATTTTTAAATTTCCCTTTTAATTTCTTCTTTGAATGATTGATTTTTTTTTCAGAAGCATGTTGTTTAATTTCACACATTTCTTTAATTCCTCGCCTATTGATTTCTAGTTTTGTATTATTATGTTCAGAAAAGTTACTTTATATGATTTCAATCTTAAGTTTTTTAAGACTTGTTTGTGGTGTGTTATGTTATCTAGCCTAGGGAATGTTGTTATGTACTTGAGCAGAATGCATATTCTCTTGCTGTTGGGTGGAATGTTGTATATGTGTTTGTTAGGTTCTTCACTTCGAGTCCAATGTACCCTTATTGATTTTTTTTGTCTAGATTATCTCTCCAATTATGAAAATGGAATATTGAAGTCCCCTGAATTAGTGTATTGCTATTTATTTCTCCCTTCAGATCAATTAATATTTGCTTTATATATTTTGGTACTCTAATGTTGGGTGCATATATACCTGCAGTTTTGATAAATTTTAAATTTGTAAAAATTGAGGAATTAATTCCTTTATTGCTACTTAAAGACTTTCTTTGTTTTTATACTACTTCAAGTCAATTTTGTCTGATATAAATGTGACTACCTATGTTTACTTTTGTTTTCTATTTGCATGGAATATCTTTTTTTTAATCCCTTTACTTTTATGTCTTTAAAGGTAAAATGAGTTTCTAGAAGGCTAAAAATAGTTGGATATTGTTTCTTTTTAAGTCCATTTAGACATTCTAGGACTTTTGAATTTAATTCGTTCACCCTGAAGGTAATAATGAGTAGATAAGAGCATACTAATGTCATTTCATCAATTATTTTGGGGTGGTTTTATAAATCCTTTTTTCTTTTCTTCCTGGATTGTTGTTTTTATAATTTTATGCTTTTCTATAAGTGGGAAGTTTTGATCCCTTTTTCTTTCCCTTTTGAATATCTACTATTCGTTTTTGCTTTGTGGTTATTAGGCTTACATTAAAAATTTTTATAGTTAATGCAATCTATTTTAAGTTGATAACAACTTTGCCTACTAACACTCTATTCTTTCCTCCATTCTGTTTATATCACAATTCACATTTTTCGTTTTATACATTCATTAATAAATCATCATAATTATTGTTATTTTTAATATTTTGTTTTTAAAATCTTTATACTAGAGTTATATGTGATTTGCATACTGGCATTGTAGTATCAGAATATTCTGGATTTGACTACATTAGATCCTCTGTATCTGTAGATTCTACTTCTGTGCATTCAACTAATCCCAAATTGAAAATATGTAAAAAAAAAATTACATCTGTACTAAATATGTACAGACTTTTTTGTCATTAGTTCCCGAATAGTACCGTATAACAACTTTTTATATGCCCTTTACATCGTATTATTTACTATAAGTAATATAGAGATGATTTAAAATATAAAAGAGAATGTGTGTAGGTTATATGCAAATACTATGTAATAAATTTACTGTCCAAAATTTTGGTATCTGCAGGAATCTTAGAACCAATCTTCTGTGGATACTCAGTAATGACTATATATACTTATCTTTCCCATTGATTTTTGTACTTTTATATATTTTTGTTACTAATCAGCATCTTTTCATCTTGAAAAACATCCATTAGCAATTTTCATAAGGTGGAGTCTTGTGGTGATGAACTCTCTCAACTTTATCTGAGAAAGTATTTATCTCTTCTTCTTTTATGAAGGATAGCTTTACTGGTAAAATATTCTTTTTGTATGTATGTGGTGCTGGGGATTGAACCCATGGCTTTGTTCATACAAGGCAGGCACTCTACCAACTGAGCTATATCCCCAGCCCTTAAAATATTCTTGATGTATTTTTTTTCCAGCACTTTGAATACTTTATCCCACTCTCTCCTGTTCTTCATAGATTCTGCTGAGAAGTTCTGCTGGTAGCCTTATTGAGTTTTCTTTGTATGTAAAGAACCTCTTTGATTTTCTTTTTTCAGTGCTAGGGATCAAACCCAGGGCCTTGTGCATCCTAAGCAAGTACTCTACCGCTGAGATGCACCCCAACTACTGAGTTGTCTTTGACCTTTAGTTTTAAAAGTCTCATTACAGTGTGCCTTGATAAAGTCTTCTTTGAATTGATCCTGATCAGAGATCACTGAGCTACTTGTAGTTGGATATCTGTATTCCTCTTTAAATCTGGGAAATATTCACCATGGTATCTTTAAATAAGCTTGCTATTCATTTCTTTCTTTTTCTTCTTCAACTTCAATATGAAAATATAGTTCTGTGATTAGTGTCTCATAAGCAATATTGTCTTTATTCATTCCTTTTCCTTTTTCTCTTCTGCCTACATCTATTAAAATGCACTGCACTTGCTTTTGCCAGTTCTTTGTTCTGATGATAAGTCTGATGTTGCTACCCTCTAGTGCATTTTCAATTGATTCACTGTATTCAACCCCAGAATTTTTGTTTGTTTTATGATTTCTATCTATTTATTGAGGTCCTAATTTTGGTCTTATAACATTTTTGTGATATTGAGTTGCCTACCTGTGTTCTCTTATGGCTTATTGGGAATCTTTAAAACAATAATTTGGAGTTATTTGTCAGACATTTAATGAATCTGTTTTTAAAGGGTTGGTTACTGAATAATTATTGTGTGCCATTAATGATATCATGTTTTCTTGCTTTTTCTTTTAATTTTTTTTGTTATATTGCTTTGAAATGTGTGCATTTGATGGAAAAGTCACCTCTGGAAGACTGTTATAGTTTGGATCTTAACTGACTTGTAAAAGCTCATGTGTTTGGTCCCTAACTGATGATGCTGGTGGAATGTAGTAGAACCTTAAGGAGGTGAGGTCTAGAGGAAAGAAGTTTTGTCATTGGTGGAGTCCCTCGAAGGGGATATTGGGACCCTGTCTCTTTCCCTCCCTTTTTCTTTTTCTTGCTTCCCAGTGATCATGATATGTGCAGCTTTCTATACTATGATTTTCACTATGATTTACTGCTTCACTAGAGACCCAAAGACAACAGGGCCACATGACCATGTACTAACACCTCCTAAACCATTCACCCAAAGAAACACTTCCTCCTTTTAAGTTGTTTGTTAGGTATTTGATCATGGCAATGAGATCTAACCCCAAACTTCATGGATTGTTTGGGTTGGGGAAAGATCTTCACCTATGGGTGGTGTGAGGGTTCTAGCTGGATGAACACTGGTGGGTGCAGTTATAGTGAAGGTATTGCAGTGGACTGTGTATAGATTTATCCAATGAAGTCAATATTGACAAATATTGCAGTTGTCCTCAAGAGTCAATATTGGTTGTCCACATGGGTAAGAGCTTTTGTGGTCTGGTGGCAAAGGTTCTGGGTTGCTACTGATTCCTTTTTCTGCCATGGGAAGTCATGGCTGAGGAGATTCCTCTTGGTGCTGGTTTCAGCTTGCAGGTGTGCTTTTAGTGATAACAGCACTCATATATCTGATGGTTTATGCCTGTGAAATAGCTACAGTACTGGGTCTGGCATGCACATGGAAGGATCATGGCTCCAGGTTTTGGGTGTTGGTGAAGGCACTAATGCTTGCTCCTGCTTCAACACTAGTATGTGGGCATGAGTGTTTGTGGAGCAGCTGAGCAGCTGGAATCTGGGGCTCAGGCGTGTGGAAAGCTACTGATACTGGGCATGGGTGTGCCTCCTTTAGCCATGACTCTGGTGTTCACAATGAAGGTGCCTATAGAAGAGCTGTGGAACAGGGTCTGGACCACAGGCACATAGGTAGTAGTTGTGGCTCTGTGGCCTGAGGCATAGGCGGACTGACAATAGTGGTTGCTCCAATATCTGAGGTGAACGTGCTAATAGATAAATTACAGTAGATGGGATAGAGAGAGAAGAGGGGAGGGGAGGGGAGGGGAGGGGCGATAGCAGAGGATAGGAAAGGCAGCAGAATACAACATACACTCGTATGGCAATATGTAAATCAGTGGATGTGTAACTGATGTGATTCTGCAATCTGTATATGGGGTAAAAATGGGAGTTCATAACCCACTTGAATCAAAGTGTGAAATATGATATATCAAGAACTATGTAATGTTTTGAACAACCAACAATAAAAATTAAAATAAAATAAATAATCATATTTTTTAATGAGAGGATAAAGTCTGGTGTCTTCTACTTTACCACCTAGCTCTATCTTCTTAAATGTTGGTGTAGAATAGTCTTTCCCTCTCATTTTGTCTCATATACCACTGATATATTAAAATTTACTGAGTTGTAGCATGTACTTTTTAGATGAGAGAGAGAAAATAATTTTACATTAATATTTCCAGTTTTATTTTAAGATGTGGGATTTTACTTAACTTCTTGGATGTGAGATTTTACTCAACTTCATTACTTGACTTCATTTCTTTCCACTGAAATTGAAAATCTCCGTTAATAGTGGCATTACCGCAATTACTTATTCACTTTATCCTATAACATGCCTTAAAAAAATAGTTTAAGAATAGAAATGCTAAAAAATGGAATGCCAATATTAGTGCTAACATAAATTAAGTTTACATAATTTCATTTAAGATCTCCATTTCCCTAATAATGAACGAGAGTCAGCATGTGTGTGTGTGTGCGCGCGCGTGCCCGCGCATGTGTGCAAGTGTGCATGTTTAATACCATCCTAATTTCTTTTTCTGTGTTTTTTTCTGGTGCTAATTTTTATATAACACATGTGATCATTTTCTTCTCAATTATTAAAAGTGCTTTAAATATTAGGGCTATTAAAACTGTATAATGTTAGGTTGCAAGCATTTTTCTTAGTTGTTTTTCTTTGCATATATGTTTAATGATATAAAATTTAGTTTTAAATTTTTATGTTGTCATATTTGTCAAATTGTCTCTGTAGTGTTTCTAGGTTTTGAGTCAAAGAAAAATTTTATCTACCTCTGGTTTTTAGAGGAATTCATCCATATTTTTTCCTCCTATTTATGAAGGTTCTTATTCTGATCTATTTGATATTCACACAGGTGTATAGTGTGAAGAACAGATTTGATCTTATCTTTTTCCATATGGCTCCTCAGTTGGCAAAATATTAAAACAATCTATTTTAAACATCCACTTTTGGATGTTATGGGCTAGCTTCTATCTTGACAAGACAAAATGGAACTAGTATAAAATGGTGATGATGATGATGATGATGATGATGATACCAAATGTTTGAAGGTATTACTGAAATATGTCTGCCAGGAATTGAGGGGAACAGATACTAGATAGCAGAGAAATAAATTGTGAAGGACCAAATATTCACTGCTGTTTTACCATCAAGGAATTTGCTGATGTAATATGCCCAGAACTGAGAGGCCAAGAACCCAAGTAAAAATCAGATTAAGACAGAAAATCTTGAGAACACAATGTTTTGATGAATGCATGCTACCTTGTGACCAGCACTCAAAGATGATATAGGATATTTCATCATCTGAGGAAATTCCTTTGTGCTTTCCAGTCAGTACATTGCAGAAATAATCACTCTTCTGATGTCTTTTAATATGGATTAGTTTTGCTTATTCGTGAACTCCTTAAAACAGAACTATTTGGTGCATACTCATTTATATCTTTCTCATTTTGTTAAATATAATGTTTTGAAGGGCACTCATCTTGTTTGTATCAGTACTGGTTTTGGCTTTAGATTGACTAGTTTATTTTGAGGAATGCAGCTCTGTCCCAAACTATCACTCATTGGGTTGGGCCTTTGGATATACACCGCATGCCTTTTCTACTTGTTTTCACTCTATGGGACTAAACTTTTCTGTTTTTGTGCTTTTGTTTGACCTTAACTGTGCTTCTTTTGTGATATCTATACTCTTTGTAGGCAGAGACTCGAACTTAACCGTTTCTCTTTAGGCTTAACGTGGTCTCTGTTAGTAGGATGCCAGAATCTGAAACACTTCACTAAGATTCTGCTTTAAATCAATTTATTACCTATTACTTTGGCATTGCCACTTCACAGTAGTTTGCCTTTGAGCCAACCCTCCTTCTTATCATTGAGAAAACTTGCAAATTTGTTGTTTCAATTTGATTTATTAGAATGTTGCCCAACATTGGGGTTAAGTGGCTAGCCCAAACAGTGGATCAGTTAAATAGAAATACATATTAACTGGAACAAATGATCTCCTCAATAAATTTGGAGGAAAGAAATTGGGAACTCAAGCCCAGTTCTTCTTGGGCTATTGTTTGACGCCATGCTTGCTAGTTGACCAAGTTATAAAGGTGTCTTTATTGTTTCAAAATTACATCATACATTCACATTACTTGTTTTCTTCATTAAAAATTCATGCTCTTTTACTTATGACATTTTTTGTTTATCAGAAAATAAGTACCTTGCAGCAAAAGGTAATGATTTTTATCATTTTCTAGAGGACTGAGTTTCACTTTTATACATATAGGCCATTCAAACATACAGAGAAAGGGGAGGAAATGAATGCCAAACAGAATAATGAATGGATATAATCCCTGAGTTTAATAAATACAATGTCCCATAAAAGATTATAGTAATTGTCACTTTTGAAAGCAGAGCAAAAGGAACAAAGAGATAAAATCAAAGAGAACATCTGGATAAAAAGTGAGATGAAGTAATGGAAGAGAAACTTGGTCATAAGAATGTACTATAACTTTGTATTGCCAAACTCAAGGGGAAGGTTTAGAAAAAGATGACAAGCTCCATTTACGGGGAACTTAGTTTTCTCAGCAAATGGATTCTGTAATTGGAATTTTTGTTCCTTCTTTTCCCCTGAGAGACTGTGGATAAGAGTTAATTAATGTGGTAAAATTGTGCAGTATCTGAGAATATTGTAACTTGTTAAAGAGCCAAATTGCACTACATCTGTGTAATTTGGGTGATGATACGGGAAAGGGTAAAGAAGACTCAACTCTGTTCCCTCTGAAGTTTTAGGTTCCAGAGTCAAGGTTATACAACTGGAGAAGTAATAAAATGGAGGAAGACAACTACTTCAGATTTATAATGGATGATTCAAAGCCTATTTGTACAGCTTTGTACACCTCATGTCAGACCATGAGGAGTACTTCAAACTTGCATATTCAAGATGTGTTCCACAGCTTCAAAGTCCCTGTCCACCTTAGTTTTTTCTCTCATTTTTTTCATAAGTTGTTTTAGTAAAGTATTACTGAGTATAAGCCATTACAAACTTAATAGTAGTATAAAACAATTATTTTAAAATCTTGGGCTGGGGATATAGCTCAGTTGGTAGAGTGCTTGCCTCGCATGCACCATGCCCTGGGTTCAATCCCCAGCACCACACACACACACACACACACACAAAGGTTACTTATAAAATCTCACCATTTTATCAGTCAGAATATCAGAAAAAGTACTGCAGAGATGGTTTGTCCTCCTCATAATATCTCAGGCTTCATAGAGCTGAGGCGAGTGGAACAGTGGGGACAGACATCACCCAGAGGCTTTATGATTTGCATGTCTGATGCCTGGGCTGGGACAGCTCAAAGCTGAGATCAGCATTGTGACTGGATTATGAGAGGAAACCTGCTCAAGAGTTCCAAGACAACCCAGGGGAAGTCCACATGACTGCCCAAATCACATGACTTCACTTCTGCCAATCCATTTTCAGAAAAGGCACAAGGACCCTACAATTCTAGGGGAAGAAGAGAGCTTAGAACTCCACCTCTCTATGGGAGAAGTGTTAAAGAATTGGCAGCCATTAAAAAAAAAGAAAAATGACCACACCTCTAAGCTAGAAGAAATTAGGCAACAGTGTCTCAGACTTGCTCAGAGAAAAGGCCATGAATTTGTTTCTGGTCCTGTGACTGTTAATGGTCTCAGCCTTGTCTGGCAGGGCTCCAAGTTAGATTCTGCCTGTAAGAGGCCCTTGTATGGCATTTGTAGGTTGAAAGGGAGGCCATTTTACTCCCTGGCAGTGGTGGGAAAATGGCAAGTCTTTACTTCAGTCTATAGTCAGCTGAGTTCATAGTGGTGATTTTCTTAAATGTCTACAGTTTCCAAATCTCCTAAACCCCAGCATTTTGTCCCTGATCTCTGTCCCCTGGACCTTCCATAATTTCTGTGAGGACTAATTCCTTGTATTAGATTTCTTCTTGTTTGAAATGCCTAGAGAAATCCTTTGTTTACATAACTGACCCTTTAAACTATATAATTCATTTACATATTTATGTACTTACATTAAATCAGGGAATTTAGTTTTATCAGGTATCAGTTCTGAAAGGTCAGATATATTCCATTTGGGGACTGAAAAAAATGATTTTTTACTATATGGTAATACCTAATTTCAGTTACCTAATTTCTTTTAATTTACAATAAGCATATACTTTTGCCAGTCAATTTCAAGAAAACTGATATACTTATAATTTGAGGCTAAAATAATTCTAAATAAGAAAAGAACGAAGGACAAAGAACATCCCCATGGTACATCATTTGGGGGAAAGATGCCACAAATATGAGGAAAGTCTAACTCATGAATGACTCTGAAAGGAAAGGAGATGATCTGGGCTAAATAAAGTATGCTAAAGAGTCATTTTAAATGGACAAGAAGAAAATATATTCTAATATAGCTTGTTTTGTCCATTCTTGATGTTCTCTTCCTCTTCAGAGTAGAATGTCTGCATTATATTTAGCAGCATGGGTATCTATAACACTACCATTTATGTTTATGGAAGACAAAGCAACCAATAGATATCTTATGCATTTAATCAGTAAATATATATCAAATACAATATTACAAGTATAATTCTAATTCTGGGGCAGTCAAGAAACAGTACTCTTAGTTCCTGAAGTTCCCTCCGTTTCCTTTCTCCCTCCCTCCCTCCCTCCCTTCCTTCCTTCCTTCCTGCCTTCCTCCTTCCTTCCTTCATTTCTCTCTTTGTTTTTGTGGTGCTGGGGATCAAACCCAGGGCCTTGTACATGCTAGGTAAGCAGTAAGCTATATCCCTAGCCCTGGTCACATTATTATTGTAGTAATTAAAAAAAAATAAGGATAGGTTTAAAACATATTGTGCTGGGATAATGCAAAAGACAATTTTGGTCCAAATTTTTATGATTTATGATCATTTGAAGTAACATGTTATTCTGGATCCTCTTTATATCTTGACTCCAGAGAGTCAGACTATTGAAAATTTTTAACTATTACTTTTCTTTATTCTATTTGAGATACTGTGTTAGCTATGTTTAGATGTCCTACTTTTATAAATATGATGACCTTAACTCTTTGTGCTTCATGTCAGCTTAGAGACAGATCTAAGTCTGAGCCTGGAAAGTATGTGTATTGTGCATACGCGCACAGTTGTGCATGAATGCCACCTGTCAGCATGCAGATGTGCTACACTGCCCTGCTCCTCAGATGGGTTCACAGGATTATTAATGGGTGGTGGGTTGCCTATACAGTTGGACATACTTTGCTGCTTGACCGCATTCATAATTCTACAGGATATGTGGAAAGTGGAGAGACATAAACAAAGATTATTAAAGGAGGAGAAAATTCTACATTGCTCAAAAACAAATTCGAAATTTGTGCTTGTGGACTAGTAAAATGATACTGGCTTTCAGGACAGTATTAACAAATACACTTTTCTGAAGAACTGTATGTCTGTATCTAAAACACTTTTACGCATTTTTGGTGAAATATGATTTGCATGTGCATGTAGAACCTTCAAGTAGCTTAGAGACTTATAAGGAGAGACAGATATAATGTAAGCAAATGAATACAATAAAGTTATAGAGATCCTGATAAAAGTCTGTATAAAGAATGATGGAAGCACAAAATAAGGAGTTGCTGTAGATGCAGCCAAGTCTTAAGCAGAGGTAATGACAAAATAATGAATAATTTTTCATAATGTAATAGGAGGAAAGGGGAAAAGAGGCAGAAGGAATAACATGAACAAGGGCCCAGAACTGATGGAATATGTGGAATAAGTAGGCGAGGAAGCTCCAGAGAAGGAAAAGGTTGGAGGTGGAAGAGCTTTTGTGCCTCTCTCTGAGTTTCACTTTGTGTGTAAAGGAACTTGGGGAAGATTTATCATCACTATATTGCAAGGCCAAAAATGTGTTTTAGAAAAGATCATTCCAGTGGCATTGTGGAGAATACATCAGAAATCTGAGAGACATCTCCAGAGAACCTTAAAGTAGTCTACCTGATGCAGTGACAAATCACCTCCTAAAGGGTGAGTGTAGGTGGGACTACCTTCGAGGACTTCTCTCATAGATTTCACCCTTTACTCTGTGTGTGTGTGTGTGTGTATGTGTGTGTGAGTGTGTGTGTCTGTGTGTGTGTGTGTGTGTGCACGCAAGTGTGCGTGCTTGCTTGCTCATGTAACTGTAGGTGTTTTCACAGAGAAAATGATTCATTCATAGTGAAGTATCGGTAGCTATTTTGGCCCAAACTGAATTTACCGATTTTTATGCCTACCTCTTGCTGCAGAGAATACCAGTAGGATAATGAGGAGGTAGGAAAAAAACAAAACAAAGGCTGGAAAAGTCAAACATGTATTGCACAAGCACAAAATTCTATAATTCTGTCAATTCCTAAGAGATAACAAAGAGGTACAAGGTATGCACAAAGGGTTACCAGAAGATGCCTTGTGAAGGAATTTGATAAATGTAATAGGTTCAGAGAAAAATCCACAGCTAAGAAAGAATAACCCACAATGAAGGTGACTGTGGAGGGAGGCCAATCTGGCTTAATTCATGAAAACTTGAAGATAGTTTTCAAGCCAGAATCTGGAAAGACAGGAGATTTAAGAAAAAAATAAGAGGTAATTAGAAATATATTATGCTTGCTAGCAAAAACATTGCATTTATTTCTCCTTAATAAAATGTTAATGAACTCCTCAGAAGCATTCTTAGCTTAAAATTTGGGGGGCATCTTAGACATTGAGAAGAAACCAAAATTTTCACAAATTTATCAAACTATAGGCAAAATAAATTGACTCAGGACTTAATTTTAAAGATGCCAATGCTAGCCATAGTAAAAACTCAAAACAGATGAACTCAAAGACAATTTAATTAACACATATCAATGAAATTAATAGAAAAATCATTGGCATGTGTGTTTGTGTGTAATTTATGATTTTGAGGAAATTGAAATTGAAAATAAGGTAAAGAACTTGGGCCCTATTATAAATTAAGAAACTCCAGAAATGTACCTGCATTTAATATGATTATTATATACCTTTATTAATTTTGAAAAGCCTGTAGTTGGGCTAGTCATGTCTAGAAATTTCAGTGTTAATATATTTTGGAAGTGACCATTTTTAAAGGAGATAAGCCACATTAACCTAACTCATTTGAGAGTGTTGAGAAAAACAAAGTAATGCATAAATGTGTAGTGAGAAATTTAGCTTTCAAGGAGACTCATATACTTGTCAGATGATCTGCTCAGGATGGTATGGGAAAAGCTATGTGGGCCGAGCAACCGACATTCAGAAGACTACTTGGCAAGCTTATCATGGGAACAACTAGAATAAATGATATAACTGTAGCTTAGGGTTCTTAGCCAACATGTACAGATCATAAATCAAACTTGCCCACTCTTCAGGGTCTGTTCTTCCCTGAATGGGGCTAAGGACATGTTTGTAAATGTTCCTTCTTTGTATTCTATTTCTGGGATCTTTGCAAGCCATTTCCTTTTCTAGTTCAGGGAAATGTTAGAAAAAAAGGGTAGAAATTTTTTTAAAAATAATATTTTTTCAATGAGTTAGTACAAACTATAGAGAGAGGGAATAAGTGGGAGTTACTTGGGGCTCGAGCTAAGTTAAACTTGAGGATTGAAAGGAATTTAAAACTTCAGCAGTTCTGACCTGAAGCCAGACTGATGAATCATTCAGTCTTGATGGAAAAGCTTCAGGGATGCCAGAATTGCTTAGAGCTGAGGGCAGTATTGGCTTGTGGTGGCTGGTAGCTATGATATCAATGGTTTTTCTCTGAAACCACACAGATAGATTTGGGGAAGGTCTTTTTCTTCTGGAGAGCAAATGGGGAGCTTGAAGGATAAAGGAGGATGAGAGGATAATATAACAATCTGGGTCAGAGAGAAAGAAATGCTTAAAGAAACCTTGGGTAGGTAAACATCTGTGAGGTTTTGGTTAAAGTTGTTTTCAATTCTGAACAGTCTAGACTGTTCCTAAAAGTCTACCATTTCGAAATGGTCCATGCTCTGATCTCCATTATGAAAGGAACATATTTGGGTTAAGAGATGGAACGTCAAGGCCTGAACTTTCTGGGAGTGACCAGCAGTCTAAAACACCCAATTTGAGGTTTACAGAAAACTCACAGGAGTTGTGAACTGATGTGATATCCAAGAGTGTAGTTGGGTAATATCTAGAAGAATTAAAGTACATCTTCTCAGTCTGACTGGTACCTCATCCCTTGAGTGGTATAAAGGTGCTCCACTATTCTTGAATGAATGAATGAATGAATGAACACTGGATGTTGAGTGAGATAATAATAGCACAAAGGGGTTTGTGGCCTCATACCAGCTATCATTATTCTGAGCAGGCAGTGTTTAAACAGTTATAACCCTGAGTTGCTGTAGATGGAAGTGATATCAATTAGAGTATAAAGTCATTGTGCTTATATTTCCACAGTGAGTGGGAGCCCATTTTTGGCTTGTAACCCCATTCCAGAAGATATTTTCTCCATTAAAGGAAATAGAATTGAACATGGCTTCCATCATAGGAATGCAAGGGACTCATGGACAACACCAACCACATGGGGCAACAGCAACTGAACCCCAGCAACAAGTGAATAATCTGAGGACCAGTTAGTCATAGAGACTCTTCTGAGGATGTTAAAGGAATCAGAAGCATTTTTTTAAAGTTACATTTGCTAAATCTGGTACGTAAATTTAACTCCGAACAGTTTTATTAAAAAAAAATGCAAATATGTACCGTGATAAAAAAGACAATAAACACCACAAAAGCCTGTTCTCAGCCTAGACTGACAGAAATAAAGGATGGAGCCCAGAAATAAGGGTCAGCAAGGCATGCATGTTGTAAGGAGATGGAACCATGCTGGATTAGAACGATGACAACTTTTTTTAAAATCATCAATTCACTTGATGAATAATGATAATAAATTTTGACAAATTAGAAAAGGCCTTCATAAACCTCTTAGTGGAGAGAAATTGAATGTTTATTCAAAACTTCCCAGTGTAATAATTTCACATGAGCATGCTCAAATTAGCTAACAAACTATGTATAGTTTTTATTCCATGATCAAAATTTTCAATGAATTCCTTTGATTTCATGAAGTCTGTTTATGCTGTTTAAAACAACAGCAACCCAAGCAATAACTGGAATTTGAGTTATGGAAACTTGACTGATGATTGAAATCAAGCTTTTGGATCTTCGTAGAAAAACCCAGATTATGTCAGAACAGCTACAGTGTTGTTTTCACTCAGTTTGTTTCTTATCTCAGGATGCTACACATTATTGAAAAGATAGGGAGACTAGAAGCAGCAACTGTCCAATCCCAAAATTGAAGGGCTGTAAAGTCAGATGAAAAGTTGACATAGGCCAGAGGTTAGATCAAGGTAGCAGATTGAAAGGTGTACATAATATATTGGGCACACATGAAGGGTAGATTGGCTTTCAAGTGTTCCAGAAGTCTCCATGGAAAATAAAGGGTAAATTTGGGCTCCAACCCTGGGTATTAATGTTGGAACTGGTTTTAGGTCTCACTGGGTGTGGGGGTTAGCTTTCCATTCAGCTGTTGTGTCTGGCTATCATTGACTCCAGGTCTAGTATGTATGAAAGCCACTAAGTGACTGTTGTCAATAGGTCCTAGGAAAACTTAATAAGACCTTACTTATTTGGTGGACATGAGATATGGACTCTGGTGCCAATTGAAAAATCTTCAGATTTATAAATAAACAGGACTAGGAAGGCCAGACTTGATGGAAGACACAAGAATTCTGTAAAAACTACCTGCTGATTACTTCTGATAGAGTGCTATAAGTGCTTGGGAACTGATTCACGCATGCTATCAAGGGCTTAAAGCCTTGCTATTTATTATTAGCTGTACACTATAAAACCTTTTGTTTACAAATCATTTAAATTAGTTTTTACTCCCAAGGGCTGTTGATTAACTCACAAACTATGGAGGAAAGCACAGCTGAAATAGGTTAAAAGACTGCCCAGAGTTACGTGGCAAAGCTGTGGGGGCAGAACTGATAGGAAAACAGAAGTCCCTGGAGTCCTCTCTCAGCCCTCTGAGTCACGGTGCCATTGAGCGTCACCATGCTGCTCCTTCCAGCTAGGTTTGTGATTCTTACAGCAACTCTCGCCACAGGCAGCTTACAGATCATCTATGTGGTGTCCGCAACTATAAATAATCTCTTAGCAAAATGTATTTGGGCTGCAGAGTAAGTAATAGAGTTAAAATGCCTTCATTTGACTCTTGAGTCTGGTAAAAACTGGTTTTCTTAAGCTTCCCATATACTCAGTGTATATGACTTCTCTGGAGGCCTGTCAAACCCCTAGAATATTCAAGGAAAGATGGCTTGTATTTGAGTCTGAAAATATGTTTATTTCTGGCCTTGGCTGACTAGAATAATGGTCTGAGAAATGTAAGCATGAGACAGTGAATTAAGACAAATGCTCCACATTTGACTCCCACACTGACAACCCACCTCCATAAACTCAGATGCCTTTTGACTTACTTTTTTTTTTTTCCTTTTAAATCAGCTCTTCTCTGTCTATTGGAAAACATTAAAAAAAAAGTTTTTATTCCTCTTAGCTATTACCACAATTTGGAATATAAAGATATGTGGAGTTTTTTTTTGTTTGTTTGTTTATTTTGTTTTTGTTTCTTTTAATCATGTAGTGGATGGATTTTGAGATGAATTGGTTTCTGTGGTGTGTGAAGAGATGAGGCCTTGCTTTGGCTTCTCCCTTTTGGTGTTGACTATTATACTGTTCTCTACTTGTTATGGACTGAATGTTTGTGTTCCCCCCACCCCCAATTCATGCATTAAAATGCTAACCTCAATATGTTGGTTTTAGGAGTTGGGGCCTTTGAGGAGTAATTAGATTGTAAGCATGAAGCCTGCATGAGTGGGATTAGTGCCCAATTAAAGGGACCCCCAGAGAGTTCTTATGTTTCCTGCCATATGAGGATACAGTGAGAAGCTGGTTATCTGCAACTTGAAAGAGGGCCCTTACCAGAACCCCACAATACTTCAACCATGATCTCAGACTTCCAACCTTCAGAACTGTGAGAAATATAGTTCTGTTTATAAGCCTCCCAGTTCATGGTATTATTTTTTATAGCAGCCCCAAATAATACACTAAACATGCAAAATTAGTTAAAGGCAATGCTGCAGTGAAAATTGGCAGCATAGCTAGTCCAGGACCAAATTTGAAGTATTTATATTATATTTTTAGGACAATATAAGTAACTTTACTTTTTGCTCTAATTTCCTCATCCCTTCTGGCTGCTAAAAATGTTGCTCCCCTCATTTAATGTCCTATCCAAGCACATCTTTACTTACATCCCCTCCCCATGTTATAGAATTGCTCTTCTCTGTCTCCTCTGCTAAAGTGCTCATTACTCTGGGGATTATCTCAACTAGAGTTTGTTGGGGGGGGGGGCAGTAATCTGAATAAGGCAGTCAGTGCACTCTCCATAAAGGACTTAATTGTTAAACTAATTCTCTTAGAGTTATTTACCTTTCAGAATGGGCTTGTTAACCCAAATGAATCTTGATGTGGTAGAATTTCACACCTGAGAAGAGGGATAACAGCATAATCAGACCATGTGGAGAAAAGATTTTAGGGCAGCAAGATTCCACTTCTCCTGGCTCCAGCCTTATAGTTCATCACATGGATTTATTCATTCGTAATGTTAGATAACTGCAAATACTGATGATTTCTTTCTTTCTTTTCTTTTTTTTTTTTTTGATGATTTCTTTTTCTAATTTTAGCAATACCCTCCATAGATTATTAGTCAATTGAAACATAATTTTTGGATAACGTACATGAGGATTTGATGATGGATGTCTGGTCCACTAGACTTATGTCCAACTTAGGGACAGTCATGCGATCTATAAAGTAGATTACTTGTTTGTGCTCTAAGGGGCCTGTAAGTCTTCTGCTGTTTGGTATAGTTTTCAGCTTGCTTGAATTTCCCCCGATAGGTCACTAGTGGGTTAGAAAGCAAAGTAGAAATAAGCTCAGTTGCTTAGTGGTGGGTTTTCTCTCCCTCTTCTGTTGTGTTACTGAATTTATGACATCTATCACTTGATAATTTAGATTCTAGAGAAATGGGATATAGTATTCCAGGCTATGATATTCTCACAATTGGGAAGGGATAAAAGCCTATTTTCAAGGAAACTAATGAGAACCGTCAACTTCAGGAAGATGGAAAAAGGGAATACTGTAATGGCAAAGTTCACTTCCTTTATATTTCTTCCCTAAGGATGTGCAAACTTGGTCTTAGGTGAAATGGAATGCTTTGGTTTGGATTTCTAGCACTGGAATTTCAGTTCATTGTTCAAATTATTTTGAGTTGCTGGGATAACTTAATAAAGAACAAGACCAATTTGGTTTTCAGGAACTTAAGAAAATTTATTATGTTTCTGAAGCCAAGAAACCTCCTGGGAGACAGGCAATTGGATAACTTAAGATGCTTTCAAAGCTATGTATGTTAGTGTAAGACATATACGATTATAGAAATCACTTCTTCCCCTTGAAATTAGCCTCACTGAAAAATAATTCAGCCTTTGGCCATCATTGTTACTTGAAAGAGTGTGGTGTGAAGGAAAACATTCACAAGAGATAGGAGGGGTCAGTGACCTACATTGGAACATCTTTATCTTAGAATGTCCTCATTCCTGTTCTTTTTATGAGCTCTTGGTATCTTCCAGTGTTCAGTTCTTGCTCACAGGACTAGATTTAAATAAAATTCAACAGCAATCGTATAATTTGTATTGTGCCTTTTAGGCAACATAATAGATCAAATAAACACACTAAAGTTGCTGAAACTTTAGTTATTCACACTAGCAAGGTAAAAAAATCATGTGAGGAAATATGGTGGTACAGGTTATTACTAACTAATCCTGTTTGAGACATGAGGACAATTAAAGATCTGAAACTGCTGGAAATTGGATGGCAAAGAAGTATATAAGTAAATAATTATAAACTGGTACAGACTTGACTTGAAAGCCTAGCTGTTTTCAGGTAGTAGTCTAGAATTGTCCCCCGAAAATAACTGATATCCCACAGTCTGCTTTATAGAGTACAGATTGTCCCAGGAAGACTATCTTTGCCTTCAAGAGAAACATTTGTATAACTTGAGATCCCTGGAAAATGTGCTCATGCCCAGAGGTCATTGGAAAAGTTTGCAGCTTGCTTAGCCAAAGCAGAAAATGCAGTTTATCTAACCACAACATCTGCTGCCCCTGGATCTTCAGATTATTCTCTGAACTAGACAGAGCCAGGAGTAGCTGATCAGGAATCGGGGTAGAGATGAATGACATTTTCTCTCTTGGGTTGCCTGGCAATCATTACAAGTGTTGTTTTCACTTCCAGTTCATGAGCAGGTTTCCCACTATTGTCTCTGTTCATTGTTTTGAAGTTTGGAACCAAATCATGTTTGCTATCATTCAACTCAAGAAAAAACAGATTTTGTTTATAATTTCATATTACAAGACATGTTGCTATCCCTGTCCATTCTTTTGATTAAAATTAATTAGCCCATAATGCTCTATAATATTTACCTTTCTTGACAACATTCACTTTCTCTGAAAAATAATCTTGTTTATTCACCTACCTGCTTATTGTTTTCATGCTCCAACAAAATGTGAGCCTCAGGGAGACAGAAACCATGGCTGTCTTATTTGCTACCATGTTCTGAGGACTTGGAAAAGTTTTGGGCCCCCAGTAGGTACAAAATAAACATTGGTTCAATGAACAATAAGGCTAGAATTGGCCTGTGCTGAATAGTGAGATATATGAATGACTGCATTTGAGGCTCTTGTTTCTATTTCCATCTTCTCTGACTTCTCAGGACTAGTTGACAGTTTGACATTCCTTCCATAATGCAGCACACTTCACCCTTGGATTCTAAAGCACTGTTTTGTCTCCGGCTACTTTTTAGTCTCATCTAAGTTCTTTCTCTACTAATCTCTATATTTTAGAGCTCTGCAGAGCTCTCCTCTTAAACCCACTTTTCTTTCTTAAATAACTTTCTAGAATGATATATCATCTATTTCCTTGACTTTAATTACCTCACATATGCAGACCCCTCCCCCCTTTTTTTTCCTTCTGTACTAGGGATAGAACTCAGGGCCTCATGTATGCTAGGCAAGTGCTTTACATTCCCTGCCCTTATTTATTTATTTATTTACTTACTTATGTATTTATTTATATTTGTAACTGGCCCTTTTTATTTTGAGATAGGGTCTTGCTAAATTTCCCAGGCTCACCTTGAACTTTCAATCTCCTGACTCAGCCTCATAAGTAGCTGGGATTATAAGTATGTGTCATTACACCCAGCTTGTAGACCACTTTGAAATATATACAACCAGCCAGGACATCTTCTTTGGACTCCAAACTTGACTGTGTAACTGCCTGCTTAATCTGTTCTGGATGTCTCACAGCTTCTTAAAAACTTTTAAATCAATTGTTAAACTTTCATCTAGCCGCCTCCACTCACCAGCCAGCCAGCCAGCCAAAAAAAAATGAACAAACAAAACAATAATCAAATGAAACCGGTCCTTTTCTCATCTTAATCAGCTTTGTAAATGGTACCTCCTCCCACTCAATGGCTCAGATCAGAAACCTAGGCGTCATCTTGAGTCATGCCTTTCCTTTACTCCCAGAGCTGCTTTATCTGAATGTTCTATTGTTTCTACCACCAAAATATACCTGGGAGTCTTCTTGCCTCACTGTTGTTGGATTTCCTTCCACTTGAAGTAATTTGATAGCATCATCGATTCTACTCTTTATTTATGTCATTTGGACCACATGGTGACCATAAAACAGATGGTGCCACCCCTTGGTGTAAAGTCTTGGCTTCATATTCCTAACTATGGCATTTTAAGTCTTAAAGGATCTCATCTTAGCCTTCTTTCCAGTCCCTTTCTCACCCATCATTCTTCTACCTCCTGACCCCTTTTCAGTTCCTCATATTTATCCAGCTCTGCTAGCACAGAATTTTCACCCATGCTTATTTTACTCACGATTGGACTGAATTCTTCTCATTCATTCAGGTCTCAACATTGGACACTCTTCAGGCATACCACACATAGATTTCCTACCCCTATAATATGGCTTTAACCTCTACCTCTAGACCCTGTTCTTTACAACTTTAAATTCTGGTAATCATTAGAGTTATACACCGAATGTTTTTTACTTTATTCCATCTGAACACATTTGTGGGGCTGGACTTCTTCACCTTTTTAAGATTTAGGTGTGGCTGTATGACTTACTTTGCACAGGGAAACATAAGCAGAGAAGCTCTGAGCCATGTATAAGCAGCAACTCTAAGACTACTGTGGAATTTGCATCAGTCATTTGTTAATGGTATGGAGATTGCAGGGAGCATATGTTGAGATAAAACTTTTGTCAAACTGAATCCATGAATGACAAAGATGTACAGACCTTTCTTGAAGACCTGCATGGAGCAAGTTGTATGAGTGGAAAAGATGTTTTGCTGTTATGAAGTCACTGAGATTTGGGGTGCTTATTAACAGAGTAATTTAGCTCATCCTGACCAGTATACATACTAATACTGGTTTTATTTATTTATTTTTCTCTGTTATATTATTAAATCTGTAAGGGAGAAATCATACTTGTTTAATTCAAAACTATAATGGCAAAGTTCACTTCATATATATATATATATATATATATATATATATATAGGGTAACAAATGCAAAATACAATATGTAATTTAAAAATAATTTTGAGAATGAAAGAACAAGTGAAAGAAAATTGCTAAATGTAACTCCAAATTAACTTCAATATTTTGATGAAATTATTAGAGATAGTAATGGTAGCATGGATTTAAACATTACTCTACAAAAATCCCATCAAATTTATTTTCCCATTTGGTGCATGTATGTATATATGGTAAAGGTTAAAAGTACAATGTATAGCACCTAGGACAGTATAGGTGCAATAGTTAATTCAAGGTAAATCTTCTAAAAAAAGGCACTATCACTGCTTCTTGTTCCTCGTGCTTACCTTAGGGTGTAGGACCTCTGAGACTTCTGTTCCTGATTTAAGAGGAACAAGATACCTCTTCTCTGAAAGGTTGGTAACAGTAATGGCACTGGGGGTGATTTGGAGGTGTTGGTGGGTAAGGGAGCAGCCTAGTATTTTGGTTGGGTGTTATAGATTTCGTCAAATGCTTAGAACTTAACTACTCCTCACAAATGCAGAATTAAAAAACAAAAACAAAAACAAAAGAACACCTTAGGGAATGAGGGTATGACTCAGTGGTAGAACACATGCTTAGCCTGTACATGGCCCTGGGTTTGATACCCATGACCAAGAACACAAAAACCAAACAGCAAAAATCAAAAAACATCATTTATTATTACTAATAAAGTTTTTCACCATCATTATGCCAATTGCTTCTCAAAAGAAAACAACTAAATCAGATAACTCAGGAATGTGGACACGACTAGCTCCACTTTTTCCTATAAGAAAATTAAGATTCATAAAGACCATAGAATGGCAAGTAAGTGGGGCAGCTGAAGCTCAAAACCAGAACTTTGCCCAATCTCATAGCCATTTAGTACCATTTGTCTACGTACTGCCTGTTCTGTTATACACTGTCTTCTTCAATATTTTCCTTGGGTACTGATTCTCATGGAATCTGTGCACCTGGAGGCCATTTTTGTTCAAAAGAGAGCATGCAATCAGACGGTTTACTTCTATGTTTTTGCTTTTTTTTTTTTGAGCCATAATTATTAGTTGCTTAAATTAGTAATACTCCAATATAAGGATTAAAATCCTCAATATAGCACTGTGTCATAAGACAACGGCAATGCTAGAGCACTTAGTGTCAAATTTAGCAAGCACAGAGAGGGAGCTGACTCATCTCCACAGACACACCAGTTCTTAGTGACTAGGTCAACCTTGGCTGCTTGCTCCAGAGGCCTCATGGAGCACCTGCTCATTTCTGCCACCAGGAGGCAGAGCCTCCATGACAGTGGCCTTTAGATTTAATGGCAAGCTTGAGGACAATTTTAGCAAACTAGAGGAAGACAGGGTTTTAGAAAGCTTGGAGGCTGTAAATGCTTCTGTATAGGCCCTAGAGTCAATGAGTATTTGTGACAACATTGCTATTTTACTCACTCTTCTTCTACGTACATGTGGTGTCAAAGATTAAACAGGTAGGTTCAAATTTTGATGAAAAGACCAGGAGAAAAGGCAATAATAACAAATCTTGGTACAAGTTTTGGACTTGACTGAATTACAGAAGATTAGTACCATTTACTTTAGTCCCTAAGTGTTCCCTTTCTGCCCTTTACTGTCCTATTTCCTGAAACCATACCAGGTAGCCCAACTCCGCTCTATGTTAAGATGAGTCTTCCTATGAAGGATGCTTCCTCAGAAGTAAAAAATTAGCCTTTGTTCTCTGATATTAATATTAACATACAAAAACTTGGGAGGTAATTGAACGTATTTTCTCATGTGAAAAAAAGGGCCTGATAACAGTATGTATTTCACAAAAGGAAAAGTAGAAAAGATAACTGTAAGTGTGTTTTGTAAAACATGAAGCAGTCTATAGTTTTATTAATATAGCAATGTCTTAAATACAGGGATAATAATGACTACCTCTCAAGATCATTGCAAATTTGACAAAACTAATGAGATTATATTTATAATATTCTCAGGCTTCTTCACAAATAATTGGTATGTAATGTCATGCATAATTAATGATAGCTTATTTGCTTTGTGTTTGTGCTCAGTTCAGGGAGGCATTGTCTTTTACTGTTTGATGAAAAAGCATATTTAGAAAATGATGAGATTGGGAAATAATCATTGATTTAATAGATCACATACTTAGGCATACCTATAGTTGAGTTCCCAGGATGTCATATTATCTCTGAGATACTAGACTGCACATCTGGTTCTTGTCTAGTTTTTCCTCAAGGTTCCATGAATTTACTGAAGCTTGACTCAGCTGCTTTAGATAGGTAGAATAGAATTTGAATTTCATTCTTAATCCCATTCAAGTGAGCAAATTAAAAAAAAAGAAAACTACATTATCCAGGATAAAACTTTACTAGTGTACGATGATGGTCAAGAGGGAGAAGTTTTAAAAATGCTAAGAATTAGAAAAGGAAGCTCTGAAAACTTTCTTTATGTAGATATGAAAGGAGAAAATAGGTGTGATTTCAGAAGTTCTTTTGTTCTGTCTTTCATAAAAGGAGCTATATTAAGGGTCTATTGCAGCTCTCTGATTCTCTGATCATCACTATTTAATATGTACTCTGTGCTATGTACTGTGCCAGGCTCCATTTTGTCAATGAATTATAAAATACTGTTTAATGATCTTTTCAAATCTGTCAAATGTTTGAGTAGATAGGGCATGCACCTATAAGAACAGCAGCAATCATATATATAGTAAGTGCTGACTAAATGATAGGAGAAATAAAAACCCCTAAAGGAGTTTGAAGAAGAAATCTTTGGGCAAGGGTATGGTGTTGAAGCTCATAGCAACGGACAGAGCTTATTAGTTACCCATATGTATTTTTAGTACAAAGACTATTCATTTTTTTCTTTCATTTTTATTGTGTTTTCTTCCTCATTTTGAATTGTAAATGTTCTTTATATATTATGAACACAGGATATTTAACAGATATGTTATTTGCAAATATTTTCTTCCAGTCCATTCGCTTATTTTAAATTTTCTTAATAGTGTCTTTTGAAACACAAAATATTTAATCCTGATGATTTCTAATTTATCTTTTGTTTCCTTTTAGGATCATACTTTGGGTATTGTATGTAAAATTTTGTTGAACATTTCAAATCAAGAACATGAGGATTTTCCCCCTATGTATTCTTCTAAAAGTTTATAGTTTCAGCTCTTATATTTAGGTATGTCCATTTTGAGTTAATTTTATGTATGTTATGAGATAAAGTTATAGTCTTACAAGTGAGTATACAATTATCTCAGCATCATTTGTTGAAAAGAATATTTTCCCTCCATCAAATTGTCTTGGCACCTTCGTTGAGGAGCAATTAACAATAAATGTAATGTAAAGATTTATTTGCAGCATTCCAATTCTGTTCCTTTAATTTATGTATCTTTTCTTTTGCCAGCTCCATATTATTTTGATTTCTGTATAATTATATTAAGGTTTGAAGTGGAGATATAAATCCTCCAACTTTGTTATTCTTTTTCAGGATGCTTTTGGCTGTCTTTATATTTCAAAAGGAATTATAGGAAGAACTTTTCCATTTCTGAAAAAAAGGGCTCTTTTTACATTGATAACAATTATTTTGAATCTATAGATTGAGGAAAATGATCAGTATGGAAATATTGTATATGAATATATAATCCTTTCCATTCATTTACGTCTTATTTTTTTTTTTCATTTCTCTCAGGAAGGTTTTGTGGTTTTTAGTTTTCTAGACTTATATTTCTTTTATTAGATTTAATGCTAAATTTTTTCTTTTTGAGGATTTTGTGAATGGAGTTGTTTTCTTAACTTAATGGATATATCTATATTTATCATGTGTCCTGTGAACTTGATAAACTCATTTATTATTTCTAGTGGTTTTTTAAAACTGTGGGTTCCTGGGACTGGAGCTATAGCTCATCTGCCTCACATGTGTGAGGCACTGGGTTCGATCCTCAGCACCACATACAAATAAATAAAGATATTGTGTGCCCATCTACAACTAAAAAAAATATTTTTTTAAAAAGGTGGGTTCCTCAGTATCCTTTATATACCGTGTCATGTTGTTCGCAAGTATAGTTTTAATTCTTCCTTTCCAAAATGGATTCCTTTAATGATGTTGTCTTATTACACTGGCTAGTAAGATAAGGTTGAATAAAAGTGATGGGAGTGAACATCTTTGCCTTGTGCTTAATCTTAAGGAAAAGGATTCATCTTTTCACCATGAAGTAGACTATTAGTTATACATGCTTCCTTAATATTCTTTATCAGGTTGAGGGAGTTCCTTTATGTTTCTAGTTTATTTAAAACTTTTAATCCTGAGTGGGTATTAGATTTTTAAAAATAATTTTCTGTGTCTATTGAAATTATTATTTGTCCTATATTCTTTTAATATTATAGTTTACATTTATAGCTTTTACAGTAAGCCAATCTTATATTTGTGGAATTAATCCTGTATGATCATATGGTATAATTGTTTCACACGCTTATGGCTTTGTATTGCTAGTAGTTTATTGAGAAATTTTACCTATGTCAGGGGTCAGCAAACTGTTTCACAGCCAAATTCTATGTTGAATCATTCAATCAATATACACAGTATATTTTTCATTTATTTAGATCTTTCCTGATTTCTTTTTTCAGTGCTTTGTAGTTTTACCTCAAATTCTGTAGGTATTTTGCTAGATTTCTACTCAAGTATTTTATTTTCTGGAACTCTATAAATAGCAAGTCTCAAATTTCACATGTTAATTGTTAGTCTAAAGGGCTGCAGTTCACATTTGTACATTAACCTTGTATCTGGTGACCTTGATAAAATGATTTGTGAGTTCCAAGACTGTTTTGGATACCTTGTGATATTATACAATCCAATCACATTATGTGAGCCATTTACTTTCCGTTTTGAAGGGTAGATTTGCAGGATAAATTCCTGGTTTACATTTCTTTTTTTCTTGCAACACTTTGAATATTATCCCATTGCATTCTGGACTCCATTGTTGCTTGTGGAAAGTTAGCTATACACTGTTTTTTTTTTTTTTTTTCCTTCTTTTTTCTCTGTACTGTAAGTGATGAGTCATTTTCTTTTGCTGTTTTCAAGTTCTGTCTCTTGACAGTTTGTGATGTTTCTGGGAGTGGACTTCTTTATTATTTAGTCTTCTATTTTACTTTGAGTATGTTGACCTTCTTGGATGACTAAATTAATGTTTTTACCAAATTTGAATTGATTTTAGCTACTAAAATATTTTTTCTATCACTTTCTCTTCATTCTCTTCTGGGAATCCATTATTACCATAATTATGGTTGCCCTCAGGTGTGTGAGGCTATTTCTTCTCTTTTTTTTTTTTTTTCTGCTCAATTTTGTTTTTCTTTAATGAATGGATTCTTTCTTCTATCATCTCAAATCTGCTATTGGTGCCTCCTACTTGAAATAGTAAATTTTTCACTTCATTTATACTTTTTTAATTTCTAAAATTTTCATATGGTGGGGCTGGGGATGTGGCTCAAGCGGTAGTGCGCTCGCCTGGCATGCGTGCAGCCTGGGTTCGATCCTCAGCACCACATACAAACAAAGATGTTGTGTCCGCTGAAAACTAAAAAATAAATATTAAAAAAATTCTCTCTCTCTCTCTCTCTCTTTCTCTCTTAAAAAAAATAAAAAATAAAAAAATAAAATTTTCATATGGTTAATCTAAATAATTTATCTACTTATTGATAATTTCTATTGAATAGATCACTGTCATCATACTTTATTTTTCTTTAAAATATGGTTTTCATTTGTTCTTTGAATATATTTATAAGAGCTCCTTTGAATTTTTTTCTTGCTAAACTCAGCATCTGTGTTCCCTCAAAGACAGCTTCTATTGACTGCTTTTCCCCCTCTAAACATTCTCTCTGAATAAAACATTCCGCATTATCCATGTTTTGCTTGTACTAACTATATAGAAGCACTCTCCATCATGGTGTATGGCTGCTGGTATCTCTTCTCAGATATTTAAAAAAATTCTTAATTTTATTTTGAATCCTTGTTTCCTGGAGGTGGGTTGGAGGAAAGGGTCATCTCCCTGTAAGAATAACTTCATGGCCAATTAACTGGTCAGAGGTTAGTTATACTTAAAAATGTTGAGTCAGTAAGATTGTGTCATCTGCCAATGAATCTGTATTTTAATTGAGAAAAGCATTCAAAGTTCAGATTGTTTATTAATTTGACTGTTATTTTCTTTCCTGTGCTCTCCTATCTCTTTAGTGGATGTACAAGTTCTGATGTTCATCCAGGTATGTGTGGCTGGCTCACTGCCCCTCCATTGTCTCCCAATCAAAGCCTGCTATGACATTCTAAGTCCCTGGATATTCCTATTAATTTTCTGATTCCTCTTCTGATCTCTTACTTGTCAAAATCAGATTATAACTTCAGATTACCTGTGACATGACTTTCCCCTCTGGTCTCAACAGTGTCCATGTCTGGATACATGTTGTTTCTTTCCAACAATCTCCTTAAAATCAAGTCAGCTCTGTCTGCCAGCAAAACAGAGCTCATGCTACACTGGTAGAATTACCATTCTAAAGGAGCTGGCAGAGGGGTGCATGATAGCATGTCCACGTGAAACCACGACAAACTCCCATGGTTTTTATCCAAGGTTCAGTACTTTTTCTTGAATAACCATTTATAAATTTCCTATATGCCTATACTTGATTTTCAGAACCTCCAAATTATTTTTGACAATTTTATCTTATCATTCCTTTTTGGGGAAGAAAATTTGGTAGTATGCCATTTTGGAAGTTCCACCTCCCAATTAAGCTTTCAAAGTAACTAAAATATGACAATACATTTTGGCTCTCTACCCATCTATTTACCCTTTTATTAGTCACTTTGTGTAGATCTGAGCTTATATCTGGTGTAAGTTTTTCATAGTACAAGTTTGCTTGATGATGGGTTTTCTGTTTTTATATTTTTGAGAAAGTCTTTATCTACTTACGTTTATGAAGGAGTTTTTTTTTTTTTGTAATGGATATAGATTTCCAAGTTGAGAGTATTGATTTTCTTCTCAGCGTGTTAATACTGTTGCTCCATTGCCTTATGGTTTTCTTGTTGTTGACATGAAATCCAGGGGCTTTCTTGTCTGCTTTTGCTTGTGTGCTGTGTTCATTTTTGCTCTAGTGATTTTAATATTTACTATTAATCACTAGTTTTTAGTAACTTGTGATATGCCTTTATCTATTTTCCTTTGTGGTTGGCTTTCTTGGGGTTTGTTAATTTTCTTTGCTCTACGGGTTTACATTTTTTTGTCACATTTGGACAATTTTAGTGGCAACTTGTTCAAAATTTTATTTGGAACCCCCACAACTTCTCTCCTCTGGAAAACCAATTACTTATAGGTAAGACTATTTGGATACCACATATTCCTGAATCTCTTTTTTCCCCATTCTTTTTTCTCTCTGCAGCTATATTTGTACATTTTTTTTAATTGCTAAATCTTCAAGTTAACTGTTCTTTTTTATTTGGCTCTTGTATTTAATTTGTTGCTACGTACATCTAGGAATTTTTGTCAGACATGTTTTTTAGCTCTGGAAGCACATCTTTTAAAAATGTTTTCCATTTCTGTCTTCACCATTTTAATGTTATATCTTTATGCATATTGAGTATATTTAGAGTAACCTTTTAAAAGTCCTTGCCTACTAATTTCATCATTTCTGTCATTTTTCAATCTACTTATATTGACTATTGCCTTCTTTTGGTAATAGATTAATTTTCCTACTTTGCATGTCTAGGAATTTTTGACTGGATGCTTGAAATTGTGAATTTTACATCGCTTCATCGTGAATTTTGTGGTATGTGTTATTGGCCTTTGTTCTGGCCTGCAGTTAAGTGACTTGTATTAAGTTTGATTCTGTTGAGGCTTGTTGTCTTTTAGGGCCTATCTATAGTAGGATTTAGTCCAGTGTTAAGTTTGCTTCTGTTATTCAGACTTCATCCCTCTGAAATCTTTACTGAAAGTCCCTCCTTGTACTCATTGGGATATTCCTTCTCTGGTTGCTGGAAAGTCAACCTGTGTAAGCTCTTGAAATTACTTGACTTGCAATCTTCTGATTATTGTTCTTTTTTCCCCCAGCAGTTGTTGCTTTCCCTGCCTCATGGAAATTATCCTAAGCAATCACAGCCAAAGACTCAAGGTGTTCCCTATGGGGATTATCAGAGCCCTGTTTCCATATATCTTTCTTATCTCTAACACTCTGTACTGTAACCTTTACCCACATTACCCTCCCCAAACTGATTTTTTCCTGTAAGGTTTCTTTGGTTTCAGACTTCCAGAATCTGTTTAGGTTCTCTTACCTTGAACCACAGTCTAGAATTGCCTCTAACTTAAAAGCTGGTAATATTATTGGCCTGACTTCATTTCTTTTCTTTCTTTCAATATTTACAATCTTATTATTGTTGTCCAATGTATGTAGGCTTGGTAAATTTAGAAAATAAAAATATAGGACACCTTGGTTTGGAGTATGACTCAGTGGTAGTGTTCTTACCCAGCACACCTAAGGCCCTAGGTTCTATCCCAGGCACTGAAAAAAAAACTATATANAATTATATAGTATATATGTATGAAATATATATATATATATATAGTATATATGCATTATATGATGCATTACATGTATGCATGTATGTGTGTGTGTATGTATATATATATACTTTTATGTATATATGTATATATGAAGCTTAGTAAATTATAAATTTGAATTTCCGATAAAAGCAAGTAGTTTTTTAGCTTTAGCATGCTTCATATGTTTCATGGGAAACAAAATAAAATCAGCTCAAATTTCAACATCCTGTATTTTATCCCATGACATTACCTACATTAAAAGCATTTGTTTCATTTTTTAAAATCGTTTCTACTTGTTTACTGTGGGAGGACATTCCTGTACTAATCATTTCTTCATGGTTACTATCAGTAGTCCTGATGCTATTTATTTAGAATTTCATATTGTTTTCTTCAATTAACTATCCTAAAAGACCTTGAAATGTGTTTAGTGGCTAAGTAACAATATGGCTCAACTTGATCATTTTGAAGCTTATTTTTAAAAATCTTTCTTTAAATGTTTCTAGAGTAGCCTGAATTCCAAGATGAGTTTCATTCACTATTCAGGTGTGATCCTTCTGGAGTTTCTATAAAATATCATACTTTCCCACAAATTCTTTATTCTTTCACTAGTCAGAGCACTGCTATGACCCAGCTCTGATAATGATTGTCCCACCCCTGGTAATTGAGTTTTGAAAATTGTTCAAATCATTGGGATCTCTCTGGTAATTGTTCTTTCTGACTTCATGGAAGTCCACCTTACGTAAACACAGAATAGTGTTCAGCCAATGACTTAAGAGGATCCCTATGAAGATATCTGGAGCTTCTTCTCTACATGACTCCCTCCCTCTTCTCTGGTGCTTTTTTCTGCAACCTCTAGCCACCTCAGACCCCCCAAACTCCAATCTGTCTCTTCAACTCAACAGGGCCACCAGGCTCTGCTTTGAGTTCCCTTCCCAGGGCTGGGGATATAGCTCAGTTGGTAGAGTGCTTGTCTTGCATGCACAAGGCCCTGGATCCAATCCCTAGCACCACGAAACAAAGAGTTACCTTCCTGTCCTGCAGCCTGTAAGTGACTCCAGGCATGAAGGAGATGGACCACAGGACTTGTTTTGCCTGATTCCTTTCTCTCAGGCCACAGTCCTGTTACTTCCTTTTGTCCAATGTCTGAAAATAGTTTCATATATTTTTCCAGTTTTATGGTTATTTATGGTGAGAAAGCATGTCTAATATCATTTATTTTACCATAAACAGAAATAGGACTTTTTATGCCTTTAATAAGGGAGCTACATAAAGTTCATCACCCTCTTTAAAATTTTGCATTTGAAGAGTATATGCTTTATGCTTATGTTGTTAACTTTATATCCATTTTGTTTCTTGTTGGAAAATGAAGTTAGAAGAATATTATTTGAAAATACTGTGGCATATTATCATCTGGGCTATGTGCTCAAGATAGGTCAAAATGGTCACTCACCAGGACCCAGCAAAATGCCAGGAACAGAGTAGATATACAATAACTATTTAATGAATATCAGAATCAGTTAATAAATAGCAATGTTTGAGTATGGGAAACGGGCTGTTTGTTTCTAATTTGAAGATCTAGTGACTTAGACCTTGCCTTGTGGGCAATTAAGACTAGTGTAAATAAGGATAAAATGTACTCAGAGTGGTGCTATTTAGAACTGTGATCTGGAAGAGGGTTTAAAGGGGGATCTACTAATCTAATGTGTTCAGTCTAAGAAAAACAGAAAGCCAACAAATAAAAGAGTTGCTAGTGAAAGTAATCAACAAATTATACATTACAGGCTTAGGATGAACTTTGGTTCTGGAACAAGGTGAAGAGGATTATCGTCTGAGTGTCTTGTCACAGGATAATATGAGCCAAAGTGGTATTTGGAAACTAGGTATTTGGATCTTTAAAAGTCTTTCCATTTCAAATTTTCATTCATTTATTCACTCATCAAATCACTTTGTGATTGAACATGTCCAATTCCCCCAGCTAATTTAAGGATACATAAAAGATTGAAACTCCCCTTTTGTCTTAGAGGAAAAAGCATTATTAGATGAAAATATGTGTGTAATAACTAATTGCAATATAGTTCTTGATGGAAGGCTTTGGTTTTCCATTTGAAGGTCACTGCTGAGTATGGTGGGGGAGAGAAACAGTGGTTTAAATAGGGTCTACGTAATTCTGAATTGAAACTGCAATGTGATATGTGGCACATATCTACCTATGTGGCACACTACTATAGTACCTCTAAGAAGTCAGCAGAAAATGGGCAAAGCTGAAGAGGTACTGGCTCTATTATTCCTAACTATTGAGATTTTTGCACTGTGCTTCAACTAGAAAAAATGTCTAAGTCGCATTATCATATTATTTAACATTAATCTCATAAAGATGATTGGTTTACTTAAAAGCTGATTAGATTAGTGCTATTATCATAACAGCTAGAGTGATTTGAAAAAATACCTATTATTATTTTATAGTCCAAAATATTGCTGTAAAGGGTTTGAAGTGTAGTATATTCCATGGGTACCACTCAATGTAGGCAGGACAAAAGTTCGTTGAAGAATATGGGAGGATATTATTTTATTTGAGTATGATTTTTCTGAGACACTAGTTAATCCAGTTACCTTTGCATTCATTAGTGAGAATACTGGAAATTTTTTTTTCTTTGAAGTTTATGTTTTTCATTAGGAAATGAAATATTAATTAATTAGACAAAGATTGGTAAACAGAAAGCAGTGAAAAGAATAAATACTCATTTTTTCACTATACAAACTAATCAATATTAATTAAATATATGTATCCTTGCATTCTTTTTTTCTATGCACAGTTATGTATTTGTTGGTTGAATTATTGTTTGGATTGTAGCATACAAATAATGTTGCATCTTTTTAAAACCTTTATTGTTTTAACATATGTAATGGCAAGTGCACAGTAGGTTTAGCATATTACTAAATCACTTAACAGAAAAAAAAGGGAAGGCGGGAAAACAATTAAAAAGAACTTTATACTTTGTATGTTATGTACCTCTTTAATTAACTCATTTAATTATCACAACAGCCATGTATAGACAAATGTCATCTCTATTTTTAAAATGAAATAAAATCTTAGTGAAAGACTTACCTGAGTTTACTGAGTAACCTTATAAAAACCCACTAGAGATCAGAACTCTGGACTCTAGAATGAGAAGTGTGTCCTTATAGATCTTGAGAGAAGCAGAGAGAGATGGAGAAGGAGAGATGAAGGAGCCAGTGTGGGAGATATAGCATGGCTGGAGAGGGGTGAGCCATCAGGATGTAATGGGTTTGTCCAAAAAACAAAGTTCCACACATTTAACTTTCTTGACTAAATATTAGAGAAAATGCAATTGAACAAGGAAGAAGAAATAGTTCGAGTTCTTGTCCCATTAGTTTTTTTTTTTTAGCTAAATCATCCTGCAGCCATTTATGTATTTATATCATGTTCAGAACCTGACCATTTTAGTAAGTAATGTCAAAATGTCCTATTATTTTTAAGAAAAGTGTCTTGCAATCTAATTAGTCTTTATTTTTAAAGTGTTTGTCATTTTAAGGATCTGTGAAGATTTATGTCTTCTATCGATGAAGATAAAGGGTTTATTTGTCTTCAGGCTGATTCTGCTTAGGTATAGGCAGTCACCAGAGAGTTAGTTCAAGTTTTGTGCTTTAATGTTGGATGGTCTAGATGCTACTTTGAGATTCTGAATTGGTAATATGCTATTCTTCACACCAAGTAATTGAGGGATCCACCAATCCATTTACATAAATCTTAAGAACTTCAGAGAGAAATGAGGAAAAGAGCTACATTTTTCTAGGGAAGTGTTACCTTGAATTTCTGTATAAATAACAAGCTTGAATAGCTCATTCTCTAGGCAAACTCGTCAAGTATGAATCCTCAAAATCCAAATTATCATTGCTTTTGCCATAATCTTTTGCCTAATAATTCTTTTTAAAATCCCAACAATTCCTGATATGCATCTGACACCTAGCTGGATGTCTACTGAGCTGTGGAAACTCGCTCACTTATTTAGTTTTCAGTCTGAGGAGGGAGAAGGAAGACGTTCTGTGGGAATGACAGTGTACATGAATCCAGGAACAGGTACTTGACTCCTGCCTGGAATTCTTAAGGTGGGGAATCTGAGTGGAGTGGCCTGGGACAGCAGGAAGAAAGAGAAAGGAAGAAAAAAGCAGATGAAGCCTTTGATTTGGTTGAAGAATGTATGAATATCCTGTGGGTTGACCAAGCAATTTAAACGGTAACAGCTCAAGATATTTTGATGGCACTGTGTCCCTGAAGATACCATTCCTGGCAACGGGTCCTCAGCAGTGTGAAGCTGTAAAAGTATCTGCCGGTAGCAGGAAAGGAATAGGGTGTATTGTAAATGGTCCAATGGAGGTTGTTTTGCTTGTTTGAGGAAATTTTGTAGTAGGGGACTCAGTGTACAGCCCGTGAAGGAGCTGCACAAGGGCTAGTGTTTGCCACACTGAGAGAACAAATAGCCAGATGACAGTGGCACTCCTGCCTTGCTTCCCATGTGCATGCCTCCTCCTGAGTTCTGGTAGGAGGAAGAGGACCAAGCAGCAACAGAGAGGAAATGAAAGAGAAAATAAAAGGAGGAGAGAAGAAAAAGTTGAAAGAAAGGAACAGGAGAAGCCCATCTTCCTCATAGAGGTTTCTAAGACAGCTCATGTACAAATTGATGTGAGGGTAGACTGTTTGAACTAGGTAGGAAATGGAAATTTTGATCTAGACTAGACAGTATAATATCTGAAGGTAAATTCTCAGTTACAAGTGTAATTTTTTTTCCCCCTCTTACGAATGAAAGTAACCAGAATGTTGAAGCCATCACTCAAAGTATTGTCAAGGATCAGAAAGGAGATCCAGCAGGACATATGTGAAGAAACTGATTAGAGGAAAGGGTGTTTCTGGTTTGTTTCACTTAGAGTTCAGACTGTTCAAAATTCAATTGTATCCACTTTTGTTACATAATATGGTCAGAATCATGTGTTAAATGTTTACATGAAATAAATCAATGTCTTTTCAATAATACCAAAAATAATGAGTATTCCCATTTAAAGATGAGGAAGAAAAGGTTTGTCAATGTTAGTAGTAACTAATGATAAAATAAGTAGTGAATTATTTCTAGGTTCTTGTATTTGGAATGTTTTCCAGAATAGCTAATGAGCCTGCAGAACTAAAATTTCCATTAATTTCTGGGAATGCTGAATTACAGGGAATGGGATTTTAGTGACATTAATCAAAGTACTTACTATATGGAGATCGGCACGATTCTTTAAGCATTAGAGCTATTATGTTTGTTTTGCCTCTGACTCATAGCTACATGTTCCATAATTATCTAAGATTTTGCCCTCTTCCCATGGACTTACATATCAATATTGCTATCAGCCAAATCATCCCATCATTTAGCATTAGAGCTGTCTCCACTCTGAATTATTAAGTATGCTGACAACTGAGCTGAGTAAGAGATGAGTTGTAGTCATCATGAAGTACAATGAATTTCTTGAATGTATTCCTCCTAACTGAAATTTTCATGTCGTTTGACTGACATATCCCCAATCCTCCACACCTTGAACTCTGGTAACCACCATTTTATTCTGTATTTTTATAAATTTGACTTTTCACATTCCACATATAAGTGAAATCATGTCATGCTTGTCTTTCTGTTCATGGCTTAACATTATGTCCTCCAGGGTCATCCATGTTGCCTTATGACAGAATTTTAATGCTGAATTCATCATGTATTTCACATTCTTTATCCATTCATTTGCTGACAGACATTTAGTTTGATTCCATGTGTTGACTATTATGATTAATGCTGCAATGAGCACATTAATACAGATATATCTTTCACATACTGATTTCCATTCCTTTGGTTTTAGACTTAACTCAGTGGTAATATTGATGGATCACATGGTAGCTCTTTTTAGGTTCTTTGAGAAACATCCATACTATTTTCCATAGTGTTAGTATCAATCTACATTCCCCCAGCTGTGTACAAGAGTTCCCTTTTCTCTACATCCTAACACTTATTATCTTTAATCTTAGTGATAATAGCCATTTTAACAGGTATGGTGATATCTCATTGTGGTTTAATGTACATTTCCCTAAAGATTAATGATGTTGTACATCTTTCCTATACCTCTTGGCCATATGTATGTCTTTACTTGAGAAGTTTCTTTTCAGGTCCTTTGCCTGATGGTTAATAAGATTGTTTTCTTACTTTTGAGTTGTGTGAGTTCCCTATATATTTTGGATACTAACCCCTTTACAGATGTATTATTGGCAAATATATTCTCTCCTCTTTATTTTATTGATTATTTCCCTTGCTTTATAGAGGAGTTTTAAAATTTGATGTTATGCTTTTTGTCTATTTTTGCTTTTGTTGCCTTTACATTTGGAGTCATACCCCCAGAATCACTGAACAAACCAATATATGGAACTTTCTCCCTCTGTTTTCTTCTAGTAGTTTTAAAATTTTAACAAACCTCTGCATTCTTAAACAAAGCTTCCTCAGGACCCAGTGCTGTTATTATGTGTTTTGTCTTCACTACACATTTAGCATCTTAAATACTGGATTCTCTGAAACTGGGAAGCTCAATTTTGATTTAAGATTAACTACCCTTGCTGATGAGAAGATAAATCTTCTGATATGTGTAAGGCATCTCTCCTTCCTTGTTTTACTCTCATTTATGTTTGCTCATTTCTTCGTTTCCATTCTTGAGTTCAAATATTCATTTCAATAAACCTTTATTGAATTTGTTTAATGAGTATTTGTGAATATAATGAGAACTTCAGAAGACACAGGACCGACTATTCAGTTCAATCAATCAAAATTATTGCTACTAATTCATGTGAAGGATTCATGTCTGAGATTTCTATAGCTTGACTTGGCGCTACCTTTCTGATTCATGACTTCTAGATTAGTGGGAAATAACATCACTCATCTTATTTGCATAGACAGGCTTTGGGCATCACCTTGATTTTTTTTCCATCTCTAGTCATTCACCAAATCCCATCGATTCTGCAAGTTGTTGTCTTCAGAATCCACATTCTCTCTCACCTTACTACCACTAATTGGATTCTGACTACCATATTCTATTGCATGTGTTTTTACAGAGTTTCTTAATTGAACATCTTGGAATTAGTTTTTTCTACTCCCATCCATTTTACAAAGAATATTTAGAAAATGAAGATCTTGTCGTGTTAATCCTTTGATGAGTAACTTTTCAGTAGCTATTTATTACCCCGATATGCCGTTCTAAATCCACAGCAGATGTTTAAGTCCTCTATGACATGGTTCTGCTTTCCTACAGCATCCTGCCTCCGCACTGTCTTCATATGCTGTGTTCATAGACATAGAGAATGACTTACTCTAACACAGAAAGACTTTTTATGTTATTGCTCTGTTATTCCTCCTGCCTTGAATATCCCCCTTCTGTTTCCTGGCAACACCTTTCCCTCCCTTTCAATTTTTGCCTGGTTAGTTTTTAATCGTTTTAGTTTTCAAATAGACATTATCTCTCCCATGAACAGAGTTGGTTTGCTGGTTACATGGTCCCTCTGGCTCTGTACTTTTTCTGACTTATCACTTACCCTGGACTCTTAGCTTCAAGAGGCAGGAGCTTTTTTTTTTATTTTTTAATGGAAATCCTAGTGTTTTACACATTTTAGGTACTTAATAGTACTTGCTAATTTAGGAATTTTTTTCTGAGCCTAGTACTTTTGTGGATTTCTAAGCCTCTATAAAGAATTTTAAATATTGATGGACAAATGTATACTCTCTCTCTCTCTCTCTCTCTCTCTCTCACACACACACACACACACACACATACACACACACACACATTTACCCCGATAATTGCATTTTATGTACCATACTCAGGGAACTTGGGAAGAGTGCTATGCAAGCCTAAGGATCGGATTGGCAAATAATTCTTTACTTCATCAGGTTGCTAATCCTACATGCCTGTGGTGATAAACCCCAGAAAATCCGGATAATCCTATATAGTATTCAGAGAGAGTTGGAAACAGCTATAAATACATATCAAACTGTCAAATACCATTATCATTTAGACAACTCTGCAGTCCCTTCCAAATTTTATTAGGCTATCTCTGCTTCACTAAATCTTTCTGAGCTTTTTCCCATTTTTTTCCCCTCTCTGTTGCTCCCTTTGCTTTCTCTGTTCCTGCTGTATCCCCTCCCCCCTACCATTTCTTCTTTTCCTCCATTTTCTTTATTTTACTCATTTGTTTTTTGATACCCTTTCCTTCTGTCTCCATTGTTGCCTCTAGTTCTGTCATGCTCTCTGACAATACTCTTCCTTCTTTTCTCCTTTCCTTCCCTGCCTCATTACATTTCCTTTTATATGAGGCTTTTGTGTCTTTTCCCCCCCATCCCCATCTTGTATTCTCTTCTCTTTCTTTTCCCACTTGCTGCTTTTGGTGGAGTAGTGTGAACATCTCTGTGTGTGTGTGTGTGTGTGTGTGTGTGTGTGTGAAGGTGTGTGCGTGTGGGAGAAGGCCCCTGCTCTCCTGTTTATTCTACATCAGCATCCATATGACTCACAGGCAGGCAAAGTAGTTGAAATTCCACAGATAAGCAAATAATTCTTGGCAGTTTCAAAATGAAAGCAACTGCACTGCCAAAAGCCTTCTGTTTACCACACAAAACAAATGTTGTTACTATTTCAATTCCAAAAAAGCATCTTAAAAGCATCCTTTCACAAGACTATTGTTCTAGCCTTTATGTCTAATTAGATGTAAAGAAAATCTTTTGTTATTTTTGTTACACAATTTAGGCTTGGCTAATAACCAGAGATAAATAATAGTTTACCCCTGCTGGGTTCTGTAGCAACACTCTTCTGAATAAAATAATGCACGTGCGTAGTACAAATCCTGTGAAAGGCCTTTCTTTTCTATACTTATTTTTCTTTCATTCTAGTCTTGATTCCTTTCACCTCACAATAATCATCCTTTTCTTTCTTTTTTTCTTTTTTAGGATCTTTGCAGCATGGTTTCCATAAATGTTTTTGGGAAAACAGCCTAGTTTTTTTTTTTTCATTCCACATTTTGTGTGTTTTCAGCTAGAATCTGCCATAAGACTATTTATTGGCTTCTTTAGTTTTAGCTAAGCTATTCTGTTGAGGTCGAATTGAACAGGCATGGTAAGTATCGGCCTCAGAATAGGAGATATTAGCTTGTACTATTAGCCAAATAAGATACACCAGTGGGGTTTTTCTTTTCCATCTGCACACTTTTCTCCAAACCCTGCCTCCAAACCAAGGTAAAAATTCTTCTGTTGAGATCCTTTTATTCAGTGTGCTGTTTATTTTCTTTGCTTACAGTTTTAATTTTGTTTTTGACACAAGCAGTGCATTCTATCGGCTCTGAACACAGCAAATGTCTCTGGTTTTCTACCTCTTTGTATTTGTTGCTGTTCTGATATTTAAGGATGAAGAAGGTAGCTAATGTATGGCAAGCACCCAAAACCCTGTAACAGATGTCACCTGCAGCTGAGGCAACGGAGCACATTTTATTTTAGCACATAGCTAAAAGTCAGGAGACCTGGGCTTTTGTTCTGACATGACCACAGACTTCCATTTGGCTTTGGGCAAATCCCTTGACTAATCTGTGTCTTTAAGCCTTTATCTGCTTTACATAATTGGCATTCTCATTATGAAATCAAATGAGATGCTATGCCTGACATATTTGAAGAGAAAATTTAAGTACTATTTTAACAAAACTTAAATTTCAGGCTTCCATAAAGTCAGAATTATACATAGTGTTTGACCTATGTCAATTCCAAAATAAATCACTTTCCATGGGAATGAGCATCCTCCTTTTGAGAAAGAGGTGATTTAAACATTTATTGTGTCCCATGCTCCATAATGAAGAGACCATTATCATTGTTTCTGTGTTGTCTTCTGAGATTAACAGCTGAAGTAGATTTTACGGTGCCTGTTCTCCAAGTGAAGAAATTGAGGATGAAATGAATTTTGGAATTAGTTCATGAATTTGCAAACAAATTAATAATGGCAGAACAAGAATTGTACTCCAGGGTTGCTTGACTCCAAGGTCAATGCTTTTTCCATTACTCCAACACTTATGTACTCAATTGTTTTAATCCATTTTGTGCAAAATACCACAGTCTGGGTGATTTATAAAGAACAGAAATTTGTTTCCCACATTTCGGACATTGGCCAAGATCAAAGCACCTGCAGTTTAGAGTCTGATTAGGGCCCATTCTGTGCCTCCAAGCTGGCACCTTGAATGCTATATCCTCTGAAGGGCAGGAACACTGTTTTTCACATAGTAGAATGGAAGGGAGTGAATTCATCCTGAATGCCATTTTTCAAGAGACATTTATCCATGGTTGAGGGCAAAGCCCTCCTGATCTAAACCCTTGCCATTAGGATCCATTCTTCCACATTCTTGCATTGGAGATTACTTTTCCAACACTTGAGGTATGGACAGGACAAAACATTCAAATCATAGGGTCAATAGTGCATAATTTCCTATCCATCTGCCATTGCTCTTTTTCCTACTATTTTTCTATTGTGCTTAATAAATAAGATTAAATCATATATATACATATATATTTAGCCAGGGGGACTTTTCCTTCTTTTTTCAATATCCTTTTGAACTTTATTTATTTTCCCCTAATGCTCCAACAAGCTGTCTTTAAATTAGGTGAAATAGCAAAGATAATAGTAGACAATGTGTTTCAATTTCATATTGCTTAATTATGTTATTTAGTTTTGAAAGCCTGACTGTGTTTGGTAACACATATAGAACAAAGTACAATAGTCATGGCACTTTACTTCCTCAAGTAAATAACAAAATTACATAGAAGAGGTTGTGAGGGGAATGGGAAAATAAACAAGGAGAGAAATGAATTACAGTGGATGGGGTAGTGAGAGAAGATGGGAGGGCAGGGAGGGGGGATAGTAGAGGATAGTAAAGGTAGCAGAATACAACAGTTACTAATAGGGCATTATGTAAAAATGTGGATGTGTAAACGATGTGATTCTGCAATCTGTATTTGGGGTAAAATTGGGAGTTCATAACCAACTTGAATCTATTGTATGAAATATGATATGTCAATAGCTTTATAATGTTTTAAACAACCAATAAAAAAATAAATTAAAAAAAAAACTATTTAAATAAAGAATTTAATCAGAATTGGATAATTTAAATCTTTTTTTTTTAAAAAAATTTTATTTATTTAATACATGACAGTGGAATACACTTTGATAATTATACATAAATGGAGTATAACTTCTCATTCGTCTGATTGTACATAATGTAGAGTCACAATGATGGTGTAATCATATACACACAAAGGGTATAAATACTGTCCGATTCATTCTACTATCATTCATACCCCCCTTCCCTTCACTCCCCTCTGGCTAATCAAAGTATTTCTTCATCACCGCCCCCCAATTGTGAATTACCATCCACATATCAGAGAAAACATTTGGCCTTTGGATATTTGAGATTGGCTTATTTCACTTAGCATAATATTCTCTAGTTTCATCTATTTACTGGCAAATGCCATAGTTAATATTTCATTCTGTGTATATACTACAATTTCTTTATCCATTCATTTGTTGTAGGGCACCTAGGTTGGATCCATAGTTTAGCTATTGTGAATTGAGCTGCTATAAACATTGATGTGGTTGTGTCATTGTAGCATGCTGATTTGAAGTCCTTTGGGTATAAATCAAGGAGTGGGATAGCTGGGTCAAATGGTGGTTCCATTCCAAGTTTTCTGAGGAATCTCCACACTGCTTTCCAGAGTGGTTGTACCAATTTGCAATCCTACCAGCAATGTAGGAGTGTACCTTTTTCCCAACATTTATTGTTGCTTGTATTCTTGATAGTTGCCATTCAGATTTGAGTGAGAGGGAATCTCTGTGTAGTTTTGATTTGAATTTCTTTAATTGATATATATATATATATAAATATATATATATATATTTAACAGTTTTTTAAATATATATATATATTTAACAGTTTTTTAAATAAATATATATATATATTTAACAGTTTTTTAAATATATTTGTTGATTGATTGTATATCATCTTTTGAGAAGTGTCTGTTCAATTCCTTAGCCCATTTATTGATTGGTTATTTTTTGTGTGTGTGGCGTTAAGTTTTTTGAATTCTTTATATATTCTGGAGATTAATGCTGTAGCTCAGGTGCATGTGGTAAAGATGTTCTCCCATTCTGTAGGCTCTCTCTTCACATTATTGATTGTTTCCTTTGCTGTGAAGAAGCTTTTTAGTTTGACTCCATCCCATTTATTGATTCTTGATTTACTTCTTGCTCTTTAGGAGTCTTGTTAAGGAAGTCTGTTCCTCAGCTGACATGATGAATATTTGGGCCTACTTTTTCTTCTGTTAGGTGCAGGATCTCTGTTCTAGTGCCTAAGTCCTTGATCAACTTTGAATTGACTTTTGTGCAGGGTGAGATATAGGGGTTTAATTTCAGTTACATATGGTTTTCTAGTTTTCCCAGCACCATTTGTTGAAGAAGCTATCTTTCCTCCAATATATGCTTTTGGCACCTTTGTCTTGTATGAGATAACGGTATTTATGTGGGTTGGTTTCGTGTCCTCTATTCTTTACCATTGGTCTTCATGTCTGTTTTGATGCCAATACCATGCTGTTTTTGTTACAATAGCTTTGTGGTGTAGTATAAGTATTGTGATGCCTCCTTCTTCACTCTTTGTACTAAAGATTGCTTTGGATATTCTGGGTCTCTTATTTTTACAAATGAATTTCATGATTGCTAAAATATTGATTGCATTATTTAGTTCTATAGTTTCTTTGTTTAGTTTTTGTTTGGAGGATCTGTCCAGCAGTAAGAAAGGTGTGTTAAAATCACCTAAATTTATTGTGATGTGGTCTATTTGATTCTTGATATCAAGAAGAGTTTGATATATGTAGATGCTGTGGTTTGGATATGAATATTTATGATTGTTATATCTGTTGCTGTATAATTCCCTTAAGACATAGGAAATGTCCTTCTTTGTCTCTTCTGATTAACTTTGGCTTGAAGTCTGCTTTATCTGATATGAAGATGTAAACCCCTGCTTGTTTACATGATCCACATCAATGATGTGTTTTTTTTCCATCCTTTCACCTTCAGTCCATGGATGTCTTTGCCTATGAGGTTAGTCTCTTGGAGACAACATATTGTTGGGTCTTGTTTTTTCATCCATCTACCAGGCTATGTGTTTTGATTGATGAGTTTAGGCCATTAACTTTCAATATTATTATTGAGATATGATTTGTATTCCCAGGTCATTTTGGTTTATATAGAGTTTTAAATTTGTATTAGTTTCTCCTTTAATTGACTCAGTGTAGTTCCTCCCTTTGCTAGTTTTCACTATTTTTTTTTTCATTTCATCTTCATGGAATATTTTTGACAATATTCTGTAGTGAAGGCTTTTGGTTGCAAATTCTTTTACTTTTTGTTTATCATGGAAGGATTTTCTTCATCTTCAAATCTGATGTTTAATTTTTCTGGGTATAGAATTATTGGTTGGCATCCATTTTCTTTCAGAGCTTGATATTTGTTATTGCAGACCTTTTAGCTCTGAAGGTCTGGATTGAGAAATCAGCTGAGATCTGAATTGGTTTCTCCTATATGTAATCTGAAATTTTTCTCTTGCATCCTTCTTCTGTATGCTAGGCATTTTCATTATAATATGCCTTGATGTGGGTCTGTTTTAATTTTGTACATTTGGGTTCCTGAAAGCCTCTTGTACTTGATTTTCCATTTCAGTCTTTATTTTGGAATTTTTTTATATTATTTCATTGAAAAGATTGTGCATTCCTTTGGTTTGTATTTCCCACCCTCATCTATTCTGATAAATCTTAAATTTGGTCTTTTCATGTTATACCACAATACTTGGAAGTTCTGTTCATGGTTTCTTAATATCCTCCCTCAATGATCTATTTTCAAGATTATATATTTTGTCTTTATTGCCTGAGGTTCTGTCTTCCAAGTGGTCTAGTCTGTTGGTGAATATTAATTTGGTTTATTGTTTCCTTCATTTTGAGGATTTCTGCTTTTTTTTCCAGAATCTCTGCCTCTTCATATTAGTGTTCTTTCACCTTCTGTATTTTTTTCCTTGACTTTATTCCTTGTACTGTCCTTTACTTCACAGATCAGTTTAACTATGTACATTCTAAACTTATTCTCTGACATTTCTTCCACTGTGGTGTCAATGGATTCTGTTATATAGAGTAACTTGGTTTGCTTGGGGTGATTTTTTCCCTTGCTTTTTCATGTTGTTTGTGTGTCTACCCATCTAACAGAATGGATCTGAGGCAGTAGAGTGGCAACCTTGTGGACTTATAGTGTCTCTGAAGATTTACAGTACTTCACTGTTTAGGGAGAGACAAATAATATCAAGAACCAACTAAGAAATATATAGCATTATTCCAAATAGTTCCTATGATGTCTACAATATTAATTACCACAATAAACAAAAATGACATACTCAGTTATTGCCTATAATACAAACAGCAAGTTTTCAAAAGGGTTTGCAATTTCAAGTGGTGGACGGGGGAGAACAGAAGTGATAGAGGATGTGATGATTATGAAGGAGGAGGAGAGAAGACAGAAGTAAAAGATTAAAGGAAGAGTAAAAGAGAGAACAATAGAAATTGGCTGTTAGTAAAAGAAAAGAGAGACTCGAGGGAAACAGGTAGGAGAAAAAATATATAAAAAATTAAAGATAAAAGAATACAAAACTAAAACATAATAATTAAACATCCTTGTTCACAAAAAAACAATCCATGAAAATAACTGGTTTCAAAAATGATAGAAATGAGAAAAAAATATGGAAATATATAAATATTCATGTACCATCAAGGTCACAATTATGCAGAAAAAAAGAATTAAAAAATGAAAGAAAAGAGAAAAAAATCTTGATGAAAAGTTAAAGAATTCCTTGTATTGGAGTTCAAAACATTTTCATCTTCTCTTCTCAGCAGTTGTAGGTGGGGTCACCTGGAGCATGATGATGGATCCACCCTCTGGATTCCTGGTGTGAGAGAAGTAATCCCATAGGTAGAGTTCCTGGGGGTAGCACTTAGGTTTAGGCAGGCTCCAGGTTCTTTGCTGAATGCTAATTGGTTTGGAGATTTTAAATCAGCACACCTCCAGAACCCAGTACTTACTTGCTGGTCCATCCTGGAAGACTTTATCCAAGGATCTCCCCTGGGTTCCACTTGTGTGGTGTGGAGCCAGATCTTAGTTCTTTATGTCATCTGCAGACTCCCTCTTTCCCTTGTCTCTGGTTCAGTCTCCAAAGAATCTCTTTCACCCGCGCCCTTCCAAGTTCCCAGCCAGATGTGTCTCTGCCAGAACTTCCTAAAAGCAGTGGGATTGGAGGGGCAGGGGTTGAGCCAGGTGGGTTTTCAGTTGTCCCCTGTGTAAACCTCTGTTCGTGTTTGATTTTCTCCAGGTCACTTAAGCACACTCTGTGTCATGCAGTGTGTGTTTACTGGGCCTACATTATGGATCAAATTTAGGTTTGCCAAGAATTGGCCCCCTCAGCTGCTAGCCCCTGCACCATGGCTGCAAAATGGTTCCTTCCTTTGTCCTCCCCATGCCAGTTGGAGAGGTGGCAGCTTCTTTCCCCACACGTGGATATTGTGCAGCATGTCTTTCAGGTTTGCAGGGCAATGTCATTGATCTTTAAATGCTTCATATCCAGGCATGCCTTAGGCCTCCCCAAAATGCAGTTTCCTTTCATTCCCTTACCCCTCCTCTATGCTCACAGAGGGGCCACTCTGGCTGGTCCAGTCATGGTGCTTCTTGCCCAACCATGGGAGTGACTGTGCCACTGGGGATTTCTTCCTTATTTTATTATACCCAACCTCATGAGTCCTTGATCTGCTTTGAATGTCCAGTTTTAAATCCATTAAAGTTTTCACCCTTTTTTGTTCACCCACTTTGTGGAGAAGCTACATGTTTGCTTTCTTGGTTTCATACCACAGAGCAGCCAGGAATGTGACCATTTCTATTCTGCCATCTTGGGTCCTAGATCTATTTTAATTGAATTTTATTTTATAAACACACACTTGCAGTAATATGCCCAGCAGAGGCAAAAATCATGCATACATTAAATGTTGCTTAGAGTGTGATAGGTTATGTAAGAAATAAGGTGCAAATCAGAGGGCATGACAAAGTCTCTGAAAGCTCTTTATTATCGTTATACCTTTGTATTTCAGGTTCAGTAAGGGCATCCTAAAGTTATCTTCATTCTTTGTCTGTGAATAGGATTATGTCTTCTTCAAATTGATGAAGTTGAATTCCTTTGAATAAATGCCTTTTAGTGTGTCTTCTTTTATTTTGTTGTAATACTATAAGGGGCACTCATGATTATTTTCAACCTGGCATGATTGGTAGGGCAAGGGTTTGTTGTGTTTACTCTCTGGCTTCTTGCTGACTCTACAGATGCAGAGCTACAATGGTTTGTTAAAATGAATAAAATTATATATGGCAGTAGTAGTAAATCAGCAAAAGCATAGTAGAAGTTGGAAGAATAGTTATAGCTGCTGCTACCGCAACACCATCAACAATAGTAGAAACCAACATCAGGCAGATGGATGCCCAATACCCTCTCTCAATTTTTTCCTTTTAAAATTATTATTATCTTTAAGCTGACAGATAAAAATCATATCATTTATTATGTTATATTATGAAGTAATATGTGTGTGTGTGTATGTATATATATATATATATATATATATATATATATATATATATATATATCGTGTGTGTGTGTGTGTGTGTGTATTGGAATGACTAAATCTAGCTAATCAACATATGTATTACTTCACATTTTTGTGGTTACAACACTTAATACCTACTCCAGACACATAAAGACAAATGCAGCACGATCTCATTCATATGTGGAATCTGATACAACATCCCCTTTATTGATGTTAACTTCATACCCAGGAGTAGATCTTTGTTGGTGATGTGGCCTTATGTTCTTGGCTCATCAAGAGTAATAAATATTTTGAATGAAGTTGGAGTGATTATATCCTATTTCTTAGGCATTTGAAATTTGGAATGTCAAGAAAAAGCACATTTGGGGTACTGTGGCACTGAACCCCTGCAGCTGTGGCCCTTGAATGACCCTAATTGCTATGTGTCCAAAGCGCTGATTCTCAATTCTTCTACCAACTATCAAATTCTCTGCCTTTCCCTCTGGGTTTTCTCAGTTAACCTGGCCATTTGTTTCATTTACCTGCAAGCAAAAACATCCTAACTACTATAGTAATAATTATAATAACAGTATTTATCGAACTCTTAGTATAAGCAAACATTAGCTTGCCTCATATTCTGCATCATATTATCTCCACAATAATCTTATGGAGTGAGTATTACTATTCTTCCTATTTATTAGATTAGAAAACTGAGGTTAGCAGAGGTTAAGTAATTTAATTAAGATTAAACTTGCAATAAGGGTTAGACTGAATCCAGCCTCTGGTCCTAATGTTGATGATCTGAGCAAATATACTGTGCTCATTTAGAGCAGCTTATACCAGCTAATGTATAGCAAATGCTGGCATTAGGAATGGAAAGGAGAATGTAAAGGAAGTGTGGTTTGTTAGAGAAGAATGGGTAAGGTGGAGGTGGGGAAGATTTAACAAGTCCTTCAGAATGCTAAAAAACAGAATGAAAAATTTATAATAGCTGTTGGAAGAAATTTCTTGTCCATAAGGTTCGTAAGCAGGGGAATAAGTTACTGAGGGGTTAGTGAAATTAAAAGCTTATAATAAAATATTAAATTACTATTCATAAGGAGCAGTTTATGTAGACTTTAATGTGAAGGCAGGGAATTGGAATTGAATTCAGCCTTGAAAAATGTTGTGGACTCTTATAAGCGTAAAAAATTTAGTAGCTAATAAGATTTTTTTTTCTCTCCCCATAGGAGATGCACAGCTTGTGATATTAAAAATATCAAAATTATTTATTTTATTCTAAGCATCAATGATCAGAAATAGTAGCTTATTATAAAGACTGGGCATAAGTGAAATTTTAAATTCCTCTGCAAATATATGAATTAACATAGTCATGCAGATTATTACTATTTGAGAAGACAAGGAAAACACCCCCCAATATAGAGTCTTAAACAAGATCAAGGCAAGTAACCTTGATCTTGGTTCTCTGTAATATTCTAAATTGTTTTTAAAAATCTAGAAAAGACTGGTGATCCGCAGGAAACAATTCAGATTCACTAAGAAAAATAAGTCTATTATTCTCATTTTCTCCTTAGAGACTTGCTAAATATGTAGCAACAGAAGTCTAGTGATACAGGGGTGTAATGATCACAGTAATAAAAGAATCAAATAGGATATGGGAAAATATGGCTAATATGAATTTCTAATTTTAATTACCAATTGCACTACAGTTTGAAGGAAAGTCTTGAATGGATTTCCACATAAAGTTGTATTGTTGCTATCTCACATTATCAAATTATATGAAATGCTAGTTTTAACAAATCTTAAATATTCATACATGCATGATTTTCTCTCATGATTATATTTCTTTATTTTTAATGCCAACTTTGTAAATTGGAGTATGAGATACAATTAAGTACCCCAACCAAAAATATAACTCAATGATTTTTATAAACTGATCCCAGGATTTTAGCCAACATCCAGATTAAAAAAGAGACCATTATCAAGGCATCAAAAGTCTCTTCTGCTCTACTTCTCCTATTACTCTAGAACCCTAAGAAGTTTCTGGTCTTTAATATCTTAGGTGAGTTTAGCCTGTTGTCTCAAGTTCATATACATGGAATAGTATAGTTTTCTTTGTTTGTGCATGGCTTATTGTGCTCAGCATTGTTTGTGAGATTCATCCATGCTGTTGCATGTACCAATATTATGTTCATTCTCACTATTGTACAGTATTTCATTGTATGAATGTTGCTATGATATTTGTACTCCATTCTGCTGCTGTGCATTTGGATTATTTCTAATTTGAGTGTTTTATAAATCATGCTCATGTGAATGCCTTTAACATACATTATGTGAACGCAATTATATATTTCCATAGTTGTTATGTTTTGGATATGAGGTGTGTTCCCCCAAACTCTTATGTTAATGCAAGAATATTTGGAGATGAAATGATTAATTTATGAGAGTTATAACCTAATCTGTCCATCCTAAACTGGACTAAACTTAATGGTAACTGAAGGCAAGTGGGGTGTTTCTGGAAGAAGTGGGTCACTGGGGGCTCTGGAAGGGTTTATCTTCCCTGTGGCCACTTCTCTCTCTCTGCTTTCTGGATGCCATGAATAGAGAAGCTTTTCTATGCCCTTCCATCTGAAGTTTCACCTCTCCTTGGGCTCAGGCAATGGAATCAGCCATCTATGCACTGAGATTTCTGAAACTGTGAGCCCCAAATAAACTTTTCCTTTTCTATGTTGTTCATGTGGGGTTTTTTTGTTTGTTTGTTTTGTTTTGTTTTGTTTTTTGTCAAAGTGATGAAAAGCTGACTAAAACAGGAGTGTATATGCCAAGGACAGAATTGCTGTACCATATAATTTGCATATGTTCAGCATTACTTAAAGGGTTTTCAATGTGATCATTATAATTTACATCCCACCAAAAGTAGATGAGAGTTCCAGATCATCCATATTTTGAACAACAGTTGGTAGTCCCTTAATTTTAGTCATTTTGAGTATATATTCTAGGATTCTTTGTGGTTTAAAATTTTTTTAAATTTGAGATGTAACTTAAACACCATAAAACCTACTTCTAAAAGAATAATTCAGTGATTTTTTTAGTATTTTCAAATTATTGCATAACTATTTTTTAATTAAATTATTTATTTATTCTAATTTGTTATACATGATGGCAGAATGCAATTCATTTCATATTACGCATATAGAGCACAATTTTTCCAGTCACTGATTGTACACAAAGTATTTTCACACTATTTGTGTCTTCATAACATGTACTTAGGGTAATGATGTCTAACTCATTCCACTGTCATTCCTACCCCTTACTCCTTTCCTTCCCCTCCCTCCCCTTTGCTCTATCTAAAGGTCCTCATTTCTCCCGTGCTTCCTCTCCACTGTCATTATGAGTCAGCATCCTCATATTTGGGATTGGCTTGCTTCACTTAGCATTATTAGAAATGTCTGTTGAAATTCTTTGCCCATTTATTAATTGGACTATTTGTCTCCAACTTCATCTATTTACCTACAAATGCCATGATTTGATTCTCTTTTAATGCTGAGTAATGTTCCATTGTGTATATATATCAGAGTTTCCCTATCCATTCATCTACTGAAGGGCATCTGGGTTGGTTCCTTACTTTAGTATTGTGAACTGTGCTGCTATAAACATCGACATGGCTATGTCTCTGTAGTCATGATTTAAATCCAGAATATTTGCATCGCCCCCAAAAGAAGTCCTGTACCCATAGCATTTCCCCACCTTTACCCTTTACTCCTAGACCTTAAAATATAATAATGTACTTCTTGTTTTTAAAGACTTGACAATGTTAGACATTTTGCATCAATGAAATCATATAATTTGTGACTTTTTGTATCTGGTTCCTTTCACTTTGGCATAATGTTTTCAAGGTTTTTCCAGGTTGTAGCATGAATCAATATTTCATTTCTTTTCCTATATGAGTAATATTTTATTGTTTGATTATACCACATGGAGTTTATCCACTGATGGACATTTTGTTTATTTCCACTTTTGGTAACTATAAATAACATAGCTATGAACATTCATGTACAAGTTTTTGTGTGGGCATATACTTTCAATTATCTTAAGATATATATCAGAATTGTTGGGTAATATGGTAACTTTATTTTTAACATTTTGATTGAGGAATTGCCAAACTGTTTTCCAAAGTGGTTGTGGTATTTTACATTCTTCTTATTGATATATGAGGGTTCCAATCCCTCATATTCTCAGAAACTCCTTCCTTCCTTCCTTCCTTCCTTTTTATTATAGTCATTCTAATGAATGAGAAGTGGTATCTGCTATGATTTTGATCTGCATTTTCCTAATGGCTGATGATGTTTAAATCTTATGTGTTTATTTTCCATTTACATATCTTATTTGAAGAAATGCCTATTGTAATTCCTTGTCCATTTATTAATTAGACTACTTGTCTTTTTATTATTGAGCTATAATTTTTTAAAAAATATATTCTGGATATGAGACCTTTATCAAATATATGATGTATAAATGTTTTCTCCCTTTCAAAAGTTGTCTCTTAACTTTCTTAATATTGTCCTTTGCTGCACAAATGTTTTAAATTTTTATGAAGTCTGATCTATCAAACTTTAGTTTGGTTTCTTATTTAAGAAACCATGTCTAATACTGGGCCATGAATAATTGTTCATGCACCTATGTTCTTGTCTATGAGTTTTAGAAAGTATGCTTAAGTTCAGGATTGATTTTTGAGGTGACTTTTGTGTTTAGTATAGGTAGGTTTCCAACTTTATTATTTTGTGTATGAATATCTAGTTGTAACATTTTATTGAAAAGCTTCTTTCTTTCATGTGCTTAATATTTGCTTTACATAATATTTGTGTCCTTTGATGTTGGAAGCATATGTATTTACAATTATGTTCTTTTAATGAATTTACCCCTTTATTATTAAATAATGACCTTCTTTTTCTTTTGTCACATTTTTTGACTGGAAGTGATATTACTGTAGATTATATTAAAGGTTCTATTTATCAACTTTAGGAAGTTTTCTTCTGTCCTATTTTCCATAAGAGTTTTTTTTTATTGGTTCCTTTTATTTATATATGCCATTAGAGTCCATTTTGATATAACTAAACAAGCATGAAATATATCTTATTCTGCTTAGGACCTCAGTGTGGTGTATGTACATGATGGTGAGATTCACTGTGGTGTATTCATATATGTACATAGGAAAGTTATATCAGTCTTTCTACTGTATTTCCGTTCATTCCTCTTCTCTTTCCTTCATTCCCCTTTGTCTAAATTTTGAATTTCTACTCTTTTCCTCTCTCTCACTGTTGTGGGTTAGTTTTCATATATCAGAGAAAACATTTCACATTTTTTTTTGGACTGGCTTATTTCATTCAGCATGATAGTCTCCAAATCCATCCATTTATTGACAAATGTCATAATGTCGTTCTTCTTTATGGCTAAGTACTATTCCATATGTATATATGCCACAATTTCTTTATCTGTTCATCTGTTGAAGGGCAACCAGGTTGGCTCCATAGTTTAGCTATTATGAAATGTTTTGTTATGAGCATTGATGTGGTTGTGTCACTGCAGTATCCTGATTTTAAATTCTTTAGCTATATACCAAGGAGTAGAATTACATGGTTAAATGGTGTTACCATTCCTAGTTTTCTGAGGAATCATCATACTGCTCTCCAGAGTAGTTACACCAGTTTGCATTTCCATCAACTATGTATGAGTGTACCCTTTTCCCCACATTTATAGCTACTTGTTTTTTGATAATTGTCATTTTGGCTACAGTGAGATGAAATCTCAGCATAGTTTTAATTTGCATTTCTTTAATTGCTAGAGATGTCAAACATTTTTTAATGTATTTGTTGACTGTTCATATTTCTTCTTTTGAAAAGTATCTGTTTAGTTCCTTTGCCCATTTATTGATTGGGCTATTTATTTTTTTGGTGTAAAGCATTTTGAGTTCTTTGTATATCCTGGAAATTAACACCCCATCTGAGGTACAGGTGGCAAAGATTTTATCCCATTTTTTAAGCTCTCTCTTCATGCTCTCAATTGTTTCCTTTGCTATGAAGAAAGAGTTTGATGCCATCCCATTTTCCAAGAAGAATTTTTACCACCAATGGTTATGAAATTTTATCAAGTGCCTTCTTTATACCTATTGACATAATCATTGCTTCATTCTTTTTTTTCTGTTAATGTGGTTAGTTTTATTGATTTATAGAGTGCAAAGGACACTTTCACATTACTAAAATAAACCATATTTTCTATAATACATATTACTTTTTATGACATTAAATTATAATTGCTAATATTTTGTTTGCATCTATAATTATAAAAGATTTTTTCTATATATGGATCTTTAACATCAAAGCCATCCGGATTGAGATTTCTCTTCATTGTGAAAATGTTTTTATCTCTTCACGAGGCTGTGGTGAGTGAGGCCTTGGACTGAACACGTAGCCTCAGGCCTATTGAGAGAGACATGCCAGGTGTTGACAGGTGTCTTGGTCCCAGCCTTGCCATCCCTTGTGCCAACACTTGTTGCCTGCTGTCCCTGACAACAGTCATGCCTAGGGATCAGAAGAGTAAGCTATGTTCCCGAGCCAAGCGCCAGTAGGCCCGCGATGAGACCCAGGGCCTCAGGGGTGCTCAGGCCACTGCAGAGGAGGAAGTGGGGTCTCCCTGCTCCTCTCCTTTTGGTGAGGGTGCACCCCCCCAGCTCCCCTGCTGCTGGCATTAGCCAGGTATCTCAGAGAGCCCCACCCCCTAGCTCTCCTGGTGCAGGTGATTCCTGTAAAAGTTCTGAAGCAGGTGCCCAGGAGAGAATGCCAGGCAGCTCCCAGGCAGCAGCTTCTCCTGAGAGCTCACGTAGTGATCCTCTCACCAGGAAGGCCAGTCTATTGGTGCAGATCCTGTTGGAGAAGTATGAAACAAAAGAGCCCATTACACAGGCAGATATGCTGAAGGTGGTCAACAAGAAGTACAAGGAGTACTTCCCTGAGATCCTCAGGAGAACCTCTGAGCATGTGGAACTGGTCTTTGGCCTTGAGTTGAAGGAAGTGGATCCCAACAGTCACTCCTACATCCTTATTAGCAAGCTGGGGTCTCCAATGAGGGAAGTCTGAGTGGCAGTAGGGGCTTTCCCAAGACATATCTCCTGATGAGGCTCCTGGGTGTGATCTTCATGAAGGGAAACCGTGCCACTGAGGCACAGATCTGGGAATTCCTGAATGTATTTGGGATCTATGCTGGGAGGAAGCACTTAATCTTTGGGGAGCCCCGGAAGCTCATCACCAAAGATTTAGTGCAGGAAAGTACCTGGAGTACCGCTAGGTGCCTGATAGTGACCCTCCCAGCTTTGAATTCCTGTGGGGTCTCAGAGCCCATGCAGAAACCAGCAAGATGAAGGTCTTGGAAGTTTTGGCCAAGATCAATGATACCAACCCCAATGCCTTCCCTAATCTGTATGAGGAGGCTTTGAGAGATGAGGAGGAGAAAACAGGAGAGAAAGCTATGGGTAGAGTGGGTGCACCTGCCAGGGCCAGGGCTGTTTCCAAGACCCTGCCTCACAGACCCTCCCATATCAACTTGGGTCTGAGGTCCAGTGTTCACTTATGTTTGAAGAGCAGTTAGCTTTTTGTGGGATGGAGAGCAGTGGGCTGGAGGAAGCAAAATGTTGGTGGTCTTTTCCTGTTATGCATAAGTAGAAATTATCTTGTTTGGGTTTTTATTTTGCAATGTTGTTCCTTTTAATTGAAGATTCTTTGTGCTTCTGTTTATAACCTTGTCAGTGATCTGGTTCTCACATTCATTGCTGGGTAATGGGTCTGAAAGGTACAGTTGTAGTAGTTCTAAAAAAAATTTCACAGACCATGTTTTCTTCATGATCAGAACTAATCAACATGTTAACAGCACAGAGGTTTTCAAGGAAATGTGAAAGAACCTCACATTAAAAGTTGTGTATAACATTATGGAGAAAAAAATGTAAAAAGAGAAATGTAAAAGATGCTTAATACTTGGTTTGGTTTATTCCTTAATTCATAGTTGCCTCTAATCTTTTTTTGTCTTTTGCTTGCAATATTAAATGACATCTTGGATTTGCTTACTTTATTCTAATTTATGTGAAATTAAATAATAATAAATTAAAGTAATAACTCAAAAAAATGTTTTTATTATCAGATTCACCTTCACAATTTAGGATTGTTCAGATTTTCTATTTTCTCTTTTATCAGTGATTTTATTTCATCTCTACTGTCAAATTTACTGACATACATATTTTAATAATATTCATTGATTATCTTTTTAATTGTTCTAGCTTCCATAGTAAGTTCAACTTTTTCATTCCTGATATTAGAAATTCATGTTTTGTGCTCCTTTATTCATTTTTTCTTGATTAGCTTGGCAAGCTTGTTTTATTATTTTTTCAAAAATATAAGTTTTGTTTTTACTGATTATTCTTCATTTTTTGTTATCTAATCAATTTCTGATCATTTATTATGACATTGGTTCTATATACTTTTGCTCAGGTATGATTCTTCTAGAATGATATGGTAGCTTAGTTGGTTTCTAGTCTTTCCCTTTTTTTCCTGATGTATACATTTAAAGGGAATAAAACCTCTTCAAGCACTTTTGTTTAAAGGTATCTCCATAGTTTTGATTCACTTGTAGTTTCTTTATCACTCAATTTGAAATGTTCTAATTTCAATTGTTGTTGCTTTTTGCCTAAGTCAGTGATTGCTTTGGGAACTTTCTAGTTACCTTTTTGTTTTTGTTTTTGAGTTTTATTCAACAGTAATCAGAAACATATCTTGAATTATTTCAATTCTTAGAAATTTGCTGGGATTTACTTTTTGATACTGTGTACAATCAGTTTTAGAAAATATTTCATGAGTTCCTGAAAAGGATGTTTCTTGGTTTATATTTGGTACAGGTTCTGTGAGGATTTGATAATTATATTTGGTTTTTGTATTTTCTTACTTATTTTTGACTGCTTATTTTATCAGTTATTGAGAGAAGCACATTAAAATCTCCTATGTTCATGAATTTTTACATTTTTGTTTTGAGTTAAGTTTTGCTTTTCATCTAATCTAAAGCCCTACTATTTGATACACACAGAGTTAGAGTTCGGGCTTTTTTTTTTTTTTTTTTTTTAATCTTCCTCGTCTTCTACCATCCCCTTTATATGAGTTTATTTTTCTTTTTTTGTTATTGTAGATGGACAGAGTGCCTTTATTTTTTTATTTGTTTACTTTAATGTGGTGCTGAGGATCAAACCCAGTGCCTCATGCATGCTAGACAAGTGTTCTGCCACTGAGCTACAGCCCCAGCCCATTTCTTTTTTTTTCTTTTTTTGGTGGTGCTGGAGATTGAACCCAGGGCCTTGTGCATGTGAGGCAAGCTCTCTACCAACTGAGCTATATCCCCAGCCCTACCATCTCCTTTATCATTGAAAAAATGTCTCTCTTTATTTCATTTATTGCCTCAAGTGTTTTTATACTGCTGTTTTTATACTGTGTTTTATACTGCTATTTGCTACAGAGCCAAGAATATCCTTTGATTTTTTTATTTGTCAAATGTAAGTTTTTAATTAGGATTTTCAAATATATACCACAATGAAAATCATGAAACAGTATTGTGAACATTGTAGCAGTATAAATGTGTGTACTGATTCATCATAAAAAGATGGCATTGGGACCTGCTGAATACGATTTCTTTTTCATCATTTTAATTCCAATATTTTTGTCATCACTATATTTAGAGTTTCTTCCTTATATGTGGTATTTTGCTTTTGCTTTTTAAAATCAAGTATAATAATAAGACTTTTGTTTGGATATTTAAACTACTTTTATATTTGGTTATTGTTCCTACCACAATGCTTCTTCTGTTTAGGCCCCATTTATAGTCCATTTTTGTCTTGCCATAATTTTTTAGTGTTTAAATATTTTTATTCATCTGTTTGTCCCTTTGTCTAACTTACTAGAAATTCTTTGTTTTTGTTTTTCTATTTACTCATTCATCTGGGTAGTATAAAATGTATCCTGGTTTATTCGTTCTATGAAAACGATTACTTTGACCAATTCCTGGATAATGTCCTTGACATATTTAAACTTCTTTTATGACCTGTTGCCCACCATTTGTGTTGTCATGTATTTTAGTTATACATATTAAACATATAGTAATGTTTTAGAGATAAGTTATTTTGATTTACCGCCATGTGTTTAACATTTCCTATGTTGATTATTTCTCATTGAATTCCTATGTATTTCTTTTCTTTCCTGTTAAGGTCATTTTCTTCTGTCAGAATGTAACAAAATCCTTTTATTATTTCTTTTATTTCATGTCTGCTAAGCACACATTTTCTCAATTTTTGTTTATTTTGCTCTTATTTTCGAGGGCAGGTTTATCTAGTCCCTTTTTGGAGGTTGTCTTTCAGCAAACAAATTAGATGATATTACTAATACTCTCTCCCTTTCTTCTTCTAGTTCTACTTGTAGAAACAGCCCACCTGAAGGAAGTTTTTATTCTTGATAGTGGATATATATTTATCTAGTGTCACTTTCTTGTTGATCATAGAGACAAAATGAAAGAGACCAAATTATTGATGCTTTGGTCTTGTGGTAGATTAGATCCTAGAACCTGAGAGAGTTGGACTAATGGTTATCTTTCAGCAACCAGGTTCCTTGCTCCTCTTGTGCAAAAGAAGAAAGAAATTGGAATGCGGTTAGGAGTGTTGCTTCAGCAAGATGGCTCCACAAGGAAATGTAAGGATTGGCAGCCAACTGCTCTTCCCCTGATCCATTGTACACAACATTATAAGCTTTGGTTTTCTGAATGCATTTGTCTGAACATTGAGCCTATGTAGGTCATGCTTCCATTTGCATGACACGTTTTCTCTAATTCTGACAACTGCTCCCTTGTGGTGTCTCCTTGGACTGCTGGTTGTTGGTGTTATTTTGCCTCCATTGATTTCAGAAAAGGGTGGGAGCAATATATTGATTAAATTTTATCAAAACCTCACTCAGGAACTACTAGTCACTCTTTCTTCAATTATTATTGCAAAATTCCCAGGCATGTAATCCAGCGTAGCTCAACATAGGCTTTGTTATTAGCTTATGGTGACATTAAGCTATATCAATTATTCTGGCCAACAATTCAGAGGTTTTCCAAATTTTAATATAAATTCATTCTTAGTATGAATTTTCCGGAGAGAATTTAAAGTTCAAATAGTAAATGGCATATGTATGTTCTTAGAAATCACAGTCCAAGTCTTTAAAGTCCCAAATCAGATTTTCTTAAAATTTTGCTTTGAAATACCAAAGACATTAAACACAAAAATTCCCTCATGTCAGTTTCTTGTTCTGTTTTGTCTTAGCAGGAGGAACTTTGGAACAGTAGAGATGGTGTTGTGTATCCAGCTCCAGCACTAACATTATGAAGTTGGATTTCATTGCCTCTCTGATACACATAGAACTCAGCTGCTTTTGCAATTTTAACCTCATTGTTTGTGAGTCATATCGAGAAACAAATATAGCAAAATGTTTTTTCTCCAATGATTAACAAGCCTGCCTAGATGAAAACTGTATTTTCTCTATTACCAAATCCTTGACTCAGCTGGGTCAGTTTAGGTAAAAGCTACACCTGTAGATTTCAATATCATTTGCTGCAGACCACACACTCATGTCTTAACAACTTGAATCTTCCAACCATCCCACACTATTGTAAATAACCTCAGCTTACAAATGCTAGCAATGATTAGCTGTTGGTCATTCAATGTCAACATCCCACGGAACCAAGTTCACTGAAGGTGAGAGTCCTTATGTGTTCCCCAAATACAATTCAATCTCTTCCCTCTCTCCCTGCCCAGTACAAACTAGAGGACCAGATATGGGTATCTGAGGGTATAAATTATGCCAATTCTTTCTTTACCACTAGTAGAAATGGTGATAAAAGTATCACAGTTCACTGGGAGAAAATTATTTGTAGAACTTAGTTCAGAAAATGACTATGAAATGCTTTTGTCAGTGTCTCCCCATTGCTGGTCTATATTTTTGGACAAGTTACCTTGGGGAAAATTTGGTATTCCCAATCATTCTCTTATTTTGGTATTGGGTAGACAGGTCAGAGATTTAAACGTCATTGATTATGAACTGTTAATACATTATTGTTACAAAAACTGGAGCAATGGCTATTACTCATGAACCTGGCCACTCTCAGGAGATGCATAAGTGAAGGTTAGGCAAGAGGTTAGGAGCATTGCTCTAGGAAATTACCCATAGAAAAACATGAGAAAAAGGGAAATGGAAATTAGCTCTCAGAAATAAATTAAATATCTGACGACTAACTCCCCAAATTTACCACTTTAGCAAAAAGAAAAAAAAATTATTTGGAAAGTACATCAATTTCTTACGAAAATGATCCTTGTAATTCATACTTGTACAATAGCTATTGTTCGTACTTCTTAGGATGAGGTAGAATGCTTCTGATATTTTGCTGAGGAAGTGATGAGAAGAACTGAGCAGGATCATGGAAACCAGAGTTGTTTGGAGTAGACAATAGCAGGCTGAGGAATAGGTTGCAATAATGGCTGTTTTCAAGAAACATAGAGCACTTTATTATGTGGAGCTAGAAAAGGCAGAATTAGAATACAGTGATAGAAGATTCTAAGTATATTTAAATTGATTTTAGGACTTTTAAAAATTAGAACTTATAAAAGTAGAAATGGAACACTCACAAAATACTCATATTGTTTGATGTATGTGAGCAAAAGCTAGTTAATCAGTAAAATGAGAGAAGAGGATTTAGCAGGCGTAGGCCATTGGCTGAATCATGACAGTCTTCTGATTCTGACTGTGCTGGGTATTGCTTGGGCATTGCTCATGGAACATTGCCATAAAGCAACTTATCTGGTCTTTTACAGCCTCTTTATACCAACTCACTTGGGCTAGTTTTGGTTATAATCCTGAATGAAAATTTGGGCAGGCAGCAAGCCTTCTATGTTTACTTTGAGGAATGATGAGGATGCACAGAAACTTTAAGTTACAGAACAAAGTCCCAATCCCCTAATTAGGATGTTCTCTTCCACACTATAATTTGTCAACTCCAAATGTGATGTAAGTTTGAGGCATTTTCTTTTTTCCCCTCCTATCCTGGGCCTGTTGAAATGGGAAGGATGCCACTGTGGAAAGACGCCAGTACATTTCCTTGAGCTCACATTCTACCTGTCCTTCCTCATCTTATAAATCAAGATTTTTTTATACTTCTTAGGGATGAAAACCGGAAAGGTGATGAGCTAAAGAGAACTGAAATATTGTTATTTGACTGATAGATTTGTGGCCAACTAGTTTTGACACTTTTTGAATTGGGCACATCCCACAGGCACATTCTTTATCCAGTGTGAATTCTTATTTGCAGTAGTCTTTTGAGGATGATAAAATCATTTTCAGCTTCTTGCTCACTCCTTCCTCAGCCCCTGGGAATCTGGAGATGCATTTAACATCCCTCTTTTGATGTCTGTTTTCACCCTTTAAGTGCCTGGTGGGTAATATAGACAAGCCCATCAGCACCTTTCCCTCTGCTGGGTGTATAGGCCATGTCTGCAGGAGTCATTCATGGATCTTTTGTTTCAACAAATTCTGTGACTGCAGTTACTTATAAACCATAGCCCTTGAGCTTTTTAACACAATCTTATTAGGCCAGCCTCCCAACAAATAGTTCAATGATCTCCAAAAGTATAGGGAGCTCTCTACCTCAATTGTAGGCAGCACCCCTTCATCTACAAGGGATGGGTGGTTAGCAGAAATCCTCCCTTTCTAAAAAGAGTACCATGCATAATTCTTTGTAATTCCCACTCTTGGCCCTTTATAAACTGATTGCTAAGGGTTTCTTATATCAAGTATGTCATACATATTGTTTGCATACTTATTTTTGATAGTCTTACAGAGAAAGACTGTATTGCAAATATTTTTAATATGTGGTATTGATTGTCATAGGGCCACCGGCAAAATTTTAGTTTTGATATTCTGTTTTATAGTTGGCTGGAAAACATTTAATCAACATTGGATACATGGAGTTAACTGAAAGAAGTGTTGGGTTGAGGAAATATCTGCCAATAAAGAAAATGGCAGATTACCTAATACTACTGCAGACAAGTGACTTTCAAATAAATGGTGGGAGCAAGGTAGACAATAATTCCCTCATCCTAGCAAAGTTTCCCAACTTCCATTGACTTCTAATTGGTGACCCCAAACTATCTCAACTCAACGTGTTCAAAGAATTATGGCAATACTATCTTACCCTCAAGACACATGCTCCTTTTCCTGGTATCTGTGTCTTTGTTAAAAGCATCACCAACTGTTTAGCATGATGACTTGAAATTTGTAGAACAGAGATGAAAGGTTATTGGAGAAGACTCAGTCTTCTAGGATGTATCCCTGTGGATGCACTGGTGGCAAGTCTGTTAGTGTCAATCCTAGACTGAGAACATACAATTGCATGCTACATTGAGAGTTTCTTGTTGCCAGGTAACCAGATGCTACAGGATAATCAGCATTGTTTTTTTTTTTTTTTTGGTTTTTATTTTTATTTTTTTAACAGATCTAAGTCAGCAGCCAGTAGGGGGCAAAATGGTCTCCTTTATACATTATTGAAATTTTTTATCTCAACATTTTTTTTATAAATGTATGACATGCAAATATATGTGTATACAATGTGCTGGGGCAAAGTACATAAGAAAAAAAATCTACCCAGCTACAGACATATTTTCAATCTATGGAGAATGAAGCAGGAGAATAACATTATTTTCATTTTTATGAAGCCATGTGTAGGGTCAGTGGACTAATAAATGAAATCTGAATTATTCATCAGCCTGTATGTCATTCAGATCTTTAAAATCAATGCTGATGGAGTAGTAGAAATGTTTCAGTTCTCACCAAACCAATATAACTGTCTCATTCTTTCTTTCTCTTTCACTTTTAGCCATTTGCTTTTATTTGGGATCTTGGATTCTGGGTACATTTCCATACATTGTCCTAACAACCCTAACACACATTAATAATTTATGGGCCTGAAGTGTGGTAGGCATTTGTGAAGGAGCATTCCATACCCTGTAATCTCACAGTCATCCTGGATCTCTCATTCACTTTAGTTAACTTAGAGTCTAATTTATAAATTTTCTATTCTTGGAATATGTTAGACAGGGATGAGAAGAAAACAGATACTTTTTAGCAAACAGATATGCATATATGTACTGCCTCTATCTTGTTTTTAATACAAATCTATATGAAGAAAATGGAATTCTACCCAAGGGTAAGTTATTGATTGATTTTATTCCATTTCCTCCAGTTTTTGCTTCTGTCTTCACCCCTTCAGATGCATTTCTTTTGGACTTTTTAGAATTTCCTGCAGCAAATTCTCAGTACTTGCTAAGAAAATTTTGTCCTCAGGTTGCATTAGAACATGCCAAATTAAAAGGAATATTCAAGGTGGTGGAAAAATTTATTTCTGAGCAAATGAAATGTTATTTTATCTGTTAACTTTTTTTGAATGCTTGCTTTCAAAAACAACTACAAAAGAAACAAAAAAAACAACTTATAATTTATTGAATTACTGAGGATATAAGTAGAACAGTGGGAGATCCCTTATTACTGCATTCGCTTAGTGCTGTGGACTTGACTTCAAAATACCTCAGGTTAACAATGGTAACCAGCATTTATAGAGTATACACTCCATGTCAGGTATGTCTCAAGTATTTTAACCTATTGTACTTAATTTTCACAATGAAATGAGATAAAACCTATGCCTTTTTTTTTTTCCTCTTGCATATGAGGAGTTAGAGGCACAGAGTAGTTAAATAACCTGCCAGTGTCACACAGCTGCTAGAGGAGAAGCCAGATTCCAACTCAGTCTGTCTGGCTGTCAGGCTCTCACTAAAGACTGATATTTCTTCAGGCTTGGACATGGTGGTTCTCTGTGAATCATCTAATGATACAGAATCATTTCCTTTCCAATTAAATAATTTGTATTTTTTTTGTATTCTTCAGCATGTAAATTGGAATGCTTTCCAATTATGCTTCATTCTTTGTGTCTGAGGATGAGCAATATGCACATAAATGGCACTTTTGTGCAATCTTTAAAGACCTGGGATCTGTATTCATTGGGGATGGGATGTGGGAGTTTAAATGTTCAAAAGTTCCCCAGATTTGGAGGCAGTTGCTCTTCAGATGAGCCTCTGGAAACAACAAGTTTGGAGCAGATTTATGAAAGAATATGCCCATATCTAAACAATAACACATGAGATTTTGGCAAGGAACCAAATGGCACAGATGGATGTGGGTGGTAATTAGTTCAACTGGAGCTACCCTATAAAACGTTTCATCACACTGTTGGTTCCAAAGCAGTGTGGATTGTCCCTGGAGAGTAGCTGTGTTGACTGCCAATTTTCTAGTAGCTGAGCTCAGACACCAGGATGGTGTGCTGTTCACAATGGGCACTCCATAAATAAGATAATGGCAAAAATAAACACGGACCTAGCACTCACCCCCTGTAGACGCTTTAGGTGCATTAGCTCTGTGAATCCTCTCATCCTTCCTCTGTCAGATTACCGTCTGTGTCCATTTTTCTCATTAGGAAACTGAAAACAGAGATGCAAGGAATAAGTGAAAGAACTGGGATAAATTCGACTAATATGAGCTCCAAGAAAATGTTTCACCGATAACATGAAACACATCCCTGTGGTTGTCTTTCCTTTGCCAATCCAAAGGTGAAGATGGGGCCTTTATATTGTTACAGTTTTATCACATGATCTTCAAGATTTAAGAACTTCCTGTTCCTGACAGAGACTGCATTTTCTCCCTTTCTCTCCTGCCTTTCCCCCTCTCCTTCCTCCTCCCTCTTTTCTCCCTACCTCCTTTTTCCGTTTCCTTATTTCCTTCCTCTCTTCTTTCTCCCTTTCTTATATCAAAACACACCACATTACTCAAAAAATACGTGGAAGGGTGAAAGATTTCCTTCCTGAATACCTTAATATACTTAAAAATGTTACTTAGTGTAAACACAGCAAGCTAAATCCTAGCAGATACTTTTAAATCAGTGCTTGACACCGTGTCGTCATTTTTACTGGGCAAATAAGAAAGAGCTATGATGTTCTGTGCTTTGATACCTGGGTACCTCCTCAGATGATTCAAGGCTGGAGAAAGTGTTGGGACTTGGTAACTATTTCCACTTGCCTGAAGGCTTTGAAAGAGATCCACCTATTGTGTTTTTAGTATTGTAAAGGAAATAATGACTGGCATATACATTTATTTACTGGTTTATAGAAAAATGATAAAAATATTCTCTTGAGCATCCCAAAATTTTGGATTTCTTAAACCTCATAGGAATAAAATCTTGTAACACTGGCTGAGCTCTACATCGAGATCTCTCCAAGTGTGGCACTTCCATGATCCTCCCCAGCAAGGATGTGACTATCATCTTTGTATAGTTCCTTAAATATCTTAATTGAAAACCCTGACCATTTCTCATGCAGGCCAGTGAGTCTGAAATTTTAGTAATACATGTGTCTTCTTTTAGGAAAAAAAAATCTAAGAAACTACAAATGCTTATTTTAAAATCATTTAAAATCATATTATTTAACATTAAGCATAAATCCCTTGTACTTATACTTCCTAGTTAATCCTTAAATTAAATTTAGAAATTAAACATAAACAAAATAGCAAAACCATGGCTTTCAAGGTAACAGCATTTATTTATTGTCATATATTTTTCTACCTAAGCCTAGATGCCTAAGTTAGAATGAAGTTTAATGACTGGTTAAGTTCCTCATTTTATTTCCAACTCAATTCTCGACTCTAAATGTAATAAACCATCATTTATATCATTGTTCTTATCATCACCTTAGAAATTATTTTAATAAATTTATCAGTTTCATGGCATATCACATAGTTTATTAATAATCAAGACATAATGAAAAGTTCCTTCATTGAATATTGATAACTTTTTAATTGAGGTATATGATGATAGGAATTATACCTTTGGTACACATATTTAAACATAGTACTATTGTATTCGGTGAAAATCAAATATTCTAAGTACTTTTTCTCATTTGAATAATGGCAATATGTTTTTTACATTCACACTATTTTTGTATTGGGTTTTACTTGGCACAAACTCACCATTTAAAAATTAATCTTTATTCTTTTGTTTGCTCTCAACAATTAAAATAATGCATAGTTAGTTTTTTCTCTATTGTAGCCTTCTCATGATAACCAATCTGACTTATTTTATTAAAAAAATGAGAGATGAAAGACTTATTATATGAAAAAATATTTTTCACTTACAAATTATAACAGCAAAAGAGAATTTTGTTTTATTACTTGTAAAAGAAACACATGAATACGAGTTTGTACCTGGAACTATTGTCATTTTGACACCAGAAATATAAATTTAAAAGCAGGATGCCAGGGTACTAATTTGTTAGATGCTTGTCCTTCGTAGGCTTTAAAAACTAGTAAAAAATAAAAAGATTTTCTCTTTTAAATATTTCTTAGAGATCTAAGAACTTATCCATTTTTAAAAATCTAGTCTGATTTGAGCGACTCTGACCACCTTGTCTCCTTTATTGCAACTTTAGATTTATTAAATTTACCTTTTAAAAGAATCTACTTTTAGGTTAAAACCTAAAATTTATATCTGTTCTAATTTTATTGCCCTGTTGAGAATCCTTAGAGCACTTATTTTACTTAAAACATAAATTTCAAATTCTTTGCATGATGCAAAAGAGCATGTTTTGTGGTTCCCTCTTTCTCCTCATGTCCACTCATTCCTTTTTGAGGGACTTCATATTCTTTTCTTCAAATGCATGCTGCCTTCTCAGAACTCCATTCCTTCAAAAATTCTAGTGTTTCTACCTTAAATGTCCTTTTCTTTCTCAAACCTCCCCTTCCTGCTCTTCATCTTTTGATACTTTTCTCTTTAAAATTATTTTCTGTCCCTGCCACAGTATTTTCTTTGAGAAGTCTTTTTAAGGCAATCTCTGTGTTCTTATTGTAGCCTGGACATGCTACCTCCTTGCATGTATCAGACCATATTACCTTTGCATTTGTGTCATTCTGCATGCACAGCCACAGAGTTTAAGAATATTTATCAGGTCAGTGTTTAGAAAGGCATGGCATTAGCCCTTCCCAACCACCAAAGAAACTCTGTAATAAGGGGGATTTGATAATTGATAACTACCTCTTAATTTTCTGCCTTTGTATGCCTTAATCTTCCATTTTGCCTTAATATGTCTATCTGTAACAGATGTTTTGGTATGCAGATGCACTTCAGTTCAAAATCATTACAAAATTCTTCTGCAATTCCCCACTGACCTAACATTTGTTTACTCACATCTACTTGCTGCATAGGATTGATTTAATGATTAAGTGAGATGATATACAAGAGTTTTTATTAAATATTCAATACAATTTAGCTATAATTAATAGTAAAATATTCATATATAAATGAGAAATCAAAGAAAAATTACTTAGATAGCCAATCCTGACTTAAGATGAAAAATAAGACCAACATATCAAATGCTGCAGGAAGATCATTTTTCCCTTTGCAGTTTTTTCAATTCTGCTCTTAATGACATTTGGAAAAACAGGCCATGGGTTTATTTTACATGACTAAATTGATCACATCTCCTGCATCTATGCCAATTTCCCATGATTTTGTTTTTCCATAAAGAAATAGTCTCTAGTATCAACATTTAGAAGTAATCAATGCCAAAATCCTCTATAAAACTTTATTTGATAAATTTAAAAGACAACTGTAGTGGTTTATGCCACCAAATATATTTTCTGCCTTTTTCTGAAGAAGTAAGGTAAATGTAGAATACATTTTGTAAATTTTTTTTTGTTTTTTCCCTCTTATATCAAGAAGGTGCCATTTGAAATCTTGGATGAATCATGTGTCATTGCTGAATGGCAAGATAATGGTCTTATGTTAGTAAAAAGAGAGATATAAATGATGTGTTGCAAAGTAATAACAAAAGATTGCTTAACAGGTATGTGAAAATGGCACTAATGCTTACAGATGAAAACGTACCATGACAGCAATCTGTTAGGATGTGGTGCTACTTGAGGAATGCACATATGCTCCTTCAGTGATGTTTTAATTCTCTATGAACACTGTATGCCTATGAGTTTGTGTAGGATTTGTAAACAGGGAATAATAATAGTTTCTGATCATTCTAATATAGAGTTTATATGAGTTAATACTCATTATCTCATTTATTTCATATAAAAACTGTGCTCTTGGTATCCAGGAAAAGGAGGTAGAATGTGAGAGACCAAGTTATGTGTTCAGGGTCACATAGGTAAATGATGGGTGGATTTATCTCATCGAACTCTGTTTTTTTTTTTTTTTCCAATATATAACAATCTGTTTTTAACCATAGAATAATCTGTTCTCCATAAACATACATTTGGAGTAAACTTATATCTGCACTGAGTCACATTTTTACATTTTTCAAATATTAATATAAAGCATTTTTTTTTCTCTCAGAAAGATTTGCAATGTGATTTTCCTGATGACCAGGTTGCTTTGTTCTTTCAAAAGAATATTATTGGGAGACAGGACACAGCAATTTTCTATGCTATGCCTTTGGGTTTATAACATAATACTCAGATGAGCTTAATGTTCTATAAATGTGCTTTTTGGTGGACAAAAGTGATGAAACCATTGTATGGCTATATTAGACATAACAGTGGCTTTTTATTTGTCCAAAGGAAACCATATATTGATTTTTTCATTTTTTAAAGATATTTATTTTCTATTTCAATTTTTATTTTTATGTTATAAGGGAACTTGATAAATATCTACTCATGTATGTTATATGCAATATATTCACCTAGCCTTTTGGAACTTTATAAGGTTGTCTAAAGTCAATAGGTTTATAGTCTGATAAAATATTCTGATTCATAAACTATATAATACTAAGTCAGATGAGATAAGATTATTTACATTGTTCTATTGACACTCTACAAAATTAAAACCACTGTATCACAACTTATTGAAGACTTATAAGGCACTTGTTCATTTTTGTTCCTTATATGAAAACCTAATAGTATACTATATTTGGACACATTAAGACAATTTGAGTTCAATGTTAATGCAAAGAGAAAGTTTACTTAACACTGAAGTCATGCTCAATATGTAATTTATGTTGAGTTTCTGTTCACATGAAATATTAAGTCAAGATTTTTCAAAACTTTTGCACATATTTGGGTTTTTATACTAATATAGTTTTGCATACTTTGTCCGTCCAGCTATTCATCATTCTATCATCTATGTATTATTTTGAATGTTATCTTAAGGTTATAACATGCTTATGATATTAATCTCTGTGGTTTGGTTTTGATGGTAATGATAACAGAAAAAGGAACAAAAGATTAACTGAAATTTTCCTTGCAAAAATCATATGACTGCACTTGGAGAAGAGAAATTAGTAGATTATGGATAAATGGGCATTATTTATCAAGATTTATAGAATCCTTGGTTAATTTCTCCATGCTGTGTGCTTTCCTTCCCCTCGTCCCCCTCCTTCACCTCTTCTTCTTCCTCCTCTTCTTCTCTTTCTCCTTCCTTCTTACTTTTTTTTTTTTTTAAAAAAAGGAAAAAGTTTTATTGTTTTTCTAGCAAAAGAGAAACACAGCCGACCCCTGTCCCAAAGGCTGTGATTCTGCCCATCAGCAGAAACAGGGAGCTTTTAAAGAGGTGACTCAAAGTCTACATTCCACATATTCTCTGTTGGAGTTGCAATTCATTTGTTAATTTGGGAGATAGTCATTTCTGAGATCTTCTGGTAACATCCCCCAAGTGTGGGTTACTTCATTCCTCTGGTAGATGTGTTTCAAGGACAGATAAATCTGCCTAAAATGGGGGAGAAAGGTAATTCTGTTTCCCCTGAGATTAGGAATGGGGAGAAATTAGGAGCAGGGAGAGAGAAAGAGAAAGAAACATGACTATTTTTAAAATAAGTTATATCCATGTATGTATATATCAAAATGGATTCTACTGTCATGTATAACTAAAAAGAACAAATAAAAATTTTAAAAAAATTAGTTGCAGTGGTAGAGCAGCTAGGGCTATGTTCAAAGCATATAGTGGACTACTATTACATTTCCCCACTGTCAATTTCTACATTCTATTTCTATGGAAAAATGGGCAAAAATATCCCAAGCTGCTTCCTGCTAAAGGAGGGCAAGTTGGGGGATGTAACCAGGAACCCAAAATCTTTGTTCTCTGTGGGGCATGGACAGGTAAGGGTATATAGCATCAGAGCAGTGTAGAGGTCCACAGTGGTAGATTGCGTGTGACTGAACATTACATCCATAGGGCAGTGACCATACAGACAGCCAGAGTTGTCATGATTTTTCTGAATTCCATTCAGGAAGAGAACTCAGGAGTTCCCTGAGGCAAAAGGAGCTTGGTAGCTGCTGGGATAGTCCCTCAGTCCCTCCCTTTCCTTATAGGACTAGGTCCTCTGGTTCTACTTGAAGCAAACTTACCTGTCTCTGAACTCTCCAGCAATTGGTTTTCAATAAATTTGCCAGTTACCTTACATCCTCAGCATGGAAGTGGGGTTCCTTGGAGTGCCAGGCCTACCCAAGAAAGCTGGAGCTGGGGCTGCTCTTGGGTCCCATCTGGGGTGCCAAATTTGTCATGGAAAGCTCAGTCCTTGTCCCCAGTGCCAATTCAGTAATGAGGATGCAATTTTTAGAAAAAGGAAAAAAAAAGTTTTGTTGCTTTGCCAGCGAAGGCAGAACATAGGGGACTCCTGTCCCAAAGGCTGTGATACATCCCTTCTTCCTTTCTTCCTTCCTTCCTTTCTTTTTTGTCATACTGGGGATTGAATTCAGGGTGCTATACCACTAAGCTATATCTCCAACCTGTTTTATTTTTGATTTTGAGAAAGGCTCTCACTAAATTTCCCAGACTGGCTTCAAATTTGTGATCTCCTGCCTCACTGTCCTGAGTGGATGGGATTACAGACATGTGCCACCATGCCCAGCCCACCTATATTTTTCTAAGGGAAAGAAGCCTGACTGAATAAAAGCAATTTTCTGTTGACAGGCTGTCAAGGCAAAGAAACAAAACTGTGCAGAGTGGTATGATACTGCTGAGTCAGCCACCCTGTGATTGTGTTGAGGAAGGGTGGATGGTGGGAAGATGTCAAGGATTCCATGGGTGGTGAATGACAAGTAGGTACAAACTGAGTTTTAAAAACTAATTTTAATGGCAGAGATACAGAAAAGAGTGTTTTATGCACAGAAAATAAGCATACCCTATGACATGGATATTGTGTTAAGGGAGAAAAACAGCAATTATATTTGACTTCTGAACTTTCTATGTGTTTGTAGATAGAGAAAAATTTTAATCCATTAGATAAAAATTGGACTTGTATCCTATAGTCTCAAATAATATACCAAGAAGAAACATAATTTAGTAGGATTCTTTTTCCATAATCCCCAGAAGAATTCTTACCAGGTTGTTTTATCGGAAGTGGGATAGGCAGTGGATATGGAAAATCATTCTTCCTATTACAAAGACAATCATCACTTTTAAAATTTTTAATTTAAAACTTTTAATCATCACTTTTAAAACTTTTATTGGTCTACTTTTAAAGTAAAATATTCTAAGATGTGTATTTTTTTTTTTTTGTATTGGGTTTTGAACTCAGTGATGCATTACCATGGAGCTGTATCACCAGTCCTTTTAATTTTTTAAGACAGGGTCTCCCTAAGTTGTTAAGGGCCTCAATAAGTTGCTGAGGCTGGCCTCCAACTTTCAATCCTTTTGCCTCAGTTTTCTGAGTCTCCAGGATTATGGATGTGAGTCACTATGCACAGTTCCAGGAATGTTGTTTAAGTAATTAAATGGATGGGCTGCCTAAAGCTACAGTATTCTAATCTGTATCTTTATTGGTTGGGTAACACCTCTCTCTGATAGACAATGAAGCCAAATTGAAATCCAGATTTTACCATTCCCTGTTAAATCTTAAGTTGTTCATGTCTCTGAACCTCAGTGTCTTCATATGTAATTTGAAGGAATGATGGATATGTTTTTGCACTCTTGTTTTCAGAACAAAATGAGGGTTCTCTTATAATGCATTGGACTGGTGGTACTTGATAAATGTAGTTGCTATTTCATCTGGGAAATGAGTTTTTAATTTTAGATCATTCATTTATGTGTATTCACGTCAGTAGATATATAGGTGAAAGTAAGTGAGTTATACAATGTCATATATCCATCAAAGTTTTGCCCATCAAGTCTTAAAAACATTTGTATTACAACACATACTAGGAGATGAGTAGTGACAAAACTAATCTATGGGCCATCTTTTTCAAAATTTTAGGATATTGATATCCCCACCACTTGTGTTTGCATATCTAAAACATTTCAGTAAATTCACTCTATAGCTTTTTACTTCAATGCATAAATAATAGATTTGCCTTTTAAAAAATGAACAGAATCTGACAAATAATAAATGAAAATAAATAAAATAAATAATAAGAAAATGAATACAACTAAGTTCTATGATCAGATGATTTAATTGAAAAAAGTTTGCATTATGTATCATTCACATTTAAGACTGTGTAAAATGCTAGTTGTCAATACACTTCTGGGCCCACCATTGACCCACCATTTCTACTTGGTATTTGGGTGATGATAAGAGACTGGCAGTCATGAAAATGTGCACTCAGATCTCCTGCAGGAGGTTGATTGATTGATATTCCCAACCACTACCCCTCTGGATGCACCACTATGTCACTTTGAGGCCATGCTTCCTGAGGGCTGTTCTTAAAGACTGAGAATGGTAGGGGAATTAAGGCAGGTCCATTCTGGCAAGACAATAGGTTTGTTCTTCTGATAAAGATCTTTAGCTAGCAGACCTTAAATCCTCTGGCTGAAACTTTCTAGCACCAGTGGAATCCTACTAGGTCCTCTTGCCTCCTTTTTCTCTTTCTTATAGTCAGATCTTCAGGGCCCTCTGAAGTCTCCCCTAACTTCTTCTGCTCTCTCTGCCAATAAATCTCCTGAAATTCTAGTCTCTTCTTGATGGGTAAACTAATCTCTTTTAGTTTCTCATCTGCATTTTTAACATAAATAATACCTCACCTGCCTGTCTTACCAGGCTATCAGGAACAAATATTAGAATATGCAATAAAAGCACTGAAAATTATAAATCATTATAAACTACTTTCATAAATTATTTTCTCTAGCAACTTTGGTCCTGTAATCAATTTTCTTTTTTCTTTCTCATGGCTAAGAACTTTTTTTTTTTGGCACTAGTTATTGTAAGAAAGTTCAGTCTCAATTCACTGTTTCTATATGTTGAAATAATATTAGACCCAATCTTGCTATACTCTGAGATTCTATTCATGACAGAGAAAAATTCATCATAAAGCAGGCATGTCTTGGAAACCATCCAAGGAAGGGTATTAACTACTTAAATTTCAAAATGACCTTATAAATAAACCTTCCTGGAAGTTGTCCTCACAGTATGAAATCCAACAATAGAGCAATACTAAGCATTATAATAATTTAGGGAAATTGCATAATATGTGCATTTATTGTAGGAAACAACTATGGAAGAAGTAGGGGAAGAAAAAACCCTCACTTCATCACACTCCCAATAATATTGGTACATCGTATAAATTTCACAAATTAATCCATTTTAGAAAACAGCCTATTTTCCAGGCTTCTTACAGGGCTGAGATGAGGCAAGAAGCAGAAAGGCCAATGTTGACTTTGGGAGAATAACATTAATTTAGTTCTCATAGTGTTTGTCTGAATGCACAACCTGCATTAAGTATCACTATTATATACACCTATAGTAGCACAGAAAACAGGATTTGTGGCAAAGCACCTGTGTTTATTCTAAGTCTTAATTTTATGAGCAACCTTGGGTGAATCACTCGATTGCTCTTCATTTTAGATATCTTTTGAGTTGGGTATATACCTTCCTCAATTAATGATAGTATTTTCTATCTTTCATAGAATAATGGTACTGTTTAATTACAAATTTATGAAAGCATCAGGAAAAGCATTTTAGTATTCATAATCAAACGTCCCTAATTTTTAGATTCTTCCACTTAAGAGGAGGCCTAAAAAGATGGCCACTATTTCAATAGTGGAACAGATTATCATAGTGTAGAAAAGATGGTCTGGAGTTAAACGTGCCCTAAATGAAGTCAAGGGTCTCACATTTTCTAATGAATTGGCCTGGTTATTTGACTTGTTTGAGGTTTTAGGTAATATTAACTCCTTTTTCAGACTTTGTGGGAAGGTTTCAATAAGATAATTCATAAAAACACATAGTAATGCAAACAGTTTTCATCCCTTTCAATTAAACATCAATGCAGAACTTTTATGGATACTTGCTCATCTGAAGCCCAGTCTTCCAGATGTTTGTATCACATTGAAAGAGCCCTCAGAGGGTCCTGCCCCACCTGTACAGGCCTGTTACAGATCCAGGTCCATCTACAGAAAGCAAAAATCTCTCTCAAAAAGAAAGATGAATCCTTCAAGTTTATACTCACCACCAGTGCTATGTTCTTCAATACCTTTATCAAAAAATGTGCATAGCTTTTTCAGTGCCTTCTGCGCAGAAAAGAATGGTGAACAAAGTATTTCATATCATGGTAGGAATTGACTACTTTTGGTTTTCCTTCATTATATGAAGAATCCCAAAGTAAAGAGAGAATTAAATATAGTTACTATTTAAAATTATATGAATGAGTTACTTGTACTTCAGCAGAAGAATGTTCTAGCTCTGGAAAATGTGGGAACAGAATCGAAACTGGGAGTCGATAGGGACTATCTACAGAACTGCTAAGCAAAACTTAGAGCACAGCAGGAAGGCAAATGATTGAGCTTCAAGAGATACAGTTAAAAGTCTAAGAATGGGAATTTGCCTCAGCTCCTGAAAAATGAGTAAGATGAAGTACAAAAATCACAAAATATCATTTCAATTTGAGCTACTCAGTATAATCATGATATATATAGAAAAAAAACATGAACATGATAAATTAAAGGAATTTCTACATCAACTTGTTATGACCAAGATGAATAAAAAATATCCACGAATGTTTTAAATTATATGGGGGAAGCTAATGGAAAAAGAGGATCCCAGAGAATGGGTAAGATGGAGGCCAGGAAAGGAGATGAAATGTATAAAATTTTCGATGATTTTAAGCATTGTCAGAAACCAATCCTAATGGAACATGCTAAACTCAAGAAGGTTCTTCAGCAAATGAAATAGGTAATGATTTCTCTTCTTTCTCCCCAAAAGAAGGAACTTAGAGAAAGAGATGATGAAAGTGCTGGAACTGTTACCTCTGATGTTGAAGATACTGGAGGACTAACCAGATAGTATGTGGGACCTTTCCTGTGAAACTATGAGAGAGCGCTTATATATGGCATCAGCAAACAGTGGAGGACTTTGAAAAGTCATGTAGAAAAAACTTGATAACCAAGTTTCAAAGGTATACTTGGAAGGCTTAAATGATGAAGATGTGATATCACATCTTGATATTGAACTTGAACAGGAAACTGAGAAACTGAAGTTAGAAATTATTCCGCAATATCAAGAAATAATTAAAACTTAGCAGCCACTGACTACTGCTTGTGATGCATATTCCACTTCACTATGACCAGACTTGTTTGTTGGAAGAAAAGAAACACCTCAAAGAACAATGATCTCTTTTTTAGGGAGAGAAAGAGAACAGAGGAAAGAAAAAGAATTTTGAGAGAGAAAGACGAAGCTGTACAGAAGCTTCTGTATATATATCTAGGATTACAGTGAAGGAAGAAAAAAAAAACAATTTGGGTAAAGCAGAAGTTTTTAAAATAGATCTACCTTTGACCACCAGAACTCAGAAAATGGGAAACTTTTCAGTGTCTTCTCAGGCAGTTCTGATTGGGACAGTCTTATAGTACACTCAAGACCACAGCGAAAGAAGCCTCACAGTGTGTCTAATCAGTCTCCAATTTGTACATCGAAAAGGACTCAAACCCTTCCTGCTTTCCCTTCTACTTCAGACTTACGAAGTAGACACATTTCTGTTTGTCTGAACACAGTTCAATCAATGCACTTAATATAACTCCAGAAGAAACTAAACCAAATCAGGTTGGAAGAGAATGTACAAATCTGAAATGGAGCATGGCGTCAAGACCCAGGTGACAGGAACGTGCTCCTTGCCCTATACAAATTCTCATATAGAAAAAGATGACTTATCTTAGACATGAGGAAGGAAATTTTTTCATTAACATGTTTATGAAACTCACATCTAAGTTGAAACTTAGGGTATGTCATAAAGTCAGTCATCTCTAATAATTCCAGATGGTCTGAGTTGTTTGTTTGGACTTCCCTATCTTCTCCCAAAGATCTGAAATGCTATGTCTATGTAAAAAGTTGTAAGACCTTTGCATATCTATTTTTAGTAACAGAAACATCTGGTTCTGTGAATAAAGGATGATATAGATGTTTGGATGGAAAAAAAAGCATTAGAATGAGTTTCCTCTGCATAGGTATTAAAAATAGCACTTTTAGGAAAATGATTATTGTAAATGTTTACTTTTTGTCCCTAATATAGTTGGCACTGGAAGTGTATGTAGCCTTTACTTGGATATATACTATAGATTTTAAACAAAGCAACTCCTATATTTATTATATTTAGTGTGGTTTTGGAATTATCTCTTTCATATATTTGAAATGAAATGTGTGTACATTTTGTAAAGAGATGTACATAATTATGTTAAGAGGCTTTAATGGGCTGGGGCTATAGCTCAGTAGCAGAGCACTTGCCTAGCATGTGTGAGGAGGCACTGGGTTCCATCCTTAGCACCACATAAAAAAATAAAATAAAGGCACACTGTCCATCTACAACTATTAAAAATTTTAAAAAGAGGCTTTAAGACTTAAAAACTTCACACACCACAAATATAGTAAAATTTTTAGTGGTATTCTATTGACAGATGCATTAGTATCATTGCCACATTTCATGTTGCATTCAAGGTTTTTTTTTTTTTAATTCATCTGGGCAATAAATATTTGAAAGCTTTAAAAAAAAAGAAATAAGCCCTTAAAAGATGTTTGCAGACTTGTAAAATATATCTAAAAGTATTGAAATAACCTGATACTTAGAACAATTTTAACTCATTGGAAGCTGTATAAATAGCATAAAATTGTGTTTAGGATACTGGTTATTTTTCTGGAGGCCACTTGCTCAATGTCTGGTTTTCAATTGCTCTGTCAACAAAACATATGTCATAATAATCATTTCATGAGGGCTTTAGAAAATTCAGTGGCAGGTTACATAGGAGATGTTTAACATAAGGCAAGGTATAAAGTCAACATAATTATTTTTGATAAAAATTTGATCTGGAAGAAGATGAAATTTTTATTGTCTAAAGATTAAATATAGTCAAGTAGATTAGAAAATTACATTAGAAACTACATTAGAAAATTAGAACAAAAATTGATAAAATCAAGCAGTTGCTCTAATTGAAAGATAAGGGCATGTGGAATAAGGAGGTTGATTGAAATGGAAATATATTGGTACCTTGCTGCAAAATATATGAAATGGGAAAGCTAATTCTAAATGAAATTTGAGTTAACAAGTAACTCCAAAATTTTTACCTTCTAGATAGCCAACTTTTCAGCTCTGGAAACCATTATCTGACTAAGGAAATGGAAATCTAACAGGATTCTCAAGATGCAAACCCAAACACCTTACTTTGTCCCTAAACCCATACTTGCCATTGACTTTCCCTTCTCAAAGAAAATTGTCCAATTAGCTATAGCTGAATTTTTTTGTTTTACTTGCATACTTTGTGATTGTCCATGTTCTCTTGCCAGATTAGCTCTACATTTCAAGAGGGTAGAGATTTTTTCTGTTTTGTTTACTGCTTTAATACCAGTCTCTAGAACTTCATAACATGGAAGATTTTAGTGAATATTTGTTGAGTGAATGGATGAAACAGAACATAGTTTCTTTACTTAGAAGAATATGATTTAAAAAAAAATCTTGCCACAGCACTGTATGGGCACAGAGCAGTAATGGTGACTGAATTAATAAGTAGGGCTATGAGGAAAAGGAAAAAAGGAATGAGGTTTTGTTTGACCTAATGTCTGTGAAATAGCATATGATTATCTGATTTGTTAGCAAATGTGTTTTGACTCTGTGGTGAACAAAATGTGAAGAGATAGTTTTAAATAACAAGATGGGAGGAATCCCTTTTAGGCATACAGATAGGCAACATGGGGTGTCTAAACATTGGAATCACTGAAAATTTCTTTCCTCCAGCCCTAGAAGATGGGTTACACTTTCAATTCGTTTGATAGGTTTTTGGCAGGGTCCTGCCTGGAGGCAGGGTTATGTACTTGAATGCCACATGAGCTCTCCAGCCTAAGGCTCCTTGCCCTGTAAGTCTGTGAATTAACACATCTCTTTGAACAAACTTGTTTGATAGTTTGTGAAAGAAAACAGACTTAAATAGCAGTTTGGTAAAATGTGAACACATGGAAAAAAAATTTTTTTAATAGAGAAATCAGGAAAATCTCCAGAGTAGACCATCAGTTATATCCACAGACAAATGACTTCCCAAATATAATCTCAGAGTGACCTGTTCTTTTCTACATCTACCAGTTTAAACACTCAGGCATTTGAATCCAAACATGTAATTGATATAAAGGAGCAATGACTGGAAGCGAACATGGTTTCCAAAGGAAATGGATATTTTTGCCATAATTGTGACATTTTTGATGACACAGATTTAGACATGTATTCAACCTCGTCTGAATATGGATGGTGCAAAGATTTGAATCAACTAAACTTTCAGAGAGAAAATCTGCAATCTGGAAACCTTCAAAGGACAAAGTTGCTCTATGACCTCAGAAAGCATTATAGTTTCTCCTAGACTGGCTTTATTGCTTAACCTGCTTACTCTATGTAGGTTCTGTCCCTGTGTTCAAGGAAAATTTCTTTTCTGAATGATAGGTTATTGTAATAGCTTTCCCTTCTATGTTCTGGTTTTTAAAACAGTTTTTAAGAGCACCTGAATCAGTCTGGCCCAAGGGCCACATTGCATCTATAAATTGAAATGTCCTTGAGTGATCAGACTCAGGAATATTCTAAAAATGGTCTCCCATTTGAATTCTAATTTAGAGTGCTGCTGTAGACACCAGCTTTGGGTGAGCCAGCTCAGCATGTGTCCCTACTATTTAATGTCAGCCTATGACTATTCTTAGCCTTGACACCTCCAAACAGTTTTACCAGAATGAACAGATTTCTCCAACCCATCACATTTTCTATCCATTGAGTTGCAGATGGAAGAGGATAAAAAGGATACATATATGAAAGGGAACTGGTACACGTTTCCTCCACCCTCACGAGCTAATCTCAGCAACTGAGCTAGTGTCAGTTGCATGTGAAAATAGGCTTTTTTTAAAAATTTTTTTTCCCCATGCTGGGTTCTGGAGAAATGAAACACTGGGAAGACAATGATGTATCTCTGCCAGCTTTGGGTCTTTAGCTAGCCAAGTTGGCAGATCCTCAACATCACGGAAAGACTTTCTAGCTAAAGAGGAAGGACAACTATAAAGAAATCAAAGTAAATGGTTATTGACATTCTTGGAGGGCAGGAAAATCCATTTTGAAATGGGAGTTAATTGGTGGTATGGAATATGAAAAAATTATCTGCATATTTTCTGAAGTACATTCTGAGAAACACTACTGCCCACAGAATCTCAGTGAATGAAGAACAGGAAATTGAACTGTTGATTTTCCATTTTTGTCAAGCTCTGAGAAGCTGACTACTTCACATGGGGGATTTTCTTTTCCTTTTTTGGGTAGGGGTTGCTTGTCAAGTAGAGTAACTCTCCAAAATGTCAAGGAAATATCTAGACATACTTGAGGTGGGGAACATCTTAGAAGGATTCCCTCCTTCTACCCCACTCCATTCCTCTACTCCCTTTGTTATTTCATATGGGTTAGACTTGGACTTCAACCCCTCATCACACAGGGAAAATTGGGTGTGAGAAGTACAAGGTCACATTTGAGTGTAGAATTTGAGTAAATTATCGTCCTCCCAGGAAAAGTTAGGGGGGGGGGGAAGATTGAAGTAAAAGTGAGTTTGCAGAAAGAGAGGAGGAAAGAAAAATGGGAAGAAGAATTTGTGTCAAGGCCAGGAGTCCTATGGAAGTAATTTCTGGAATGATTTTTCACCTGCTTGAAATTGGAAGACAATTAAAACTCCCTGGAAAATACTGGCATGCCATTTACCTTCAATCTCCTCTTACAAATGAGAAAATTACCACCTCCATTTCCTACTTGTGTTGGAGTCCCTAGAAAACATTCAGAGCCATAGACTTAGTTTTTCAGAGCCCTGGTTGCACTTAATATTGTTTTTTCCCCCTATTTCTAGAATAGTTCTTGAATCTGTGTAGCATGTGTAGCATTCATACCTTTTCATAGAATCTTAGCCCAGGGAGTGAAAGCACTAGTTCAAGATCATTTGAGCAAAGTCAGTGATGGAACCAGGGCTATTACTTTCTGTGAAGCCATTGCTAAACTGTGTTCATGTCTTTTTTACCTTCAACAGCTTTCGCAGTATAATCATACTGTCTACCAGGGTTCCTCTGTACTCCCTGATGCCAGGTTCCCAGCAATTATAAATAAAGAATGATGAGTGTTGGTGAATGGAACTTTGATTTGTACAGTGATTCCTGGCTTGGTGGTCTCATTCAGTCTTTGGTTGTTGTGTTGATTCAGTTTTCAAATCAATAAGTTCTGGTGTCTCTAAGATATGACAGTAAGTTTTAGAATGAGTTGTTTTGTTCTTAATAGAACAACAAAATTTGGTCCTCATTTGTTGATAAGAGTAGGAAACGAATAATGTAAAATTTGAGGGAGTCAGACTTTTAGAAAACAAACAGAAATGAATTCAATTTATACAATTCCCTGATATATGTGCATGTAAAATTATGATGGAAAGGTAGAAGATTATAGCAATTTTATAAGAGATAGGCATTTTTCCTATTCAAAGCCAGAAATTGCATATAGTTCTTATGTATTGGAGAAGTGTAACTATCTCTTTATGTGGAAAAAAACATGTTATTTCATTCACACCAAGTTGAATATTTTACTAGTACAGCCTTTCAATGGTTTTTATAACATTTGGACCATGTCACATTTGTAAAATGTCACTACTAGTTATGTGCAGATCTCACTCACAGATGACTGAATTCTGTTTAAGTACCCCAAACTTTCAGATCCTTGTAGATAAGTACCTTTGATTTTCCAGCCCATACAAATTTTAAAAAGATTTACTTTCTTCACACATCGAATCGCCAACTAGACAAGCAGAAAACAAAAACTGAATTTAAAACATAAGAATTATTTTTTGAATTGGTCCTGGATAAGTTGCTAATCTGTGAAGCTGCCTGATAAGAAATAAGTTTCCTTAAAAAACAGGCACATATAGCAGTGAGATGCAGAAGAAAAAAAGAGGCCCGCAGCAGAGACCTTGAGCACATTTTTTTTTGTTAACTATTTTAACCTTCAAGTCATGGGTTCAGCATATTCTATGAGGCATTTCCTACACAAAGTTTTAAGGCCCCAGATCTTCTCTATGATATGGTAAAACCTCATTACCTTGGACTTTTCCTGATTTAGAATTGCTGATCACTCTGATTAGAGCTAGGGCTAGCTTAGAAAATTCTTTCTCTCATAGAGGATACTAGAAATGAGATTGCAGAGTGGGTGTTACAAGTTCTTACATCTAAGTAATACGAAGGAGAAAAGTACAGGAAAAGTATCAGAGGAATGTTTACATTGGTTTCTTTATCTGGTGGAATCTTATGCAATTTCTGCCAATTTTTCCTATTTTAACTAATGTGTTTATATTATTTTATAATGAAATATACAATCATAAAAACAAAATACCCAGAACTTTTGGGAGCATTTTAAGTATTAAAACTGTCTAGCTATTTGCAAACAATTAAGGTATGCATTGAAAATTATTTTGATCTATCACAGCAATTTTTCTTACTCTAATTACTTCATATGAATGAAAATATTATGTTTTCATCTAAGCCTATTATAAACATTCTTACTATCCCTCAGTGAATATTCATTTATGTAGAATTCATTATAATCCTAAACCTATAGGAAACAAGATGCTAGAAAGTAAAAGCACCTTAACCCAAAATTGAGATAGATGAGGGTTTTATGTATGTGTCATCTTGAAACTCTTACAAGTGTGGGTTCTGTTAAATCACAGCACAGATTTGGGATCATTTACAATATGAAACCCAATATAGGAATGAATGTTCAAGTAAGGAGAAGGGAGCTAAAGACAGTAATCAATTCATTTAGTGCATGATGAATTAGTATCTGATGGGTGGTTTTGCGACGTTATGAAATCATTACATTTTAACCCTCATAATCTCATTTCTACGATATTTCTATTGTATGTATTTTTAAAACAGTGAATTTAATATATCTGTTTGTATTGTTGAGTCACCTCAAATATTTGGTACAAAGATATTTCTAGCAGAATATTTAACTAACAGGACTTATTTATTAATGATGGAGATTTAGTCCTAGGTAATATTTAAAAATTTTTGTGTAATCAACCTAACAATCTTTTCATTTGTTTTTAAACGTTTGGTGTCATAGTTGGATAGGTCTTCTTTAGATCGATAAAACTAACATTCTTTATTTTCATTTAATACTTCATATGTTTTATAATTAGATGCTATTATCCATTTGGTATATTTTATAATTTAAGAATTCAATTTATTATTTTACAAATAGCTATCCAATTGTCTCCTCCACAGTGTTCAAGCAATATGTTCTTTCTAAACTGATACCCACTTACATTATATATTTACGTATTTTCATTAGTATATTTTATCAGTCTGTTTTTTTTTTCTATATTGGCGGCTCTTTTATAAATTGAGTTTCAAATCTAAAACCCTCATTATAATAGGTGAATGAATGCAATACCCACCTGCAATATCCAGGTTAAATGAAATGTAAACCTAAACAAAACAAATTGTCTTCAAGTGTTTGGATGGTTGCTTCATATCTTGCTTTTTATTTTGTTCTTTTAAAATTAGTATATAAGAAAGATGTTTGTCCAGACTTGCATGCATAATCTTAAGGCTAACAATGATACTTCTTCTGGCTCTGTTTTTGGTAAGGGATGAGCTTGTCACAGAGGGTCTTTGGTGGAGCAGTTTATCCATCATTTCAATGTTCTGGTTCTATACATTTGGAAGTTGAACTGTAAAGCTATGTGCAGAGGCTGTAAGAGCACAGAAAGATGTCATGTTCATTTTTAGTTGTGTAGAAATTGCTGAGACTTATTTTAACAAAGATATAAAAGTAACAATGAATAATCTTCTAGATATGACTTTATACTTCAAAGAGTTAGAATATGTATATGGACATAGTTGAAATAATTAAGTGGAAATAATATTTTACATTTTAGGCATTACATAGGATTATAGGAAGGAAGAAAGGTATGACCACAGGTAGAAGCAAAACTAATTGCAATGTGAAATATGTGATTTTTGTACATAGAAATCCAATAAAATATTAGAATTAAGCAAGTTTCTTTACATTGCTAGATATAAGGTCAACATAGCAAATCAATTATTTTCTATGTATCAAGAACATAAGATTACCATTTAAAATACTATTAAATACCTAATAACTAGGAATAAAATTTAAAAACATGAGACTTCACATCATTACACAGAAATGCACATGTTCATAAATTGGAAAACTGCATCATATTTAGATGTTTTATGTCAATTAAATTGTTACCCAAAATATACACATATAGAGTCCAGAAACAGATTTAGATACATAATGATACTTGATATGTAACACATCTCACTGTTACCAGGCATTCAGACTGAAAGCTAGTCATTAAGAGATTGAAATGTTCCTGAGCTATTCCAGAGCATAGAAAAAGATGGGAAACCTAAGCCATTTTGATCTGAGAGAGCATTATCATCTTAATAACAAACTGGTGAGAGGAGATTTTAAAATAAATTAAAAAATACACAAACGGAAAACAATATTGTAGGCCAATCTCGCTTATGAGAAATTCTAAATAAGACATTGACAAATGAAATACAAACATGCACTAAAAATAATTACATCTTGGCCATTTAGTGTTTATCCCAGGAATACAAGAAATGATCAGCATCAAGCAATCTGTTCTTATAATCAATAATTAATAGTGATTACGTAATTATATAATTCTATATATTGTCATTAATAGTCTAAAATTTTCTGTTCTATACGTAAGGTTTTTAAAAATGTTCTATACGTAAGGTCTATTAAATCTATTTTTTCACCTTTTTGAACTATAGAAAATTTATTGTTTTTTTTCAAACATTTTCTTATTTCCAAGTTTATATTCTTTATGAAATGCCTGTCTTCTGGGTGTTTACATTCTGTCATTTTTATTCCTTGACCTTATTTTCATATCATCTATTTCTTTTTTTGATTTTACTAAAGCATTTATTTTTTAAAACAAAAATATACATTCAATCTTAGATTTACAGCATATAGAAATAATTTATCTGAAGCAATTTGCATTTTTAAAATTGCTAATATTGCACCCAACAGTATAAGTCTTTGACACATTGCATCGTCAACCTTTCCCACAATTCAAAAACAGGAGAGAACTCTGAAACTGATAAAATTATACAATCTAACTTTTCTGTAAAAAAAGAGAGAGAGACATACAATTCTTTTTATTTACAAGATAAAAGTTGTAAACATTCAGAAATTCCATGTAATAGCCACACATTCTTTTATTATACCTAGAAAATACATTATAAAATTACAATTATATTTTCCTGTCCTGTGTCATTTATACACGGGTTGTGATTTCCTCATAGAAATGCACCAATGTGAATAGTCACAGCCTAATGGTAAAGGTGAAAATTACTCCCCAGCCCCACTTTAAAAAGAATTGTTGAAAATGCTTCTGCATCTTCAATAGAATGTGGAAACTAGTAAATGAGAAACGCTCTAGAAGAAACTATTACCTTCTGGAGAATATTTTTAGTAATTGCCTAAAGTTACCTTCAAAGTTCAAAGGTTATGCTGTGCTTCAGTCTTAGAAATGAAGTTCCCTATAGGAAAAATAGTAGAATGGATTAGACATAACTTTCCTATGTTCTTATATGAATACATGATTCCTTCTCTCTTTCCTTTCTGAAAAATTTTATTATTTTAGCTTCAAGTGGCTAATTAGTTCCTCGTTTGTAGCATTTTGCTATTTATCCTATTAATCACTGTTTGTTTCAACTATTTTTAAAAATTAATTAATTAATTAATATAAAAACTTTTGTTATTCCAATTTGTTGTATAGGACAGAAGAATGCATTACAATTCATATTACACATATAAACACAATTTTTCATATCTCTGATTGTATAGAAAGTATATTCACACCATTTGTGTCTTCATATATTTACTTAGGGTAATGATGTCCATCTCATTCCACCATCTTTTCTAACCCCATTCTCCCTTTCTTTCACTCTCACCCCTTTTCCTTATCTAGAATTCGTCTAATACTCCCATACTTACCCTCCCAACCCCACTATGAGTCAGCCCCCTTATTTCAGAGAAAACATTTGGCATTTGGTTTTTTTGGGATTGGCTAACTTCACTTAGCATTATATTCTCCAACTCCATACATTTACCGGCAAATGCTATGATTTTATTCTCTTTTATTGCTAAGTAATATTCCATTGTGTATATATACCACATTTTCTTTATCCATTCATCTACTGAAGGCATCTAGGTTGGTTCCACAGGTTAGCTATTCTGCATTGTGCTACTATAAACATTGATGTGGCTGTGTCCCTGTAGTATGTTGTTTTTAAGTCCTTTGGGTATAGACTGAAGAGTGGGATAGTTGGGTCAAAAGGTGGTTCCATTCCCAGTTTTCCAAGGAATCTCCATACTGCTTTCCATATTGGGTACACCATTTTGCAGTCCCACCAGCAATTTATGAGTGTGCCTTTTTTCCCACTTCCTTGCCAACACAAATCGTTGTTTGTATTCTTTTTTAAAAAAAAAAATTTAATTAGTTTTATATGACAGTAGAATGCTTTTATGCACTTTGATTTATCATACATAGATGGGCTATAGTTTATCATTTTTCTGAGTGTACACGTTACAGAATCATATTGGTCATGTGCCGCAGTCCGGCTGGGCAAAATAACCGGGAGGTGACAAGCAACTTGAAGGCTGAAGCGGGAACTGCTTTATTAAGGAGGAACTCAGCGGGAACTCAGCGGGAACTGAGCGGGAACTCAAGGTAGTGGGCACCCAAGGTAGCAGGGGCCGCTTTATTTCGGAACAGCAGAGGTATATGTACCTTACTGATTACACACAGCTTGTCTCAATTAGCATCATCTATATACAGTAGTCAGCCAATAAGAATCCCCATCATCTTAATGGCTCGGTGGCATTGCCTCACAAACCACTCCTCCTGGCAAACTGCCAGGCACTATCTTGACTTGATTTGCGGTCCCCAATAGTCATGTAGTCACAAATATACGTAGAGTAATAATGCTTGTTTCATTCTACTATCTTTTCTATTCCCACATTCCCCTCTGCTCCCCTCCCTTCACTTCCCTCTACCTAATCTAAAGTAAAGCTAATCTTCCCTAGTGCCTCCTGCCTTCTTGTGAATTAGCATCCACATATAAGAGAAACATTTGGCCTTTTGTTTTGTGGGATTGGGTTATTTCACTTATCATGATATTCTCCAACTCCAACCATTAATTTTCAAGTGCCATAATTTTACTCTTCTTTAATGCTGAGCAATATTCCATTGAATATATATGCCACATCTTCTTTATCCATTCATCTATTTAGGGATTCCTAAGTTGGTTCTGTAGTATAGCTATTGTGAATTGAGCTGCTATAAACATTGATGTAGCTGTGTCACTATAGTATGCTGATTTTAAGTCCTTTGGGTATAAACCAAGGAGTGGGATAGTTGGGTCAAATGATGGTTTCATTCCAAATTTTCTTATGAATTTCCATGCTGCTTTTCATAGTGGTTGCACCAATTTGCAGTCCCACCAGCAATTTATGAGTGTACCTTTTTCGCCACATCCTTGTCAACATTTATTGTTGCCTGTATTCTTGATGATTGCCATTCTAACAGGAGTGTGATGAAATCTTAGAGTAGTTTTGATTTGCATTTCTGTAAAATTGCTAGAGATGTTGAACACTTTTTCATATATTTGTTGATCAATTGTATTTCTTCTTCTGTGAAGTGTCAGTTCAGTTCCTTAGCCCATTTGTTGATTGGGTTTATTTTAGTGGTGTTAGGTTTTTTTGAGTTTTTTATATATCCTAGAGATTAATGTTTTATCAGAGGTGCATGTGGTAAAGATTTTCTCCCAATCTTTAGGCTCTCTCCTCACGTTATTGTTTCCTTTGCTAAGAAAAGATTTTTAATTTGAATCCATCCCATTTATTAATTCTTGATTTTACTTTTGTACTTTAGGAGTCTTATTAAGGAAGTCAGATCCTAGGCTGACATAGAGAAGATTTGGGCCTATTTTTTTCCTTCTATAAGGTGCAAGGTCTCTGTTCTAGTTTTTTTCTCCAGTGAATGCTTTTGACACCCTTGTCTAGTATGATGTATGCATATTTATGTGGGTTTGTCTCTGTGTCATCTATTCTGTACAAGTCTATTTTGGTGCCAAAACCATGCCATTTTTATTACTATATCTCTATAGTGTAGTTTAAGGTCTGGTATTGTGATGCCTCTTGCTTTACTTTTTATGCTAAGGATTGCTTTATCTATTCTGGCTCTCTTTTTTTTTTCCAAATAAATTTCATGATTGCTTTTTCTATTTCTATGAAGAAATGCCATTGGGATTTTAATAGGAATTGCATTAAATCTGTATAATGCTTTTGGTAGTATGGCCATTTTGACAATATTAATTCTGCCAATCCAGGAGCATGGGAGATATTTCCATATTTTGAGGTTTTCTTCAATTTCTTTCTTTAATGTTCTGCAGTTTTCATCATAGAGGCCTTTCACCTCTTTTGTTAGATTGATTCTCAGGTTTATTGTTTTTGAGGCTATTGAGAATGGAGTAGTTTTCCTAATTTCTCTTTCAGTGGATTCATCTCTGATATATAGGAATGCATTTGATTTATGAATGTTGATTTTATATCCTACTACTTTTCTGAGTTAGTTTGTTTTAGAAGTTTTCTGGTGAAATGTTTTGAATCTTCTAGATATAGGATCATGTCATCCAGCAAATAATGATAGTTTGAGTTCTTCTTTACTTATTGGTATCCCTTTAATTTCTTTCTTTTGTCTAATCACTTGTGCTAGTGTTTCAAGAACTATGTTAAGTAAAAGTGGTGAAAGGGCATCCCTGTCTTGTTCCAGCATTTAGAAGAAATACTTTAAATTTTTCTCCATTTAGAATGATGTTGGCTTGGGGCTTAGCATAGATAACTTTTACAATGTTGAGATATGTTCCAGTTATCCCTAGTTTTTCTAATGTTTTGAACATGAAGGGGTGCTATATTTCATTGAATACTTTTTCTGCATCTATTAAGATGATCATATGATTCTTATCTTTAAGTCTATTGATGTGATAAATTCGATTTATTGATTTCTGTATGTTGAACTAACCTTGTATCCCTGGGATGAATCCCACTTGATCATGGTGCAGGATCTTTTTGATATGTTTTTGTATTAAATTTGTCCGAATTTTATTGAGAATTCTTGCATCTATGTTAATTAAAGATATTAGTCTGGAGTTTTCTTTCTTTGATGTGTCTTTGCCTGGTTTTGGAATCAGGGTGGTATTGGCCTCATAGAATGAGTTTGGAAGTGCTGTCTCTTTTTCTATTTCCTGAAATAAATTGAAGAGTATGGTATTAGTTCTTCTTTAAAGGTCTTGTAGAACTCAGCTGTGTGTCCATCTGGTCCTGGGCTTTTCTTGGTTGGTAGGCTTCTGATGGCAAATTCTGTTTCATTGCTTCAAATTGATCTGTTTAAATTGTGTATAACATCCTGATTCAGTTTGGGTAAAGCATATGACTCTAGGAATTTTTAAGTGCCTTCGATATTTTCTATTTTATTGGAGTATAGGTTTTCAAAATAATTTCTAATTATCTTCTGTATTTCTGTAGTGTCTGTTGTGATATTTCCTTTTACATCAAGTATATTAATAATGTGAGATTTCTTTCTCCTTCTCTTTGTTAGCATGGCTAAGGGTTTGTTAATTTTATTTGTTTTTTTCAAAAAACAAACTTTTTGTTTTGTCAATTTTTTCAATTGTTTATTTTGTTTCAGTTTCTTTGATTTCAGCTCTGATTTTAATTATTCCATGTATTCTGCTAATTTTTGTGTTGCTTTGTTCTTCTTCTTCTTCTTCTTCTTCTTCTTCTAGGGCTTTGAGATGTAATGTTAAGTCATTTATTTGTTGACTTTTTCTTCTTTCAAGGAATGGACTCCATGCAATGAACTTTCTCTTAGTATTGCCTTAATAGTGTCCCAGAGATTTTGATACATTTTATCTGTGTTCCCATTAAGATATTTTTAATCTCTTCCTTGATGTTTTCTGCAACCCATTGTTCATTCAGTAGCATATTATTGAGTCTCCAGGTGTTTGAATAGCTTTTGTTTCTATTTTTTTTTTATTGGTTGTTCAAAACATTACACAGCTCATGACATATCATCTTCCATACATTTGATTCAAGTGGGTTATGAACTCCCATTTTTTACCCCAAATACAAGTTGCAGAATCACATCGGTTACACATCCACATTTTTACATAATACCATATTAGTGACTGTTGTATTCTGCTACCTTTCCTATCCCCTACTATCCCCCCTCCCCTTCCCTCTCATCTTCCCTCTCTACCGCATCTGCTGTTGTTTAATTCTCTCCCTTGTTTTTTTTTTAACCTTTCCCCTCACAAACTCTTATATGTAATTTTGTGTAACAAAGAGGGTCTCCTTCCATTTCCATAGTTTCCCTTCTCTCTCCCTTTCTCTCCCCCCACTTGTCTCTGTTTAATGTTAATCTTTTCCTCATGCTCTTTTTCCCTGTTCTGATCTTAGTTGCTCTCTTTATATCAAAGAAGACATTTGGCATTTGTTTTTTAAGGATTGGCTAGCTTCACTTAGCATAATCTGCTCTAATGCCATCCATTTCCCTGCAAAATCCATGATTTTGTCATTTTTTAGTGCTGCGTAATATTCCATTGTGTATAAATGCCACAGTTTTTTAATCCATTCATCTATTGAAGGGCATCTGGGTTGATTCCAAAGTGTAGCTATTGTGAATTGTGCTGCCATGATCATTGATGTGGCAGTATCCCTATAGTATGCTCTTTTAAGGTCC